>NW_023270418.1:95496-239018 GCF_011800145.1 Mirounga leonina
GAGAGAGAGAGAGAGAGAGAGAGAGAGAGAGAGAGAGAGAGAGAGAGTGTGTGTGTGTGTGTGTGGTACCAGATGATGGGTACGTTTTTAAAGAAGATACAGAGAAGGAAGGAAGGCCAGGCAAAGGAACCAGCACCAAAGAAGGCTAGAGCGAGTTGGGGGACTTGGAAGGTTTAGCAGCAGGTGGGCGACGCAGCGACAAGTTTTGGAGGTCACTCGACCTGGGTAAGGTCAGAAGGATGCTGTGCTAGGCATTCCCTCCTCTCCAACAAACTGTTGAGCGCCTGCGTGCCAGAAGCTGTTCTGGGCAATGGGAAACAGCAGTGAAGATTCCGACTAAGCCCTTCCTGAGGTCGGCTTGACTGGCCTGGGCTTTTGCGGCCAGAGGTAGCGTGGCTCGGACAGCACCTTAGATCTCCGGACGCACATGGGTCTGTCGGCAGCTCCGCGGTCCCGCTGCGCGCGCCGCCTAAGCTTCTCCACTGCCCCGCCCGGCTCGGAGCCCGCCCCTAGCCGGACCCACACGTGGGTTCCCGCACGTCCGCCTGGCTCCCCCCTGACGTCAGCCTCGCGGTCCCATTTAAGGCCCCTCCCGCGCTCCGCTCCGAGTGTCGGAGCCGCTGCCGCCAAGTCCGGATCCAGCCTCGCGCGCCGCTGACGCCCGCCCGCCCGACGTGCACTCCCGGTACGGTCGGGCTCCAAGCGCGCTGAGCTGGAGGGTCAGGAGAGCGAGCTGCCTCTGGATTGCTAGCTCGTGCTGCCCGCGAAGGGCTCTCAGCGTCCGGGGCGTGGGGGTGGCGGGGTGGAGGCAGAGTCCGCAGCCCTGGGCGATGGCCACGCCATGCGTGGGCTCGGGAGCCCGCCGCGTTCCGCTTTTGCTCTAAGCGGGCACCGCGGCCTCTGGTCGGGCTGGGGAACCGAGGTGGCCGCCGCTATCTGTGGTCGAAAGCCCAGGTAGATGCAGAAAACAAGGATCTGACAGATTTGAAGGGTGGGGCATACCTCCGGGCTTAAAATAGGCAAACGGCGCAGAACTCGAGGTCCGGTTTCCGAAAAGCCTCAGCAGTCGGGGCTGGGGGAAGAGGGAGGAGGTCTGAAAGCCGGGGAGCGCTGCTCGGGTCGCTTTTTAACCTGGGAGTCTCGAGACGTGGACTCCACAGAGCGGCTGCTGTCTGCTGATTATAGGGCGCTCTTTGCGCAGATTACACTAAGCTGCTGATGTATCGGGTGCTACGCTAGGCACGATGCGTGCAGAGATGAAGCAGGAAGAGAGTCTCAGCCCTCCTGCATCGCAGATGGTATTTTGAGAGTAGGGTATCTGGTACCATCCACTCGTTCTGAGAAATGGGGGAACCTAAAGCTGGGAGAAGGTTAGGGCAACTCAGAGGTCACAGAGTGGTGGCAGAGTTGGGGAGTAGACCCTCTTTCTGTAGGGCTCTTCCCTCACCCGTGTCCGCACATTGAAGGGAGCGCTGGATCCCAGGGCTTAGGTTTTGGTGAAGCCAGGTCTAGAAATAGCAGTGATTTGTGAGGAGAGACCCGATTCCAGCTTGGTAACTCTGGGCTGCCTGCCTGGAAGTCCTCTCGGATATTTTTGTCCTTTTGGAACTCAAGACTAGACGTGGCGCTTTGGGATGCAACCTGTGATAATCTTCCCGGTGAATGCAGTGCAGGGTTGGATTAGCAGAGCGAAGGCCTCCTCCCCGGCTCTGGAAATGGAGGATTCCACCAAGTATCTTATAAACTTTAGGGCTCCAGGCCTCTGCAGCTATTTTTGCACTTCCTCCTACGGGGCCTCACGGCTTTGCAACATCGATCACGGTAGAAGCCACAGGAGGCTCCTCCCTCCCTGTTAACAGCAACCAAGTATTTGCGATTTAAAGTCTGGCTGTGGCCGCGCGCGAGGCCAGGGAGGCAGCCAGCAGGGGCACTAGTTAGGTCTAAAGTCCGCCTCGGGGCTCGTTCCGTGTGACCCTAAGAGCATGCTGATTCCCAATCCTTCCGGCTCATGGGCGGGGCTTCCCAGCCCGCCGCGGTCTGCCCCAGTGCCAGACTCCGGAAAGCCACGGCCCGGACTCTACTCTTGTCCCCGCCCACTGCTTGGAAATGAGCATGCGCGCAAGCCCCGAGCAGGGCAAGGTGGGGGAGGGGCGGTAACCCCAGGAGCTCGGGCTGAGCTGTTGGTCTGATCTCCGCCCATCCTTCTGGGGCTGGAGGAAGGAGTGAGTGCGCATGAGCAGAGCTTTTTGCACCTCCTACGGCGACTGGATCGTTTCGTGAGGCAGTTACAGGAGCTTTTTAAACGTTCCTCCGTTTGAGGGTTTGGCGGGAACCCTGGTGACTGGAGTAGAGCTGAGCCAGCGGCTCACAGTGATTTTGTGTGAGGAAGGGCGGCCCTGCTTGGGGTTAATAAGTCAAGATGAGTGAGTCGTCAGGAAGCTATACTTACACCCAAACGTCACTATTATTTTTCCACGCCAAGGTAAGATCCTTTACACCAAGATCCTAGGCAGGCCAGACCCTGGCATTCCTTTGGCCATCTTTAGGTTTTTTCCTTCCCCCTTTTTAGTGGCAAGCATCCCAGAAGTAAAATAAGCTCATTTGGAACAACTTTGGGTCAATAGCATTAATTTAAAGAAGATGTAGTGACTGTGTGTGTTATTCCCCCTATAGATTCCTTTTGGTTCTAAGTCCAAAATGGCAACTCTCAAAGATCAGCTGATTCAGAATCTTCTTAAGGAAGAACATACCCCCCAGAATAAGATTACAGTTGTTGGGGTTGGTGCTGTTGGCATGGCTTGTGCCATCAGTATCTTAATGAAGGTAAGTGAGAGCCCATCTTTCTGGAAGCCACCCATCCCCCCACTCCTCCCAGAATTGCATTATCACATTGTATGTACAAATACTCAGGTTCATGCCCTCAAAGAACTTTCTGTGGAACAAACTTTAGAAATGTGATGCCATACCAAAAAGGTATCTGAACCTTTTGTTAGGCAGGTGACACAGTTCCTTAAATTCACTGTGCCGTATTAACATGCATGAATTGCCTACAAATGAAAAGTTATTTTAAAATAATTGTTGAGTTGAAAATCATTCATACATTTGGTAAAATTAAAATCACACTAAATGTGGGAAATCTTAAGTCTCTATCCCACAAAAATCCCCACCTTGAATAGTAAATTTTGGTACCAATTATGGAGCTAAAATTTAGTTAGAATTTGTGAATGAATAAAGAACACATTTTACAGTAGTCAAGCCTGCTTTATGTAAAAAAAAAAAAATTGGGGTAGCTTATGATAAAATATTTTAAATTTAGATTTGGAGTTCCCAATAAGGGAGTGAAATGATTAATTCTGGGTTTTGAACAGGAAAGGATTGAAATAAGGAACCAAAGGCAGAAAAGAGCTATGTAGAGGTTGGGTAACAACACATGTTGCTTTATATGTGTTCTTAGGAGAGGCCACATAGTGTAAAGGTTTCCCCCACTATCCTAAAGGAGAGCATTCCTATGGAGCTTTTCCAAAGCCAAAATGGTGTAAAGTGAAGAGACGGTTACCATTAATTAATCACTATTATTATTTTTTTAAATTTTATTTATTTATTTGACAGAATCACAGCGAGAGAGGGAACACAAGCGGGGGGTGGGGTGGAAGAGGGAGAAGCAGGCCTCCTGCGGAGCAGGGAGCCGGATGCAGGGCTCGATCCCAGGACCCTGGGATCATGACCTGAGCCGAAGGCAGACGCTTAACGACTGAGCCACCCAGGCACCCCTAGTTACCATTAATTTATATGGAAAATTTTTTGAGCATTTGCAGACCCAAGAAAAATAACCTTAGGCTTTTCTGATACTTGAGGACACATCTTGCTAACAGATGCACAAAATAAAGTACAGATGCTCACACAGTTCAAAGCTATGGTAGCTTGATATTGAGATGCTGAGTAAAGTTCCCTGGGGAAGGAGCTTGGTGGTACCTAGGATGTATGCTACTTCTCCGAGGGCTCACTGTAGGAAAAAACACTGAATGCTATTTCTGCTTTTTGCCTTTTCATAAAAGCAAAGATCCTCTTTGGATTTCTTTCAGTTAGTGAAAACAGGTACTAATGTTAGGTCTTGTGTAAAAGTGAATTGGTATAATGTAAAAAATAATGTAAAAAAAAAAAATTGAGGCAGCTTACACTTTATATTTCACTCCCTTATTGGGAACTCCAAATCTAAATTTAAAATATTTTATCATAAGCTGCCTCAATTTTTTTTTTTTTACATAAAGCAGGCGTGACTACTGTAAAATGTGTTCTTTATTCATTCACAAATTCTTTCTAACTAAATTTTAGCTCCATAACCTTTACACTATGTGGCCTCTCCTAAGAACACATATAAAGCAACATGTGTTGTTACCCAACCTCTACATAGCTCTTTTCTGCCTTTGGTTCCTTATTTCAATCCTTTCCTGTTCAAAACCCAGAATTAATCATTTCACTCCCTTATTGGGAGCTCCAAATCTAAATTTAAATAAAATAATTTACAAAACTTCCTAAAAATGAGGGGATGCCTATACCAATTCTTACTGCTTTCCCACTGGATCAGAAATTGATGCCATCTGTTTTTCTCACATCTGTGAATCACCTGTGGTCTTTTCCTGTGATGCTCTCTAACTCGGGTGTATGTAAGAGTAACTGCCAGGTTTTTATATTATAGATAACTCAGGAGGTAGATCTGTAAGCTCAGCTAGTATAATTTACTTGGTTATAATAGTTCACATCCCATGTGTATTAAAGCTCTTATTGGTGCTTCTGGTCTGAGATGCACCTGTGAACATTTATAGGTTCAACTGAAAGAATATTTTTCACCAATACTATTTTGTAATGCACAAATCTATCTTAATACTGTTAGTGTTGGTTAATACATGGAAGACATACAAAGAATGATTCAGAATATCACTTTTTTAACTTCCAAGAATTAATACTAGTCAGAATCACTTATGTAGTGAATAATGACCTAAAATCAGTATGTAAAACTGAATTTGAGAGCATAAATAGAGCAGTTTTATGTAATTGAATATTATTCCATCCATTGCCAATCCAGTGTTCTGCTTCCATACAGTGGCATGGTGGAGCTCTTGCAAAGGTTACTCTAGTGAGGAGAGAAGATCAGTACTTCTTCCTATGCATGGGTCATCTGTGAGTCAGTTTTTAAATGGGGGCTTGTCTCTACTTTGAGGTATGTCCGGATACTAATAAAGTAGCAGAACTCTTCTGTGCTAGAAATACAGAAATTTTGCATGCCTTTCTAAAACTTGGAAGTAGCAATTTTCCATTTCACTAAAAATTTTATATCTTTTAGGACTTGGCAGATGAACTTGCTCTTGTTGATGTCATAGAAGACAAACTGAAGGGAGAGATGATGGATCTCCAGCATGGCAGCCTTTTCCTTAGAACACCAAAAATTGTCTCTGGCAAAGGTTGATTTCAACAAGTTTATATTGTGGTCTGTGTTAGACTTAATTCTCTGTCAGGCTTGAAATTCTGCCTTCTTCAAAGATTTATTTTTTATACAGATCAGAGAGCCTGCTTTTGAACAGTTTTGCATTGGTAACCTATTTATATCAGTTTCAATTTCTAGTAAATGGTTTTAAATGGAAATCTAGTGTGTCCATAATGTGGAAAGCATCTGAGTTAGAATGTAATTAGTAAAGCTCCTCAGGTTCATATGTAATCACATTGTTTCTAATATTTAAATTTAATATACTTGACTTCCCCTACTTCCTTTCACACACTAACATAAGGTTGAGAATAGGGTAAATGAGCCTATTCAGATATTCTTGGGCCTCTCACACTTAAGAGCCCTAGTCAGGAAACCTGAATATGTGTACAAATGGTGTTTTTTTTGGACACTTGAAAATCATTGACCACTTATCTATGGGCTGGGTTAACCATCCTGTGCCATAGGGTATCTAGAAGCAAGACATGCTTGATAAATGTAAAGTTGCCTTTGCTTAAAAAACAAAACAAAACAGCCTGTCTCTGGGCTGGTGTGATCACAATGAAGTAGTAAAGTAGAAATAGGAGTACGGAAGAGTGTGAGCATGTGCTCAGGTGGCAAAAAATTGGGGGATAATATCTCATTTGATTCTTTCCATCTCCTCCCAGCTGTCATTATATAAAGTCCCAGTCTAAAACCAGAATACAAGGAAGGTGTCGATGAACTCTTCTTCCATGTTAAGTGGCCAAAAACTAAAGGAGGAGTTGGGGGTGGGAGGGTGGCATTACAGGCCTTTATCTATATTTACCTGTGTGTGAAAGGAAATAGGGGAGGTAACAAAACTGATAAAAATGTCCATAAAAAAAGTTCATGGAACAAATTTTTGCTGGCTAGGTAATAGAGTTCTCTTAAAGGCCTTAATCTGGTTTTTGTTCTTTTTTTTGTCTAGATTATAATGTGACTGCAAACTCCAAGCTGGTTGTTATCACAGCTGGGGCACGTCAGCAAGAGGGAGAAAGCCGTCTTAATTTGGTCCAGCGTAACGTGAACATCTTTAAGTTCATCATTCCTAATATCGTAAAATACAGCCCAAACTGCAAGTTGCTTGTCGTTTCCAATCCAGGTGAGACCTTTAATTGCACAGATGAGCTTGAGTAAAACTGATGGTCTGTGTCATATTTTTCATTTTCCTCTTGTGAATGGATTTGCTAAAATAGTTAAGTTTAAAATAATAAGGGGGATACAATGCCCCTGAATGTAGTTAGAACTTAAAAATTAGGGGCACCTGGGTGGCTTAGTCCTTAAGCATCTGCCTTCGGCTCAGGTCATGATCCCAGGGTGCTAGGATCGAGCCCAGCATTGGGCTCCCTGCTCCGCGGGAGGCCTGCTTCTCCCTCTCCCCCTCCCCCTGCTTGTGTTCCCTCTCTGGCTGTGTCTCTCTGTCAAATAAATAAATAGAATCTTAAAAAAAAAAAAAAAAATTATTTGCCCAAGAAGATCTTAGATAAGGGATAAAGGTATGAATAAGGTGTTCTTGATGCACAATTTATTTTCATTAAGCTACACTTCTTGAATACTTAACGAATTTGCTGTATTATGCATAGAGGTTTAAAAATTTAACAAATATTGATTGGTCATAATCACTATCAAGATTCATACAGAGCCATGGATCTTGACTAGCTTAACATTATCTAATAATTTACGTAGTATCTTTGCCCGAATGTTTTCTTCATAGTGGATATCTTGACCTATGTGGCTTGGAAGATAAGTGGCTTTCCCAAAAACCGTGTTATTGGAAGTGGTTGCAATCTGGATTCAGCCCGGTTCCGTTACCTAATGGGGGAAAGACTGGGAGTTCACTCATTAAGCTGTCACGGGTGGGTCCTTGGGGAGCATGGAGACTCCAGTGGTAAGCATAACTTATTTTCTCTCTTTGTTTTCAAAAAGATTGTGTAAAATATTGACAGAAGTTTCATTATTCAATCAGAGCTGAAATCAGATAATCCATTCATTGGAGTAGGATGGTTTCTAGAAGTCTTATCTTTTGGTATAATTATGTTAAGAATTGTTAAGGTTTTAAGTTTTATATTAACATTTTTTTATGGCATGGGGAATGGGGAATGAAATTTCTTTTACTACTAACAATGGACATATTAAAATAAGAGGGTAGTTCTTAGGATGACCTCAGTCATTTGATATCACAGCTGTCTGTACTTGAACTGTATGGCTCTGAAAAGGTCAGCCAATCCAAATGAAGCAGATAGAAAAGTTCTGTCACAGTTGAAATATGTTGTAATTTGTGTAGTGTTCTCAGTTACTTATGCCAAGAATATTCCTCTTATGATCTCATACTATCTTTATATTTCAAATATGTATGGATTAAACATCCCAGTAGATTGAAAACAGGTTAGAATATGGTGAAAATTCTTAGTTTTATATAAATTAATGAATGAAAATTTAAGAGTAAGGGTGTTGGTATTCTTGACCATCTACCAAAAGCAGATAATCCTCCCAGATAAGAAATGAGAATTAGAAAAATGGGTCAGAATTACTAGTCTTGTTACCAATACCCAAGTTCGGTTCCCCATTGCTCAAAAGGCCAGAACTCAAGAGGTGAGTTTTGACTGGAAAGGAATATGAGCTTTATTCAGGAGGCTGGCAACCTGGGGGAGAAGGCAGCTCTTGTCTAAAAGCCCAACTCCGGTTTCTGCCTGGCCCAGAGATTTTTGAAGGTGTTTAATCAGTTGAGGGAACGCAGTGATCTGTGACATTCTTGATTACATGCGGATTTAATGATGCCAGTTAGAGTTATCTCCGTGCTTGGAGGTTTTGCAAGAAGTTCTAGTTCCTTGGTGCCCAGGGGGATTGTACAAGAAGGTCTGGTTCCTTGGTACCAAGGAGTCGTGCAAGAGTACTCTGTTCTTTCTGTAGAGGAGGGCAAGGTCTACAGATACTCAAAGGGAAGTCAGTGAAGTCATTTGTCTGACCTTAAAAAAAGGAAAACATTTTGCTGAAAGACTGCTAGGCTAATCAGAAAGGTGAGGCGGTTTCAAACAGACTTGCCGGCCTCTGTGGCCTGGGAAAGTTCTTGTTCTTCATTTCTGAAGGCCAGTGGTCTGCAAATCTCAAAGAAAGTGACTTAGTGCTGTTACAGATCAAGGGTCTTAAGTCAGCAAGCAAGGAGTATGTTCACTTGAAGCAGGTTAACTGTTAAGACCGGTTCAAGTGCTATTGCGGTCTCCTGGATGGCGTGTGGAAATAAATGTATTCTGTACTATTTCTTTTAGTGCCTGTATGGAGTGGAGTGAACGTTGCTGGTGTCTCTCTGAAGAATCTGCACCCTGACTTAGGCACTGATGGAGATAAGGAACAGTGGAAAGAGGTTCACAAACAGGTGGTTGACAGGTAATAGATCCCATAATTTGGCAGTACAGAAGATTAAAACATTATTTTTATTTGAAAGTTTGAAAGTTTAATAACATTTGAGTACTTGTTGGAAAACATTTTTCTAGGGATGCCTGGCTGGCTGGCTCAGTTGGTGGAGCACGTGACTCTTGATCTCAGGCTTGTGAGTTCGAGTCCCGCGTTGGGTGTAGAGATTACTTAATGATAAACAAGCTTTTTCCTAAAGTTTTGTTAAAGAGCATACTATAAAACAGAAGTAGAGATATTAAAATTTATTAATGCAACAGTCTTTTTTTGCTATATTTCTCTATAGTATGATAAATCTTTTAGTGCTTGTAAGTCTTATTTCACATTCAGTCTTCAATAGCATATATGGTTCATTCAGTTAGGAATGAGAATTTTTATTTATTAAAGTTTTCTTTATTGCACCCCATGTGGGACTTGAACTCACAACCCTGAGATCAAGAGTCACATGCTGTATGGACTGAGCCATCCAGATGCCACAGAAATAAGAATGTTTATTTTTTAAGAAAAGATTATTTATTTGAGAGAGAGAGCGTGTGCGTGTGGTGCAGGGGAAGGGCAGAGGGAGAGAGAGAATCTTAAGCAGACCTCCCTGCTGAGCATGGAGCTTGACATGGGGCCATTCCCACGACCCAGAGATCACACTCTGAGCTGAAAACAAGAGTCCGATTCTCAACCGACTGAGCCACCCAGGTGCCCCAAGAATTTTTAAATTCAGTTTCCTGTTACAGGCTTTATGAATAGAAGCAGCTAACTTGTTTATTCAGATGATTATAAAGTTTTTTGGTTTTTTTTTTAAAGATTTTATTTATTTATTTGTCAGAGAGACAGAACACAAGCAGGGGGAGAGGCAGGCAGAGGGAGAAGCAGGCTCCCTGCCGAGCAAGGAGCCCGATGTGGGACTCGATCCCAGGACCCTGGGATCATGACCTGAGCCGAAGGCAGCCGCTTAACCTGAGCCACCCAGGCGTCCCTGGATAAGTTTTAAACAATGTCTAGATTCTTAATTGTACTGAAAATATAAACTGTTAGGAATTGTTTAAATAGGGAAGCTTTCAGCTTGGTAGCATTATTTACTTATTTTACATATACATACATATATATATATTTTTTAAGATTTTATTTATCAGAGAGGGCGAGCGAGCTCATAAGTGGGGGGGGGGGGGGGGGCAGGCAGAGGAAGAAGCAGGCTTCCCGTTGAGCAAGGAGCCAGATATGGGATTTGAACTCAGATCCCTGGGATCATGACCTGAGCTGAAGGCAGACGCTTAACTGGCTGAGCCACCTAAGCACCCCATTATTTACTTATTATAAATCATGTGTGGACCTCAGGTCTATAGAAATGAATAATGAATCATGATTGATTTAGACAAGGCCCTCTTATAAAAACCTGTGAACCTGGGGCGCCTGGGTGGCTCAGTCGTTAGGCGTCTGCCTTCGGCTCAGGTCGTGATCCCGGGGTCCTGGGATCAAGCCCCACATCGGGCTCCCTGCTCAGCGGGAAGCCTTCTTCTCCCTGTCCCACTCCCCCTGCTTGTGTTCCCTCTCTTGCTGTGTCTCTGTCAAATATAAAAAAATCTTAAAAAACAAAACAAAAAACAACAAAACAAAAACCTGTGAACCCACCACCCAACCCAAGAAACATTGACAATAGCTGTCAACCAAATGTTGTGTTTTTGGGTTAGAATCATTAGTCTCCTGGTCCTTGGATATGAATGAGTTCTGAGCTCCTTCTCCCACTCATCTTTCTGTCCTACCACCCATCCCTTGCTTGAAATAATCTTGAGTCAAACACACTATATGTAATTCTGGAGTTACTTTTTTAAATTCAGTATTACATTTTAAAGAATTCTTTATTTTGTTGCATGTAGATATAGTTACTGGTTTTGACAGTTTTGTAATATTCCACTGTATTGAATATGTTCACTGTATGTACCACAGTTTACCCATTCTCCCTGTTGGAGAGCAGTGGGCTTATTGCCAGGGTTTCTGAAATTACTAACAATACTCTTGGAACATCCCTATACATAATATCTTGGTATACGTGGCAAACATTACTCAGAATATAATGTAACTTTATGGCATTATTTGCTGTAAAGCATGTGTTCAGTGAAAGCAATGTTGTTGTTTGTTTTCTCTTACCCTACTTTTTCCTACCTTTTCCTATCCTTCCCTACCCTACAGTGCCTATGAGGTGATCAAACTGAAAGGCTACACTTCCTGGGCCATTGGACTGTCTGTGGCAGATCTGGCCGAAAGTATAATGAAGAATCTTAGGCGGGTGCATCCAATTTCCACAATGATTAAGGTAGGTCTGTGTAGTGATACATTGTATTTGAATGCCATTATTTCCTGTTTTTTAAAAAAGATTCTTCTGTGAAAGCAGTTAGGTTAGTTGTCATTGATTTAAGTGACATAAATTAATGCACTCACAACTTTCTTTTTGGAGAGAAATCATTGAGCTTTAGGATTAATGTCTGCTAGTATACTATGTTCACCACATAGATACTTGATAACTTATGATAATAAGTGGAGGTGGGTGGAAGACCATAAAAGAAAAATTTTTTCTTCGGAGGAGAAAAGTCAGGGTAGAGTTGCCAAGATGTTACCAATAAAAATTTTGACAGTGATATGGATAATGGCAATAATTGAGATTCTCTTTTAGAACAGAAGTCTTTCCTGGTATTTTGATGACTTGCACTGTTCATAACATACTAACTGAAAATGGTGGAAAGGAATTCCTGCTTCTCAAGTTGTATTAAATAAGCTTCATAATTGTAAAGAATGCGAGTCTTGGGAGACCCCAGAATGCATACTCAAAACATAAAATACTTTTCATTTTGTCTTCAGGGTCTCTATGGAATTAAAGATGATGTCTTCCTTAGTGTCCCTTGCATCTTGGGACAGAATGGAATTTCAGATGTTGTGAAGGTGACTCTGACTCCTGAGGAGGAGGCCCGTTTGAAGAAGAGTGCAGATACACTTTGGGGGATCCAAAAGGAGCTGCAGTTTTAAAGTTTTCTAATGTACCACTTCACTGTCTAGACTACAGCAGGATTTTAGTTGGAGATTGTGTATATTGTCCTTATTATCTATCTGATCTGTTACTCAAGTAATATTAAAATGGCCTAAGAAAAAACATCAGTTTCCTAAAGTTCCAAATAGCAATGGTTCACCAAACCCTGCAGCTGTATCCTGATGCTGATGATACCTGTCTTTGTAGCCCTAAATGGGTTAACGTAAGTTAGCCCCACCGTCTCAGAGGCACCACGGCCAGAGCTGCGGCTGCTCTTCACACTGGATGTGTGTTTACTGTGTGTTCTGTCACCTCGGGTTCCTTCCCCCAACACCCGACATGCCTAGTCCATCTTTTCCAGTCAGTCATGTCCTGGAATCCAATGTATAAATTCAGTATTGCGTGTATTGTGCATAACTGTTCTAAAGGATCTTACTTTGTGTACCATGTATGTCAGAATGTAGTGTACATGGCCATATAATGTAAAAAGACAATGCAACCAACTAAGTGTCATACCAACTAAAATACCAAATAAATTTTGAACAGTGACTCTCAATTTATTATATTATTGGGACCCATTAGAGTATTCTTAGGCAACACTGCAATGATTTTTTTTTTTTTTAAGATTTTATTTTTCATCTGTTAGAGCACAAGCAGGGGGAGAAACAGGCTCCCCGCTGAGCAAGGGCCCGATGGGGGACTCAATCCCAGGACCCTGGGATCATGACCTGAGCCGAAGGCAGACGCTTGACCGACGGAGCCACCCAGACGCCCCTGCAATGATTTTTTTTAAGGTGTATTATTACTAATGATCAGACTTTGATGTGACTTAATGTATTAAGGGTGTGACTAGATGGATTAGGTTGTTTTGGTACCATTTCCATTATAATTTTAATATACTAAGTCCCAAGGTATTATGAGATAAAACTTGATAGTGGGGCGCCTGGGTGGCTTAGTCGTTAAGCGTCTGCCTTCGGCTCAGGTCATGATCCCAGGGTCCTGGGATCGAGCCCCGCGTCAGGCTCCCTGCTTGGCAGGAAGCCTGCTTCTCCCTCTCCCACTCCCCCCTGCTTGTGTTCCTTCTCTCGCTATGTCTCTCTCTGTCAAATAAAATCTTTAAAAACAAAAAAAACTTGATAGTAGTGCAAATCATAATTGGCACCCTACAGTTCTGTAGATGACATTCTATACATGAATGTAAAAATACCATTTGCCAACAACATAAGCAGTGGTACTTGGTCACAATAGGGAAATACAGATTTAAAAAAATATATATTTTTAAAGATTTTGTCAGAGGAAGGGAGGGAGAGAGCACAAGCAGGGGGAGCTACAGGTGGAGGGAGAAGCAGGCTTCCTGCTGAGCAAGGAGCCCGATGCAGGACTCAATCCCAGAACCTGAGCTGAAGGCAGACGAGCCACCCAGGCGTCCTGGCAAACAGATTTTAAGAACCTTTTGTTCTCTGGGGCCAGTAACAATGGCAATTAACAATTTTAAACCAAATAGCCCTGGTGGTTGTCCACTCAAAAATTTTCTTTAGATTTTCCTCAAAATATATCTACAACTATGACCCTTACCCAGTCCTGAATTTTTTTTTTTTTTTTTTTTGAAGATTTTATTTGACACAGCGGGAGAGGGAACACAAGCAGGGGGAGTGGGAGAGGGAGAAGCAGGCTTCCCACTGAGCAGGGAGCCTGACGCGGGGCTCGATCCCAGGACCCTGGGATCATGACCTGAGCCAAAGGCAGATGCTTAACGACTGAGCCACCCAGGTGCCCCCAGGCCTGAATATTAATAGAGGTTAACTAGGACAACTTTATTGCCATCACTTCTCCAGCATCTTTTTCACCAGTTTACTTCCTGAGAGCTAGTGAAGAGAAATAATTAGCTTTTTTCCAAGTGTGTGGCAAATGTAAAAGGACAAGACTGAACTATGTAGTCTTATTTTAAGATTTATTTGAGAGAGGGAGATGAGGAACAGAGGGAGAGAAACTTCAAGCGGACTCCTGGCTGAGTGTGGAGCCGACACACAGCTAGATACCCTTGAGCCCAAACTGCAGAGCTCTGTCTTAGGACGCATGCAATCATGACCTGAGCCAAAACTGAGAGTTGGAGGCTTAACTGACTGAGCCATCCAGGCACCCCTGCAAATTATGTAGTCTTGACAAGTAGTATAATAGGATTTGCTTTTCTATAGTTTTTTTTAAAAAGCCTTAAGATACAATTTACACATAAAATGCATGTTTTAAAGTTTAATTCTGTGGAACGCATAGTTATACAACCTTCACCACTATCTACGAACTTTTTAATTACTCCAAATAGAAACCTGTATTTATGCCATAGCCTCTTGTAAACTTTGAGGCAACTTAAGTCTTTTTTAAAAATTTATTTACATTTATTAATTTCGTATCTGATAAAATAAATTAGCCAATACCAACATGACTGAAAAATAATGCTTAAAGATTTATTAATGTAATCTTTAATGAATTTTAGATTTTTTAAAAAAATATTTTATTTATTTATTTATTAGGGAGCGAGTGAGAGAGAAACAGCATGAGAGGGGAGAGGGTCAGAGGGGCCGAGCCAGGAGCCCGATGTGGGACTCGATCCCAGGACTCCGGGATCATGACCTGAGCCAAAGGCAGTCGCTTAACCAACTGAGCCACCCAGGCTCCCCATGAATTTTTTAGATTTAATCTTGTAAACCTTCCTCACTTTTTGGCACAAAAAGTGTTCCGGGATCACCTTGTATCTTCCTGCCCCAGGCAAAGAATAGGCCAGCTCTGCAAGAAGCCCTGATTCTTTTATTTTTTTAAAGATTTTATTTATTTATTCATGAGAGACAGAGAGAGAGAGAGAGGCAGAGGGAGAAGCAGGCTCCCAAGGAGCAGGGAGCCCGATGTGGGACTTGATCCCAGGACCCTGGGATCATGACCTGAGCCAAAGGCAGACGCTTAACCATCTGAGCCACCTAGGCGCCCGAAGCCCTGATTCTCTTAAATGTAATATGATCTCATTTTAGTCTTAATAACTTGGGAAGTGGATTTAGTATGCCTTAGTCCCATTTTACACAAGTTGCCAGTTAGTGGGGGAAGCAAATGGAATGTTCAGAACATAGTTATCCTCATATATATATCCATACATATATATACCTGTAGATGGATCAACATCTTTTCCACTAAAGCCCATGTTGCCAAAGTAAAACTATCAGGACTTCAAAGCCATGCTTTCAGAATTCTTCACTGTGTTTCTACTACACTTCGGCAGTTGTTGGAATGTACAAATCTTGGCCCTCCTGTATTTAGATTGCTGCAATCAAGCAAAATGATTGTTAGCTTGGATTGTAGCCACCCAGAGAGCCCACTCAGGCAGTGGATATCAAGGGCCTGCCCTGCACCTTGTGTAGAAACGAATGAGGAGCCTTTTTCTTCACCTAAATCAAGAGTTTGGTCACTACTAAGATGACATCTCCTTCTGCCACCAGAGGCCTGTTGGTCATCCTGGCCAGCAGTGCTGACCTCTCAACTGAGTGGTAAATGAGGTGCAAGTACCAGAGTTACTGTGGAAGTAAGCATACAAGCAAGTGATAGTATAGGACCAACAGTGGCTGTTGCTCCTGTCTGCTATAGGTAACCTATTTCTTGGGGCTGATAGTTTGTGGAAAGTGCCATAAGAGAAATAGGAGAGATGTGAGGAGGTGGTGGTAATTGACACTGGTCAAGGAAAGCTAGAGGAAGTGTCGTTTATGCCCAAGACTGAAAATAAGGAATCAACTTTGAGAATGGTTGGAGAACTTTCTAGAAATAGGGAACAGCAAAAAGTCCTGAGCCAAGTAAAAGCTGTTGAGAAGCTTGAGGGGAGTGAGGTGAGAGTGTCTTGAGATGAAATTGGAGGGCTAGAATGAGGCCAAATCATTAATGTCTTTCAGGTTGTGCTAAAAATTAGTTACTTTCCTGATGAATCACTAAATTCTACTTCTGAGATTAATAAAAAAATTAATTTTAAAAAATCGGTTAAGTGTAATGCAAATCCATGGTCGGGTTTTAAGCAGGGTGACTGCATGGTGTGAACTACATTAAAAACAAACCACAGACTTTGAAACAAAATGGAAAAGGATTCAAATGCAAATACTCAACAAAAGATGACTGAGGAGGTTGTGCCCCCTTCTGTGGGTTATAAACTCTTGGTATAAACTAAAACCACCCTTAGAAAACTAGATGTGGCCTTTCCTTTTCATTACTACTTTAATTCAGTCTTTATTTTTTAAAGATTTTATTTATTTATTTATGAGAGCGAGAACACAAGCAGGGGGAGCAGCAGGCAGAGGGAGAAGCAGGCTTCCTGCTGAGCAAGGAGACCGATGCGGGGCTTGATCCCAGGACCCTGAGATCATGACCTGAATCGGAGGCAGAGGCTTAACCAACTGAGCCACCCAGGTGTCCCTAATTCAATCTTTATTTCAGCACTCCATCCTGAAGTTACAGAGCTCAATAATAATGTTTTAAATTCCTGCAAATAAATGTGTAGATGGTAAGTACATTGAAAAGTACGTTCCTCACACTCAGGTTGGTCAATCCCAAGCCCACCCTTTACTTAAATTCTTCATCTTTGGGGCTCAGGTCCCTTCAGCATGCCCTCAGAAAGAGCCAAGTCATCTGGAAGCAATTTGGAAGCTATCTCCGCAGACGCCGTCTTAAGATGGCATCGCCCTAAGACTAGGAGGTGCTCTCAGGAGAGCTTTTTCCTACTAGAGCCTGGAGCCTGGCCCTCACCAGCCTATAGTCATGAGGGTTTCCAAAAATTCAGCACTAAAATCAGTCCCAGGCCTAGGCCGGCTGAGGGAAATGAAACTATACTCCCCAAATCCCTCTTCTGCACACTCATAAAGATTGTCTAGAACTCGTCACAGGGTCACGGAGAACGCCACGGCACACACTCAGAAACGCCCCCCGCCCCCCAACGAGAGGGCGTTAACTGCCTGCCAATGCGCCTGCGCCTGGGCCAGCGGTGGGCGGAGCTTGCGTCCTGGCGAAAGAGTCGTGCGTGGGAGCGTTCTTGCGTTGGGGGCCCAGAGAGTAACTGTCACAGGGCTTTGCACCTCAACTGCCGTTGGTGGTTTCCTTTTGGTGTAACTTTTTTTTTTTTTTAAATCTTCCTTAAAGGCAGTGCGTTGCGTGTTCCGGCTGTCTGTACTAAATTGCGCCAGAGCATTTGTGCGTGTGTAGTACTGGGGTGAAAATGATGGCTTGAGGGCAGGGAGAACTAAAAAAGCTTATTGGGGCCCCAGCCCCTAGGTAGACTGGTTCTTCTCTGCCTCTCCACACCCCTTTTTTCGCTTTCCCACCACACTCGGCTCCAACATTCTGCAGACTCAATAGGTAAGTCCTTAGATGTTCAGTGTGGTTAGTACATTGATACCTATGAGAGTGATCAGTTTAGGGAATTTGATTCCACTGAAATTTCATCATCCCTTTCAGGTTCTCAAAATGTCAACTATCAAGGAGAAGCTTATTGAGAATCTAATTGAGGAAGATAAAATCTCCCAGAATAAGATCACCATTGTTGGAACTGGTGCTGTAGGCATGGCTTGTGCTATTTGTATCTTGTTGAAGGTAAGTAAGAAGCCTATCCTGTGGCTGAAAATCAAGAACTTTTAGGTCTTGTAGATGTTGATGAGTTCAGGGTTGTAGGGCTAATCTTCTGAGAGCAAATATGTGTTCACTTAGATATCTGATTTTGACATAATTTAAGAAACGTTTATTTGGAGTTTACCGTGTGTCCGGCATTGCTAGACTATTTGAACTGATTCATAGGAGACACATTGATTGCATTGTCTTGTTACTATTCTGTTTAAACGATCCCATACCTTGCCTTCCTGGAAGAGTAATGGGTGAGTCATACTTCCCAGAAACTTATACTTAAAAAGAATTTTTTAGGGGCACCTGGCTGGTTCAGAGAAGTGTGGGACTTTTGATCTCAAGGTTGTGAGTTCAGTCCCACATGGGTATAGAGATTACTTAATAAAAAACCTTAAATTTTTTTTGTTAAAGTATTACATGCCCATTATAAAACAAAAAGTACCAAATTTGATAAAATAATGGAAGTCCTTTAATTTTCTTTTCTGTTTGTACAGCATCTTTTCATGTGCCTGTTGGCACTTTGTATATCTTCTTTGGAGAATTGTCTGTTCAAATCCTTTGCATATATATATATATTTAGAGAGATAGAGCACATATGTGGCGGTGGAGAGGGGAGAGGGTGAGAGAGATAGAAACTTTTTTTAATTTTAATTAATTAATTTAAAAAGACTTTATTTGCGAGAGAGAGAACACGAGAGATAGAGAGCAAGCATGAGTGGGGGGGGAGGGGCAGAGGGAAAGGAAGAAGCAGATTCCCCGCTGAGCAGGGAGCCCAATGTGAGGCTCAATCTCAGGGCCCTGGGATCATGACCTGAACCGAAGACAGAGGCTTAACCACTGAGCCACCCAGGCGCCCCTTTATTTATTTTTAAAAGATTTGTTTATTTTAGAGAGGGAGCGCATGCAAGCGGGGGAGGGGCCGAGGGAGAGAAATCTTCAAGCCAAATCCCTGCTGAGCGTGAAGCCTGTCATCAATCCCAGGACCCTGAGATCATGACCTGAGGTGAAATCACAAGTCTGCGACTTAACCAACTGAGCCACCCAGGCGCCCCAAGGATCTTTTTTTTTTTTTTTTTAAGATTTTATTTACTTTTAGATAGAGGGAGAGTGAAGGGAGGGGTGGTGGAGGTGGGGAGGAGCAGAGAGAGAGAGGGAGAGAAAGAATCTCAAGCAGACTCCTCGCTGAGTGCAGAGCCCAGTGCAGGGCTTGACCCCAGGACCTTGAGATCATGATCTGAGCTGAAATCAAGAGTCGGGCACTTAAGCGACTGAACCACCCAGATGCCACTCCTTTGCCTGTTTTTATTTTTATTTTTTTTTAAAGATTTTATTTATTTATTTGACAGAGACACAGCGAGAGAGGGAACACAAGCAGGGGGAGTGGGAGAGGGAGAAGTAGACTCCCTGCTGAGCAGGGAGCCTGATGCGGGGCTCGATCCCAGGACCCTGGGATCATGACCTGAGCCGAAGGCAGAAGCTTAATGACTGAGCCACCCAGGCGCCCCTCAAGTCAGTGTTTTACTTGGTAAACATGTCTGAGACCATGCATCCCTGGCTGCTAAGCACCATGGCGGACAGGGCTAGAAAGGTAACAGCTTTATTTTGAGCAGGGGGCAAAGACAAGGTAGCACTTTATAGCTACATTGTAACTAGATCCTGCATCTCCTTTGCCTGTTTTTAAATCGGGTTATTTGTTGTTGACTTGTAGGAGTTCTTTTTATATTCTAGATATCAATCTCTTACCAAATTTGTGATTTTCAAGTATTTTCTCCACTCCGTGGTTTTCTTTTCACTCTGCTGTTTCTTTTCATTGTGTTCTTTGATGCACAGACATTTTTAACTTTTTTAAAGATTTTATTTATTTATTTGAGAGAGAGAGAATGAGAGAGAGAGAGAGCATGAGAGGGGAGAGGGTCAGAGGGAGAAGCAGACTCCCTGCTGAGCAGGGAGCCCGATGCGGGACTCGATCCAGGGACTCCAGGATCATGACCTGAGCCGAAGGCAGTCGCCCAACCAACTGAGCCACCCAGGCACCCCAGACATTTTTAATTTTAATGTAATTCAATTTATTTATTTATTTTTTTAAGAGAGAGAGCAAGCGAGTGGGAGGGGGGTGGGAGGGGCAGAGGGAGAGAGAAAATTTTAAGCAGGCTTCATGCCCAGCACAGACCCTGACATGGGGCTCGGTCTCATGACCCTGAGGTCATCACCTGAGCTGAAGTCAAGAGTCAGATGCTTCACCAGCTGAGCCACCCAGACACTGCTCAATTTATCTATTTTTATTTTTGTTGTATGTGTTTTGGTGTCATATCCAAAGATCATTGCCAAGTCCAATGTCATGAATCTTTTCCCTTATATTTTCTCCTAAGAGTTTTATATAGTTTTAGGTCTTACACTTAGGTCTTTGATCCATTTTTAATTATGTATATGGTGTAAGGTATAGGTCCAACTTCGTTCTTTTGCTTGTAAATATCCACTTATTCCAGTATGATTTGTTGAAAAGACTCTCTTTTCCCCCATTGAATGGCCTTGGCACTCCTGTCAAAAATTATTTAACCATATATGTGAGAGTTTATTTCTGGGCTCTCTGTTCCATTGGTCTATATGTCTTTATGCCAATACCATGCTATTAAGAAAACTTAGAAGTTTTGAATTCAGGAAGCATGAGACCTCCAAATTTATTCTTTTCCAAGATTGTTTTGTCCATTTGGAGTCCTTTAAGATTCTTTAGAATGGATTTTGTTCTATTTCTTTAAAAAATGTCATTGGGATTTCATAGGGGTTTGCATTAAATCTGTAGAGGGTTTTGGGTATGTTGACATCTTAACAATATTAAGTATTTCAATCCATGGTCATGTGATGTCTTTCCACTTATTTGTATCTTCTTTAATTTGTTTCAGCAACATTTGTAGTTTTCAGTGTACAAGGCTTTTGCTTCTCGGGGCACCTGGCTGGCTCAGTCGGTTAGGTATCTGCTTTCGGCTCAGGTCATGATCTCAGGGTCCTGGGATTGAGCCCCGCATCGGGCTCCCTGCTCACTGGGGAGTCTGCTTCTCCCTCTCCCTTTGCCCCTCCCCCTGCCCATGCTCTCTCTCACTATCTCTCTCTCAAATAAAATCTAAAACAAAAAACAAACAAAAAACCCAAGCCTTTTGCTTTTTAAAATGTTTTAAAGGTATTATTTAATCTTTATAACAACCTTGGGAGATAGGTACATTATCATCTCCATTTATAAATGAGAATAGTGAAGCATAGATATTAAGTAACTTGCCCATGGTCAAGTGGCTAATATAGGTGAAGGGGTTAGGATTCAAACCTTGGCAACTGGACATAGATCCTGTTCTGAAAAGCTTTACTATATTATTTAGATAATTTTTTTTTTTTTAAACTGGCAGAGGAAGGTGAGAAGAAGCAAAGCCAGTTAAATTCCAGAACCCCAAGAAAGGCTCAGCAATTAGAAGTACCAATGCCTCACAAAGTGGTGGTAAGAGATGGGACAAACACAGGAGAATTGGTTCAAAGTTTATATGATCAGAAGGAAAAACACCAGATTCTCTTCTGTACCTTACTCAACCAAGAAACCACCTCTCACATCTCAGCAGGCAAGGGGAAGGAGTATATTCTTTGGAGAAATTGAATCAGGCAGGTTCTGCACTCAAGACATTAAGGACAGTAAAGACAGGCATCTTATTGAAAGCAGTAGGAATAGTTGAAGGTCTACAAGTTGGACGGTGAAGCAGAAACCCTTTGACTTCCATTGGGCTGCTAGAAAGCAGATTGTCAAAGATGAAATATAGAAAAGAAATGAAATTAGAGGACCAATCAGGAGATCCCATTACTCATTGACATTTCAGTAAGAAAAAAGAAAGAGAAGAAAATTATTCAAGAGATAAAAGAAAAAGTCTAAAACTGAAGGATGTGAGTTTGCAGATATAAAGAATTTATTGGGGAAAAAAAAGAATTTATTGAAGGGGGCACCTGGCTGGCTCAGTCAGTGGAGTATGTGACTCTTGATCTTGGGGTTGTGAGTTTGAACCCCACATTGGGTGTGGAGATTACTTAAAAATAAAATCTTAAAGAATTTATTGAGTGCTCAGCACAATGAATCAAAAAAAGCTTCCTCCAAGGCATATTATCATGAAATTTCAGAATTCCAGTTGTGAGAGAAGGTCAGTTGTTGGAGCCCATTTATTTTCTACTAGAATCCTTAGTATACTGGTAAATACCCAGTTCCTATAGATGTGCATTGTGGGATAAATGGAAAGTGATGAAGGATATTAAAATATGCATATTTATATAGTTTACTGACTTCAAGGAACATATAGGCTCTAATAAGTACTATAACACCTGCATATATCATTGAAAGGTGGACTTTAAAGCATAGCAGTATGTCCTACTTCCTTCTGCTGTACAGAATATAGTGGTCCTAGCAGTCTTCCTTAGATTAATTTTAATTCTCTTTTAACTTTACTCTTCTCTCACCTTACTTTGGTTATTCTAGAACTCCCTGGAGAAGAGATCCTGGAATAATCATAACTATTCTTTTTTTTTTTTTAAGATTTATTTATTTATTTATTTATTTGAGAGACAGAGAAAGTGGGGTGGAGGGGCAGAAGGAGAGGGAGAGAGAGTCTTAAGCAAACTCCATGCTGAACATGAAGCCCAATGCGGGGCATGATCCCATGACCCTGAGATCATGACCTGGGCCAAAACCAAGAGTCAGATGCTTAACTGACTGTGCCAACTAAGCACCCCGCTCATAACTATTCTTAAAAGATTCTGGCAGGTTAAATAAACGCAGGCTCTCTATTTGGAATTCTTTTTGAGAAATGACTCATAGATACAGTTAATTCTTAGAAAACAAGAACTTCTGGGATTATTTGAATTCTGTCTTTGGCAGTCAAGACAAACAGCTGGGGGATGCGTGGGTGGCTCAGGCTGTTGAGCATCTGCCTTTGGCTTGGGTCATGATCCCTGGGTCCGGGGATCAAGTCACACATCGGGCTCTCTGTTCAGCACGGAGCTGCTTCTCTCTCTCCCTCAGCCTGCCATCCACCCTGCTTATGCTCTCTCTGTCAAATAAATACAATCTTAAAAAAAAAAAAAAAAAGACAAACAGAGCTGGGAAGATTCCCTTGAAAAGAGAATTGTCTGGTAACTTGTTAAGAAGAGATATAATCCGGGACACCTGGGTGGCTCAGTCGGTTAAGTGTCTGCCTTCGGCTCAGGTCATGATCCCAGGGTCCTGGGATCAAGTCCGACATCGGGCTCTCTACTCTGTGGGGAGCCTGCTTCTCCCTCTGCCTCTATCTCTCATGAATAAATAAATAAAATCTTTAACAAAAAAAGAAGAGACATAATTCAAGTTGGAAATATAATTTAAAAAGCAGGCTGTGTTGGCTGTTACTATCATTCAGCTTCAAATCCAACTTTCTGTATTCTGTGGTGCTGGTGCTCGATCTCTGCATAATCTTTTTCTCCTTTACCAGTTGGCATCTTGTTAGGTTCTGCGAATAGGAAGCACTAGAGGGAAGTTGGAATGCAGGAGGGGAGAAATGATCTCCTTTCTGTTTGCTTGTTTTGGTCACTTTCATCTCAGCTGCAGCCCTTTGCTTCAGTGGTAGCTGTTGGTTCTAGCTTCCAGTTTCTTTTGGAGCGCCCAGCCTCATTTTGCCCCTTCAGTGGTATCAGTAGCAGCCAGGTTTTGCTTCTTACAGAGGCCTGAGCCTGGCTCCATCAGCACCTCCTTTAGTCTCTCTCTTTGTTCCCTCAGTCTTAGGGGTAGTGGCTTTAAACTGTGATTTCTATCTCTGGGTTACCTCAAATGTTCCCTTTTTGTCGTTTCAGCCCTCCAACAGCTGTCTAACCAGTTCCCTGTATTAAATACCTTCTTTTGAAATGCTTAGAGTGGTTTCTGTTTTCCTGTCCAGACCCAGACAGATACATAGACTAATATAGAAATGGATCCATAAACATGATCTGGTTTTCTTATCAGTTAGCTTAGAAGTGATATGTGATCCTTCTGGGTGAAACTCCTTATCTTCCTCATATTCCTGATGTATAACACATAATTTAGTACATTTTAGAATCTACAGTTTTCCAGAAAGGTCAGATGGTATCTGATCTGAGAAAAAATGGTAGCAAATAGGGACTTTGATCCTTTTCCCTTACTTCTTATCTTTAGAATCTGGCCACTGGAATCTGAGGGAAAACACTCCTTCTAGATAGTTCTGTATTCTGTTTCATTTGGTAAACTCAATTCAAATTAGAGTAAGTAAAAAAGAGACTATACAGATCTTCCTGGATTTATGATGATGTTACATCTCAATAAACTCATCATAAGTTGAAAATGTCCTAAGTTGAAAATGTATTTAAGATATAATTATTAATGTATTTAATAATAAATGTATTTAATCATAGCTTAGCCTAGCCTACCTTAAACATGCTCAGAACTACATTAGCTTACAGTTGGGCAAAACCATGAAACACAAAGCTTATTTTATAATCAAGTGTTGAATATCTCATGAAATTTATTGAATATGGTACTGAAAGTAAAAAACAGAATGGTTGTTAAGTGTATCCGTTGTTTACCCTCATGATTGTGTCGCTGACTGGGAGCTATGGTCTGGTTATATGCCCATCTACCCCTAGGTTGGAGATCCAATGTTAAATGTACTGTGCCTGAAATGGGTTCCCACAGAGGGCCACCTTTCTATTTTGGCCACAAGGATGCATATCAAAAACAACTTCAGCCAATTCAGAAATTAGGCATAAAGGTTAAATGTAATAAAATACTTTGAAAGAACTTAGTAGCTTTTCATCATTTTTAAATTATTATCTGAAGTGGAAAAAAAGCCACTTCTAAAAAATCGAACAATTATATGAAGGCAAAGCAATTAGTAATTTTTGCTACATTCTGTTGCTTACCTTGACTTCTGGTCACTCTAGGCACATTCACCAACTATCACTTTTATATTATTTTTTCTATTAAAATATCACTATACTTTGATTATAAAGTAGCCATACATGAATTTTTCTCATTTTTCTAAAACTGAAATAGGAACATTCTTCAGTACATGTTATTCAAAACTTTCATGTATTTTAGGATTTGGCGGATGAACTTGCCCTCGTTGATGTTGCAGTGGACAAACTGAAGGGAGAAATGATGGATCTTCAGCATGGCAGTCTTTTCTTTAATACTTCAAAGATTACCTCTGGAAAAGGTTAATTTTAATTAATTATTTATTTATTTTAAAAAGATTTTATTTATTTATTTGACAGAGACATAGTGAGAGAGGGAACACAAGCAGGGGGAGTGGGAGAGGGAGAAGCAGGCCTCCCGCTGAACAGGGAGCCCGACGTGGGGCTCCATCCCAAGACTCTGGGATCATGACCCGAACCAAAGGCAGACGCCTAACAACTGAGCCACCCAGGTGTCCCTAGGTTAATTTTAAAGAGTTCTTTTCAGAGCTTTAAAAAAGAGTAATGAATTTTACCAAACTGGTATCCATAAATATAAAATTAAAAATAGCACCACTCTCATTAGGACATACAGTTTAAAAGGTTAATTTTTATTTTTTTAATCATTTTTTTAAAAGATTTTATTTATTTATTTGAGAGAGAGCACAAGCAGGGGGATAATAGGGGAGCCTGGGTAGCTCAGTCAGTTAAGCTTCTGACTTCGGCTCAGGTCATGATCTCAGGATCCTGGGGTTGAGTCCCACTTTGGACTCCTCACTCAGTGGGGAGTCTGCTTCTCCCTCTTCCTCTGTCCCTCCCCCTGCTCATGCTCTCTCTGTCTCTCTCTCAAATAAATAAAATCTTTAAAAAAGAAACAATTATTAAAAAATTAATTATGAAATGCTTGACATAGAAAAAGAGTTTAAGTATAATAAACGTCAATGTATCCAACACACAGCAAAAAAAAAAAAATAAAACATTACTAATTTAGTTGATATGTTCTGTGTTACATCTATTCATGTCTCAATCCTGAATATACTGGTTATCTTTACTATGCATTTCTTTTACACTTGTATTTTAGTGACTTACCTCATATTATATAACTATGAGATATAATTGGCATAAATACATTTGGATATGAACATGACTAATTCTTGTTATGCAACAACCAATGAGCAGAAGTACATAGACCTCCCATATGAAAGTCTACTAATTGAGAGTATTCAGTTGCCTTAGATATCATTATGTTTTATATCATTTAATTTACTGAATCAGTTCAGTGGAGTCAGGTTAAAAGAGCTCCTACTGTATTAAAATACTTCTAAAAATCATTCAGCCTTTACTTTCTAGGAATGTGGCAGAATAAATACCTGGACCAATCTTTTTGCTGTAAATAACAAAACTCCTGCATAAAATATGAAAGAAAGAAGTTATCAATCCTTAAAGAATTGATATGCTCTTAATAAAGACATTTTCAGAATAGGCATTGAATGTAGTCAGGAAACTAGAGAGTTAAGCAGAGCATTGTAGCTAGTTTTCATTAGCTAGTATTAGTCAAACTTAGTGAACTTCAGTTTTGGTTTCCACTGCCTCACAGGATTTAGGAGACTGGAGACAGCTTAATTTGGGGAGTTCTATAGGACTTAACTCCATAAAGCTGGAACCCCAATGGACTACACCAGGGGTTAGTAAACTCTTTTTTGTAAAGGATCAGATGGTAAATATTTTAGGCTTTGTGGGCTATATGGTCTCTGTCAAAGCTACTCAACTCTGTTGTTGTAATTCTAAAGCAGTGATCAACAATATGTGAATGGGTGTGGCTATGTTCCAATGAGATTTTATTTACTAAAACAGGTGATGGGCCAGATCTGGCTTACTGGCCCTCACTTGCCAATTCCTTAACATAAGGATGACCTAGAAGCAATTTTTTTCTCCCTACCTCTGGGGACTGACAGTAAAATCAAGCGTCTCAGCTGCTTGAGTAAAGGAGGGAAATGGTGGCCAAGAATTTGTAGCCACAAGCTGGCCCTTATATGAATTACAAAAAAATCTTAAGCAGTCTTAAGACTTAAGATAGTTTTGGGGCACCTGGGTGGTTTAGTTGGTTAAGTGTCTGACTCTTGGTTTCTGCTCAGGTCAGGATCTCATGGGTCAGTGGATCAAGCCTCACGTCAGGCTCGGCGTTCAGTGGGGAGTCTGCTTGAAGGTTCTCTCCCTCTGCCCCTCCCCCCACTTTCTCTCTCTCTCTCTCAAATAAATAAATACATCTTAAAAAAAAAAAGGCTTAAGATAGTCTCTGGAAGAAACCCACTTTATTTTAGGCCTCAAAGAAGTTCCACAAATAAAATTCCAAAAAAATGAACATCTCATAGTAGGAATAATTAAATCTACCAAGAAAATGCATGAGCAAGAACCAGCAGAGATAACAGAAAAGGCCACCATAGATTTCAGATGTTGAAATTATGAAACACAAGTTAGAAATTAACTATAATTATTCCACTTAAAGAAATAAAGGACAAACTTGAAAATATCAGTATGAGACAGGAAATTATTTAAAAAAAACCATATTTTTAAAATAGCCAAATATAGGGGTGCCTGGGTGGCTCAGTCATTTAAGCATCCAACCCTTGATTTCAGCTCAGGTCATGATCTCAGGGTCATGGGATTGAGCCCTGTGTTTGGGCTCTGTGCTCAGTGCAGAATCTGCTTGAGATTCTCTCCCTCTGCCCCTCCCCCCAACTCTCTCCCTCTCTCTCTCTCAAATAAATAAATAAATAAAATCTTAAAAAAAGAAAAGTAAAATAGCCAAATATAACTTCTAAATAATGAAATAGAATGAAATAAAAAACTCAATTAATGGATGTAATAATAGAGCAGACATCTTGAAGAGAGAAATGATGAATCTAAGGCAATTACAAAGAAGATAGCAAGAAGTAGAAAATAGGACAGGCTAAGAATCATAGAGGATAAAGTGATAAAATGTCATGTACATCTAATTAGAAAAGTGAATGGGGAAGAGGAAATATTTGAAGATTTATAATTGAGCATTTTTGAAAACTAATGAAAAATAACCCACACACTCAAGCCAAATAATCTCAAGGATAAATACGAAATCCCTATCTAGACACATTCTTGTGAAATCAGAGAATACTAAAGGCAAAGAGAAGAAAAAGTTGTCACTAGACAAATTATAGAAAAAGGAAAGAGTAACTGACTTATTATTAACAACACCCTGAAACCAGAATACAATGAAATGATATCTTTAATGTGCTGAGAGAGAGTAAATGTCAATCCAGAATCTCTATCCAGCAAAAATATCTTTCAAGAATAAGGTTATAATACAGATATTTTCAGACAGACTAAGTTACCATCAGACCCTCACTAATAAAAATGCAAAGCCAAAATATGGAAAAGCCCAAATGTCCATTGACAGATGAATGGATAAAGAAGATGTGATATATATATATATATCCTATATGCATAGGACTGGTCCCATATATACATAGGATATATATAGGAATATTACTCAGCCATCAAAAAGAATGGAATTTTGTCATTTGCAATGATGTAGATGGAACTAGAGGGTATTATGCTAAGCAAAATAAGTCAATCAAAGAAAAACAAATACCATATGATTTTACTCATATGTGGGATTTAAGAAACAAAACAGATGAACATAGGGGAAAGGAAGGAAAAATAAAATAAGATGAAAACAGAGAGGGAGGCAAATCATAAGAGACTTGTAACTGTGGAAAACAGGATTGCTGGAGGGGAGGTGGGTGGGGGGATGGGGTAATTGGGTGATGGGCATAAAGGAGGGCACTTGAAGTAATGAGCACTGGGTGTTGTATGCAACTGATGAGTCATTGGATTCTACCTCTGAAACTCAACACAGTATATGTTAATTAAATTGAGCTTAAATAAAAATTTTTTAAAAATTAAAAATTAAGAGGTGCCTCGTGGCTCAGTGGGTTAAGCATCTGCCTTCGGCTCAGGTCATGATCCCAGGGTCCTGGGATCGAGTCTCGCATTGGGCTTCCTGCTCATCGGGGAGCCTGCTTCTCCCTCTCCCTCTGCCTGCCTCTCTGCCTACTTGTGCTCTCTCTCTGTCTCTGTCAAATAAATAAAATCTTTTAAAAAATTAAAAATTAAAAATAATTAAAATACAAATACAAAAATACATAAGGCAAAAGAAAAGTGATCTTAGATACAAGGTCTGAGATGCAAAAAAAGTATGAAGAGCACAGAAAATGGTAAAAATGAGGACAAATCTAAATAAATATAAATTGTATAAGACTATATAATGTCTTGTGGGATTAAAAAATTTAAAAATATAGCATATAAATCTGGGTGTGAAATGTGATAGTGGGGAATGAAATAGTGTTCTAAGTTCCTCAGTCATTAGGAAAGATGGAAAGGTGATGATTATCTTTGGACTTTGATAACTTAAATATGCATATTGTAACTTCTATAACAACCTTTAAAAGAATAGAAACAGTGTAACCTCTAAATTAGCAAAGGGGAAGAAGTAAAATTAGAAAAACGTACCTGGTGAATTAAAAAGAAGGTAAAGGAAAAAAATAAGAAAAGAGACAACATATAGAGCTAAGAGTTTAGTGAGGATGCTGGACATAAAGTTATTTTTTTTTAAAGATTTTATTTATTTGAGAGAGAGAATGAGAGAGAGAGAGAGCACAAGAGGGGGGAGTGGGAGAGGGAGAAGCAAACTCCCTGCTGAGCGGAGAGCCCGATACGGGACTCAATCCTGGGACTCCAGGATCATGATCTGAGCCAAAGGCAGTCGCTTAACCAACTGAGCACCCAGGCACCCGACATAAAGTTATTAATAAAAAATTCATTGTACTTATATATGTCAAAAACAAGCAAAAGAATTTAAAGCTATTATTTACATTATCAAAAATAGGAAGTATGTGGGAATAAATCTAACAAGATATCTATAGAACTTTTATTCAGAAAAGGATACACCCTCATTGAATAATATTAAATACATAAATAAATAGACCTTGCATATAGAAGTCTCATGTAAGTCTCTATTGTAAGATGTCCATTTTTCATGATTACAGATGATATGCAACCGTAGTCAAAAGCTCAAAAAGTTCTTTGTTGTTATACACACTAAATTCATTCTAAAATTCATTTAGAAATTCAAAGGTCCAAGAATAGACATTTTTTATAAGATTATTAAAAACACTTATTTTGATACAGTCTATCATCAATAATTCAGTAGAGGTTCCACTCTGCCACAGATGCATCTGTGTGGTAAGAAGCCTGTTCCCTCCAATGATTGAATGTCTGAGTGATGTCCCATCTCTTATCCCAGCTAGCGTGTGTGCCTTTCATGTTGTTCCTGCCTATTGATTGCTTCCAAATCCAGATAACCAAATAGTCCTTTATTCCCAAAGTAGGTTCAAAACAGTTGGTTCAGGCGCACCTCTAAAATCCCTGGTAAATCATGAGAGGACTAAAGTCCCAGTGGATGGCATATTGGCCATCCTTGAAGAGATTCTGCAGCCTCTGTTTGCTTGGCCTCTTTGCTCAGCTTCACCATGGTGATGGCCTGGGCTGCCAGTCAACAAAATATTATTTTTTAAAAAATATTTTGTTTATTTGAGAGAGAGAAAGCACGAGCAGGGGGAGGGGCAGAGGGAGAAGCAGGCTTCCTGCTGAGCAAGGAGCTCCACGTGGGACTCGATCCTAGGACTTTGGGATCATGACCTGAGCCGAAGGCAGACGCTTAACCGACTGAGCCACCCAGGCGCCCCCTTAACAAGAAACTCTTGGAAAAAAAAAAAAGAACAAGGTGGTGAGAACTTGGCTTTACCAGATATCAAGACTTTATAAAACTACACAAATTAAGTGCAGAGACAAACAAAAGATTATTATATAACACTGATCATATTGTAGATCAATGGGAAATGTATGGACTTACAAAATTTTTTGGTTATGGAAATGGTTATTTTTATGGAAAGAAGTAAAATTGAACCCTTATCTGATAACACACATACAAATTAATTCCAGGTTTGTTAAAGGCCAAAATGTGAAAGGTAAAACTTCAAATCGTCTATTGAGAAGATAATATAGAATATCTTTATGACCTCAGGGTAGGGAAGAATTTCTTTTTTTTAAAAAAATTATTTGTTAATTTGAGAGAGAGAGAGAGAATGAGCAGGGGAGGAGCACAGGGAGAGAGTCTTAAGCAGACTCCACCTTGAGCAGGGAGCCCAGCGCGGGGCTCAGTCTCACGACCCTTAGATCACCATCTGAGCTGAAACCAAGAGTCGGCCACTTAACTGACTGTGCCACCCAGGCATCTCAGGTAGGGAAGAATTTCTTTTCTTTTTCTTTCTTTTTTTTAGGGAAGAATTTCTTAAACACAAAGACACAAAAAGCACTAACAATAAAAGAAAGAATATAAAGCTAGAATTTGTGTTTATAAAAAGACCCTGTAAAAGAGTGAAGAGAAAGCCATAAACTAAGAGAAGATATTTGCAACATGAACAATTGACAAAAGAATAGTATTTAGAATAAAAATACTTGCATAATAAATAAGCCCCTCCTGCTCATGCTCTTTCTCTCTCTCTAATTAATAAATCTTTAAAAAATAAAAAATAAGATAAATATATATAACCCAGTAGAAAAATGGGAAAAGACTTGAACATTTCGCAAAAGAAGAAACTCACATGGCCTATAAATATATGAAAAGACAATCTCATTAGTAATCAAGGAAAGGAAAATAAAAGGCATATCAATATAACATTACATAGCCGGTAGATTGGTAAAATTGTGTAGGTAAAAGGTGAAAGGGAAAAGGTAAAAGGATGTAGAACAACAGGTACGCTCATGCATGACATGTAGGAATGTAGGAATGTAAACTAAAACCACTTTTTTAAAAAAGTTTGTCAATAGGGCGCCTGGGTGGTTTAGTACATTAAGTGTCTACCTTTGGGTCAGGTCATGATCCTGGGGTTCTGGGATCGAGCCCCACATCTGGCTCCTTGCTCAGTGGGGAGCCTGCTTCTCCCTCTGCCCCTCCCCCTGCTCTTTCTCTCTCACAAAAAAAAAAAAAAAGTTTGTCAATTACCTGGTGAAGTTGAACATGAACATATCCCACAACCCAGAAATTGCATCCCTAGGTATATTCCCAAGAGAAATTTGTGCACATATGCACTAGATACAGGTACAAGAATGTATAGTGATGTGATTTGTAATTGCCCCAAACTAGAAACAATTCACTGAATACCAATACTAAGTTATATATATTATGCAGTGTGATATTATGCAACAGTGAAAGTGAATGAACTACAGAGACACAGTTAACATGGATAAATATCAGTTATATGATATTTAGCTAAAGTAATATGTACCTTATGATTCAAAGGTGACACCGAATATGTTGCTTAAATATGCATAGATGGTACAACTTTTTGTGTGTGTGATTTTAACAACTCTGAAGAATGGTTGGTAACCTCTGAGTATGAAAGATAGAGATGCAACCTATTAGAGGTACACAGGTGTTTCTAAGATATTGGTGATGTTCTACTAATTTGCGTGATTTTTATGGAGTTGTTAACTTTAATATTTTTAAAATTGAACATATATTTCTTAAACATTCTATATGAATGATGTAATACACAATAGAGTGTTTGAAAATACATTTAGTGAGTTCTAATGGTGAAGATCAATGGAACATTATTGATTATCCAAGATGTTTTTAATTGCCTCGTATGTACAACAGTTAACACAGAGCCCAAGTGCTGGGAACACAGAAGGTGCTAAAAATGTCAAAGGGAGGAATATGAAATCAAAACCTGTTATTATGGAACTTATGATCAAGTTAGGAATGTAAGTACAACATAAACATCGAAAGATAACACAAGGAACCATATATAAGGACTATTTGAGCATTATAGGCAGTAAAGGGTATAAAAATTCAGTCAAGAGTGGTATTTATGAATGATATGATTAGAAGATGCCTAGTGGGGAAATTGGTATTTGAAGAAGTACTTGGCTAATATAATAATAATAATTGCTGACATTTATTGAATATTTACTATATACTAGGCACTGTTCTGAGTACTTTTTGTCTTTTAACTCACTGAATCAGTTTCTTAAGAACCAGATAAAAGAAAAACTATTATTAGCTCAGTCTGGCAGATGAGGATCTAAGGGTCAGAGGAGCAGGCAAAATACTTGTCCGGGGTCACACAGCTAGGAAGTGGCAGAGTCAGGATATAGGCAGTTGGACCTTAAGAGTCTTTGCTCCAGACCATTATGGTTTGCTGCCTCTTAGAGGATTGAGTTATATTTAGAACAGAAAATAACAGGTGAAGAGATGATGGCATTAACAGAATCAGGGCACCTGGAAAATCTGACATAAAATTAAGACACAAAGCTAGAAAAATAATTCTGAAGCAGATTACGAAAAGACTTGATATTTTACTTTGGTAGACCGTTTAATTATATTTGTTGAACATCATAATATTTCAAATAATCTGAACTGTGGAGAGATGACTCTGAAGAAGTTGCAAGGATTTTTCCCCATTCTCTAAAAATTGAGAGGGTAGTAGGGAGAGCTAGAGGGATGAGGAAACAGAGAGAGATTGAGAGATTACTTTGGATTTTTATAGTTAGATAAGACTTTATGGAAGTTGAACATTAAGCAAGGTCTTTGAGCAAGCATGAGTAGACTGTGTGCAGAGAGAGAACTTCCTCCTATATAGGTCTTTTACTTGATACAAAGGAGAGATAATTTTCTAGATAATGTGAAACATGTCAAAGAAATGCCATCTTTCTAAGTTTATCTTTCTAGTTAAAATCTTTACCGAGGCACGGAAAACATTAAAATGTTTATGGTTTATAAATTATCTCCTCTTTTGGATTAGAGAGATATGAAATGACCATAAATGGAGAAACAATAATGTCTTTAAAATTAAGCGGATTTCCTTTTTTAAAAGAGCATGGGGGCACCTGGCTGGCTCAGTTTGAAGACCATGCAACTCTTGCCCCCAGGGTAGTGAGTTCAAGCCCCATGTTGGGTGTAGAGATTCCAAAAATAAATAAATAAACAGAGAAGAGTATAAAATAATTTTTTTAAAAAAATAGAGATGAGATATATAGGAAATCTTAGTTTAATTTTTGACATTCATATGGAAAATAACTTCCAGGTATTTAATGCTTTTTAAAAAGTCCAGTACAGGGCGCCTGGGTGGCTCAGATGGTTAAGCGTCTGCCTTCAGCTCAGGTCATGATCTCAGGGTCCTGGGATCAAGTTCCGCATCGGGCTCCCTGCTCCTTGGGAGCCTGCTTCTCCCTCTGCCTTTCTCTCTCGCTCTGTCTCTCATGAATAAAAAAAAAAAAAAAAAAAGTCCAGTACAGGATAGTGAGCATCATATCATATTATCATTGGATTTAGTAGGTAAAACAGTTTTATGACTGGTCATCAGATTTAGAAAGTAGTTTACCTTCTTGTGAGGATCAAGAACTTCTTTGTGATCTCAAATCTAGTCCCTTATAATAGTTAGAAGTAAATATACATGCTCATCCTTAGAATCTTGAAACAGACATAAATTCTCAGAGTTTTAAGCTTCATAAGGTGTTTCTAAGAAGCCAGAGAGAGCTGACTTGCATTGCCTCAGGCCTTAATAAGAAATGAGAATGTGGGCTAAAAGGGATGGTACAATATGTTATTATTTGGAAAAAATGTGAAAACTTGTAAGTCATAGTAACAAGGCCCCCTTCAGCTTATGCAATGTAACATTACTACATGGAAAGTCTGTTCATCAGCAAATGCCAGACATGAAGGTAAATGTGTACCTTATTTGTTTATTTATTTATGATAGATGAGTATTTTATTATTTTTTTTTAAAGATTTTATTCATTTATTTGAGAGAGAGAGACACAGTGCGAGAGGGAACACAGCAGGGGGACCGGTAGAGGGAGAAGGAGGCTCCCTGCGGAGCAGGGAGCCCAATGTGGGACCTGATCCCAGGACCCTGGGATCATGACCTGAGCCGAAGGCAGATGCTTAACCAACTGAGCCACCCAGGCATGCTGATAGATGAGTACTTTAATACCAAGGTCATACAATAGCCTTTCAAAGAAGTAAAGCACAGTAATTATGGCGTTCTTGATCCAAGTATTGCCTTCTGTTTCTTTTTAGATTACATAGTATCTGCAAACTCCAAATTAGTTATTGTCACAGCAGGTGCACGCCAACAGGAGGGAGAAAGTCGCCTTGCCCTGGTCCAACGTAATGTAAACATCATGAAATCAATCATTCCTACCATAGTCCAACATAGTCCTGACTGTAAGATGCTTATTGTTTCAAATCCAGGTAAGTCTTTTATCCTCCCTTTAACTGAATAAAGATGATCTTTCCATACTATTTTTAAAAAACAATTTCATTGAGGTAATATTTATGTACAATAAACTACACCCAAAGTATATAAGAGATCTCCATCCCCCTCTTCCCTAGCCCCTGCCCACCACCACTTTGTTTTTATGAGTTTGGCTATTTTAGAATCCACATATAAGTGACATCATAAAGTATTTGTCTTTCTCTGTCAGACTTACTTCACTTAACATAGTGCCTTCAAGATCCATCCATGTCACAAATGGCAGGATTTCTTTCTTTCTTGTAGCTGAATATTAAATTAAATAATATATATGAAACATATATATGTGTGTGTGTGTGTGTATACACACAATGTATACATATATATATATATAAACATCTTTTTTTTCTTATACTGTCTTTTATTCCTGTAACTTATTCATTCCATACCTAGAAGCCTGTATCTCCTTCTCCCCTTCACCCATTTTGCCCAACCCTCCCACTACACTCCCCTTTGGCAGCTATCAGTTTGTTCTCTGTATTTATAGGTCTGATTCTACTTTTTTAAATTAAGATTTTATTTATTTATTTGACAGAGAGAGAAAGAGCTTGAGCAGGGGGAGGGGTAGAGGGAGAAGCAGACTCCCCGCCAAGCAGAGAGCCCGATGAGGGGCTCAATCCCAGAACCCTGGGATCATGACCTAAGCTGAAGGCAGACACCCAACCAGCTGAGCCACTCAGGCACCCTCTGATTCTACTTTTTGTTTGTTTATTCATTTTTTTGGGGGGGGATTCCACTTATAAGTGGAATCATATGGTATTTCTCTTTCTCAGTCTGATTTATTTCAGTTAGCATAATGCCCTCTAGGTCATCCATGTTTTCTCAAATGGCACAATCTCATTTTTTGTAGTTGCATAATATTCCATTATATACCACATTTTCCTTATCCATTTGTCTGTTGATATACACTTATATTGTTTCCATATCTTGGCTATTGTGAGTAATGCTGCAAAAAATATAGGGGTGCATATATCTTTTTAGTGTTTTCATTTTGGGGGGGTAAATACTCAATAGTAGAATAATTGGATCATATGGCATTTCTGTTTTTAATTTTTTTTTTTTTAAGATTTATTTATTTATTTATTTGACAGAGAGAGACACAGCGAGAGAGGGAACACAAGCAGGGGGAGTGGGAGAGGGAGAAGCAGGCTCCCCGCAGAGCAGGGAGCCCGATGTGGGACTCGATCCCAGGACCCTGGGATCATGACCTGAGCCGAAGGCAGTCGCTCAACCGACTGAGCCACCCAGGCGCCCTGTTTTTAATTTTTTGAGTAATATTCATGCTGTTTTTCACAGTGGCTGTACCAATTTACAATCCCACCAACAGTGCACGAGAGTTCTTTTTTCTCCACATCCTCACCAACACTTGTTGTTTCTTGTGTTTTTGATTTTAGCCTTTCTGACAGGTGTGAGGTGATATCTTGTTGTGTTATTTTTATTTTTATTTTATTTTATTTTTTTAAAGATTTTATTTATTTTTTTTTGAGAGAGAGACAGCGAGAGAGGGAACCCAAGCAGGGGGAGTGGGAGAGGGAGAAGCAGGCTTCCGGCTGAGCAAAGAGCCTGATGTGGGGCTCGATCCCAGGACCCTGGGATCATGACCTGAACTGAAGGCAGACGCTTAATAACTGAGCCACCCAGGCACCCCTTGTTGTGGTTTTGATTTGCATTTCCCTGATGATGAATAATGGGCATGTTTTCATGTATCCGTTGGCCATCTGTATGTCTTCTTTGGAAAAATGTCTATTCATGTCTTTTGCCTGTTTTTTAATTGGGTTATTCATTTGGAGGGTGTTGAATTTTATAGGTTCTTTATATATTTTGGATACTAACCCTTTATCAGATATCAGATACATCATTTGCAAATATCTTCTCCCATTCCATAGGTTGCATTTTAGTTTTGTTGATTATTTCCTTTGCTGTGCAGAAGCTTTTTATTTTGATGTAGTCTCAATAATTTATTTTTGATTTGGTTTCCTTTGCCTTAGGAGACATATCTAGAAAGAAGTTGCTATGGCTCATGTCAAAGAGGTTACTGCCAGGGCGCCTGGGTGGCTCAGTCATTAAGCATCTGCCTTTGGCTCAGGTCATGATTCCAGGTCCTGGGATCGAGCCCTGCATCGGGCCCCCTGCTCAGCGGGGAGTCTGCTTCTCCCTCTCCCTCTCCCACTACCCCTGCTTGTATTCCCTCTCTCGCTGTGTCTCTGTCTGTCAAATAAATAAATAAAATCTTAAAAAAAAAAAAAGAGGTTACTGCCTGTGCTCTCCTCTTGGATTTTAATGGTTTCCTGTCTCACATTTAGGTCTTTCATCCATTTTTAGTTTATTTTTGTATATAGTGTAAGAAAGTGGTCCAGTTTCATTCTTTTGCATGTTCCTGTCCAGTTTTCACAATATCATTTATTGAAGAGACTGTCTTTTTCCCATTGGATATTCTTTCCTGCTTTGTCGAAAATTAATTGACCATATAATTGTGGGTTTATTTCTGGGTTTTCTATTTGATTCCATTGATCTATGTGTCTCTTTTTTGTGCCAGTACCATACTGTTTTGATTACTACAGCTTTGTAATATAACTTGAAGTCCAGAATTGTGATGTCTTCAGGTTTGCTTTTATTTTTCAAGGTTGCTTTGGCTATTTGGGGTCTTTTGTGGTTCTATACAAATTTTAGGATTGTTTGTTCTAGCTCTATGAAAAATGCTGTTGGTATTTTGAAAGGGATTGCCTTAAATGTGTAAATTGCTTTGGGTAGCATGGACATTTTAACAATATTTGTTCTTCCAATCCATGAGCATGGAATGTCTTTCCATTTCCTTGTGTCATCTTCAGTTTCTTTCATCAGTATTTTATAGTTTTCAGAGTACAGGTCTTTCATTTCTTTGGTTAGGTTTATTCCTAGGTATCTTATTGTTTTTGTTGCAATTGTAAATGGGATTGATTCCTTAATTTCTCTTTCTGCTGCTTCATTATTAGTTATAGAAATGTAACAGATTTCTGCATGTTGATTTTATATCCTGTGACTTTACTGAATTGGTTTATCAGTTCTAGCGGGTTTTTTTGTGGTTTATTTTGTGGTTTTCTATATAGTATCATGTTATGTGCAAATACTGAAAGTTTCTCTTTTTCCTTGCTGATTTGGATGCCTTTTGTTCCTTTTTGTTGTCTGATTGCTGTGGCTAAGACTTCCAGTACTATGTTGAATAAAAGTGGTGAGAATGGGGGCGCCTGGGTGGCTCAGTTGTTAAGCGTCTGCCTTCAGCGCAGGTCATGATCCCAGGACTCTGGGATCGAGCCCTGCATCGGGCTCCCTGCTCAGCGGGAAGCCTGCTTCTCCCTCTGCCTCTGCCCCTGCTTGTGTTCCCTCTCTCGCTGTCTCTCTGTCAAATAAATAAATAAAATCTTAAAAAAAAAAAAAGTGGTGAGAATGGACATCCCTGTCTTGTTCCTGACTATAGAGAAAAGCTCTCAGGTTTTTCCCATTGAGGATGATAGTAGCTGTGGGTTTTTCATATATGGCCTTTATTATGTTGAGGTATGTTCCCTCTAAACCTATATCGTTGATGGATTTTATCATGAATGGATGTCATGCTTTGTGAAATGCTTTTTCTGCATCTATTGAAATGATCATATGGTTCCTACCCTTTTTTTTTTTATTAATGTGATGTATCACGTTGATTGATTTGAGAGTATTGAACCGTTCTTGCAACCCAAGAATAAATCCCACTTGATTGGGGTGAATTATTTTTTTAATGTATTGTTGGATTTGGTTTGCTAGTATTTTATTGAGAATTTTTGCATCTGTGTTCATCAGAGATACGGCCTTTAGTTCTCTTTTTTAGTGGTGTCTTTATCTGGTTTTGGTATCAGCATAATGCTGGCCTCAAAGAATGAATTTGGAAATTTTCCTTCCTTTTCTATTTTTTAGAATAATTTGAGAAGAATAGGTATTAACTCTTCTTTAAAGTGTTTGGTAGAATTTGCCTGTGAAGCCATCTGGTCATGGACTTTGTTTGCTGGGAGTTTTTTGATTACTGATTCAATTTCTTTGCTGGTTATCAGTCTGTTCAAGTTTTCTATTTCTTCTTGTGGTTTTGGTAGTTTATATGTTTCTAGGAATTTATCCATTTCTTCTAGGTTGTCCAATTTGTTGGCATAGTTTTTCATAATATTCTGTTATAATTGTTTGTACTTTTTTTTTTTAAAAGATTTTATTTATTTATTTGACAGAGAGAGAGCAGGAGAGCACAAGCAGTGGGAGCAGCAGAGGGAGAGGGAGAAGCAGGCCCCCTGCTCAGCAGGGAGCCCGATGTGGGGCTTGATCCCAGGATCCTGGGATCATGACCTGAGCCGAAGGCAGTCGCTTAACTAACTGAGCCACCCAGATGCCCCAATTGTTTGTATTTCTATGGTGTTCGTTATTTCTCCTCTTTCCTTTCAAAGAACCAGTTCCTAGTTTCATTGATCTGTTCTATTTTGTAGTTTCTATTATCATTTATTTCTGCTCTAATCTTTATTATTTCCTTCCTTCTGCTGGCTTTATGCTTTGTTATTTTTTTTCTGGCTCCTTTAGGTGTAAGGTTAGATTGTTTATTTGAGATTTTCCTTGCTTCTTAAGGTAGGCATCTATTGCTATATAGTTCCTTCTTAGGACTGCTTTTACTACATCTCAAAGGTTTTGGACCTTTGTGTTTTCATTTTCATTTGTTTCCATGTATGTTTGAAATTTCTGCTTTGATTTCCAGGTTGACCTGTTCATTGTTTAGTAGCATGTTGTTTAACCTCCATGTATTTGTGATCTTCCCAAATTTTTTCTTGTGATTGACTTCTAGTTTCACAGTGTTGTGGTTGGAAAAGGTGCATGGTTTGACTTCAGTCTTTTTGTATTTGTTGAAGCTTGTTTTGTGACCTGATACATGATCTATTCTGGTGAGTGTTCCATGTGCACTTGAAAAGAATGTGTATTCTGATGTTTTAAGATGAAATATTCTGAATATATCTATTAAGTTCAACAGATTCCTTCTTCTTGATCCATTCTGTTGTTGATGCTATCTATTGCAGTTTTCATTTCACTCATTATATTCTTCAACTCTAGAATTTGGTTCTTTTTTATGATTTCTGTCTCTTCATTAAATTTCTCATTTTGTTTTCCTGATTTCACTGAACTATTTCTGTGTTTTCTTGTAGCTCATTTAGCTTCCTTAAACCAGATATTTTGAATTCTTTGTTTGCTAAGATCTCCATGTCTTTGGGGTTGATTACTGGAAGATTATTGAGATCCTTTGGTAGTGTCATGTTTCCCTGATATTTTTATGTTCCTTGAAGTCTTGTGTTATTGTCTGTGCATTTGAAGTAGCTGTAACCTAGTCTTTACCAACTTAGTTCAGGACAGAAATGTCTTCTGTCAGCCCTGCTACGGATTCTGAGGCTTTCTCAGGCCTATGTATATGCCTGCTCCACACATCTTACACCCTGTTGTGGCAGGATTCTTGAGCTTCTATGCCTCATTTTGACCCTCAATGCAGTAGGCCAAGTGCTGACAGCCTCTCTTTTGCTTTCCGAAGGATATGGCTTAAGTTGAAGTTTGCAGTTTCTTTCTGACCCACAGTTTTGGTCCAGCTTTCTGCCTGTGCTCACTAGCTGTTTGCTAATGCTCATTCTTGCCATTGGAAGTACATAGAGGGAGCCAACCCCAGTAGGGTGTGTATGGGGGTCTGTGTGTGGAATGCTGGGATTGCCTCTGTGTTAGTTGGGGGGATCTACTGGCAGGGCATCCCCAGTGGCTCATGGGCACACTTCCTGTTGGAGTCCACAACACATTTAGTAGGATCTATGTCCCATAATGCCCCTTTGAGAGTCCTGTCTGCCACTGTCTTAGCTTCTTCTCATCCCCCAGTCATGGAGCTCAGGACTCAATACTTTGGATGGGGTGAGAAAGAAATGGGCTTCTTTGGTAGGAGTTTGCATAGCTAGTGAAGGTAGGTGCTTACACACTCTGACTTTCCTTTGTGGGGGAAATCATGAGCTAAGAAGATCTCTTTTGGCACTGAGCTCTTCCACCTTGGGGAGGAGTGATGCAAGTAAAGTCAAACTGTTCCTCTTACCCTTTTCAATGCATCCAAACTCATATTATTTTGCCCCACTGGTGTGCTGGGACTTCTCTGCTGGAAACCTGGACTTCCAGAAAGGCTATCCTATCCATAGGTGGATTGTCTAAGACTGTTTTCCAGGGGCTCCTGGACTGTAGTAAAGTGGGGCTGGGATTGGCTCATGGGCCATTGCAGGGTCCACAGCTGGGACTGAGGCCTCTGTGCCGATTACATGCCTGACACATGGGTGAGTGAGTATCCTTCCGGTTTCCTTGGTGTATAGTGCTGGATCCCACCGCTCCAGCAAAGGCATTTCTGTCCATGGGTGGATGCCAGATTGTTGGTTTTGAGGGGTGGGTGGTGAGAAGGTATGTCTTATTTGGCTGTGTTGCTGACATCATTCCACAGTGAGTATTTTTTTTAAAATTTTTATTGTTATGTTAATCACCATACATTACATCATTAGTTTTAGATGTAGCGTTCCATGATTCATTGTTTGTGCATAACACCCAGTGCTCCATGCAGAACATGCCCTCTTTAATACCCATCACCAGGCTAACTCATCCTCCCACCTCCCTCCCCTCTAGAACCCTCAGTTTGTTTTTCAGAGTCCATTGTCTCTCATGGTTCGTCTACCCCTCCGATTTCCCCCCCTTCATTCTTCCCCTCCTGCTATCTTCTTCTTCTTTTTTTTTCTTAACGTATATTACATTATTTGTTTCAGAGGTACAGATCTGAGATTCAACAGTCTTGCACAATTCACAGCGCTTACCAGAGCACATACCCTCCCCAGTGTCTATCACCCAGTCACCCCATCCCTCCCACCCCACCCCCCACTCCAGCAACCTGAGATTTTGTTTGTTTCCTGAGATTAAGAATTCCTCATATCAGTGAGGTCATATGATACATGTCTTTTCCACAGTATTGATAGATGTAATCACTCATGAAACCACCACCATAATCAAGATAAATACATTTCCATTACCTCTGAGAGTTTTCTTGTGCCTCTTTGCAGTCTGTCCCTTATTTCTGGAATCTCATATAATGGAATTGTACATTCATTAGTGAATGTAGTCTTTTTTTGTCTGGCTTCTTTCACCTAGCATGATTATTTTGGGATTCATTCATGTTGCTCGGTGTATCAGTGATCTGTTCTTTTTTTACTGCTGAAGAGTAATTATTCTTTTAAATAATTTTAAATCCTCTTTTTCTATTCATATCCACTTATCCATTGGTAAATATTTAGGTTATTTCCAGTTTTTGGCTATTATGAATAAAGCTGCTGTAAACATTTGTGAACAAGTATTTTCATGGATGTATGTCATTATTTCTCTGGGTAAATACCTGGGTGGCTTATATGGTATGTATATGTTTAACTCTGTTAGAAGCTGCCAAACAGTTTTCCAAAGTGATTGTTCATTTTACATTCCCATCAGCACTAGAAGAGAGTACTGTTTGTTCCACATCCTTGCGAACACCTGGTATTGTCAGTCTTTTCAGTTTTAGTCATTCTAATATCATTATGGTTTTAATTAACTGTATTCCCTTCATGATCAAAGATGTTGAGCATTTTTCATGTATTCCTTGGCTCTTAGTATATTTTCTTTTGTGAATGGTCTATTCATATCTTTCATTAATATTTAAAAATTAGATCCATTGACCTTTAATTCTTTTGACCTATAACTCAACCTTTAATTGTTGAATTATAAGAGTTCTTATATACACGGTATACAAGTCCCTTTGTCAGATATAAGTATTGCATAAGTTTCTCTCAGTCTGTGGCTTACCTTTTTGTGTTCTTAATGATATTTTTCAAAGAGTAAAGTATATCATTTGGTGAAGTCCAGTTTATCAATTTCTTATTTATGTTTTATGCTTTTTTAACTTTTATTTATTATTATTATTTTTAAAAGATTTATTTTATTTATTTGAGAGAGGGAGAGTGAGCTTGAGCTGGGGGGGAGGGGTACAGAGGGAGAGGATCTCAAGCAGACTCAGCTCTGAGCACAGAGCCCTACGAGGGGCTCGATCTCACAACCCTGAGATCCTGACCTGAGCTGAAATCAGGAGCCAGCCAACTGAGCCACCCAGGCACCCCTATGTTCTTTTGACTTTTAGCTAAGAAACCTTTAGCCCACCCTAAGTTTGAAGATTTTCTCATTTATTATTTTCTATAAGTTTTAACATTTTATCTTTTATATTTAGGACTGTAACTCATTTCATATTAATTTTAGTGTTTGATGTAAGGTGTCATTCATTTTTTCAATGATAATATCCAGTTTTTCTAGCAACATTGTTAAAAATACTTTTTTTCCCATTTGAATTGCTTTGACAACTTTTTTGAAAATTATCATTTATGTGAGTCTATTTCTAGATTCTCTATTTTTTCATTTATCTCCATATATATTTTTTTGTCATTTTCCATATATATTATTTTATTATTATCACACTGTCTTGATTACACTAAATCTTCAAATCAGTTAATGTAAATTCTCTTTGTTCTTACTTTTTTTTTTCTCTGTTCTTTTCTAAAATTACTTTGGGTATTATGTGTTGTTTTAATTTTCACATGAATTTTACAGTTAGCTCCTCTATTTCTATAAAAACACATGCTGGGATGTTAATTGGGATTGTGTTAGATCTATAGATTAATTTGGAGATTGTATCTGAACACTATTAAGTCTTCCAGTCCATGAATATGGAATATCTCTATATGTATGTATGTCTTCTTTATTCTCTTTTAGCAATGTTTTGTAGTTTTCAGGGTATAGGTCTTACACAAATTTTATTAAATTATCCCTAAGCATTTCATATTTTTGATGCTATTATAAAAAAAGTTGTCTTTACATTTCATTTTCCCATTGATTATTGCTAGTGTCTAGAAATACTATTGTTTTTCTCATATTGACTTTGTATCTTGAAAATGTTGCTAAGTTCACTTAACTAATTCTAGTAATTTTATTCAAATTCTTAGGATATTCTGTGTATATTATCATGTCATCTGTAAACACAGTTTTATTAATTTTAATTCTTTCTTTCCAATTTGAAGACCTTTTTATATTCTTGCCTCATTTCACTGGTTAAAACCTCCAATACAATGGTGAATGTAAATAATAATGAGATACAAATCAGCATGACTCTGGAGGCTTGCTTCCTTCCTCCTTTTGGTAGCTTAATTCAGCTCTATCAGCTGAAGTGAGTCAGCTTGTGGAGAGACAGCAAGGCCTTACACTGGTACCAGCATTCCTGGCATGCACAGTTCTTTCTGGGGCCCTTGGTGTGTAGACCTTGGTCCTAGAAATACATACTTCTTACCATTGTTGCTAGACCCAGATATTCCTTGATAAATTTCTTGTTACTTAAGGAAACTAAGTGTTCCTTTCCCCCTCCAAAGCTAATTTAAAGATACGTAACATTGTGGTGGTGGGACTTGTCCTTGCTCTTGGAGGAGTTTCTAGAGAACACCCAGCTTTCTAGCCAAAGGAAGCTCCTCTGCACTTGGCTATATTGTGTACAGAGGATCTCTGCCTAACCTATGCTGTGGAATAATGAAAGTTCAGTGTACACAGTGTGGTTCCTTATTTCTCTGCTTCTAAGATTTTCTCCAGTAAACACTATTTATATCTCTATCCTCTGGTGTTAGTGGCATGTGTCACCCTTGCCCAAGTATTGAGAGGGCACGTACTCGATTAATTCTTTTTCTTGTGGGGAAAACATTTAGTCTTTAATCATCGAGTATGATGTTTAATGTGAGTTTTTTATGAAATTCCCTTCGTTTCATAGTTGCAGAAAATTGTTTTTTAATTTAATTTTATTTAAAGATTTTATTTATTTATTTATTTGACAGAGACACAGCGAGAGAGGGAACACAAGCAGGGGGAGTGGGAGAGGGAGAAGCAGGCTTCCCATGGAGCAGGGAGCCCGATGCGGGACTCTATCCCAGGACCCTGGGACCATGACCTGAGCCGAAGGCAGACGCTTAACGACTGAGCCACCCAGGCACCCCTGATTTTTTTCTTAAAGATTTAATTAATTATTTTTTTTAAAGATTTTATTTATTTATTTGACAGAGAGAGAGACAGCTAGAGAGGGAACACAAGCAAGGGGGAGTGGGAGAGGGAGAAGCAGGCTTCCCGCCGAGCAGGGAGCCCGATGCGGGGCTCGATCCCAGGACCCTGGGATCATGACCTGAGCCGAAGGCAGACGCTTAAAGACTGAGCCACCCAGGCGCCCCTTAATTAATTAATTTATTTAGAGAGAGCCCACTTGAGCAGGGGGGATGGGCAGAGGGAGAGGGAGAGAGAGAATCTTAAGCAGACTTGCTCAGCAGGAAATTGGGGCTCAATGCAGAGCTTGATCCCAGGACCCTAAGATCATGACCTGAGCTGAAATCAAGAGTGTGACGCTCAACTGGCTGAGCCACCCAGGCGCTCCAGAAAGTTTTTTTTTTTTTAATTCATTAATGAATATTGAATTTTGTCATTCACATCTGCATATGGCCCTGATCATGCATGTGGCCTTATTCTGGTAGGAGATGCTGATAGATTAGATGAGGCTGTGGTGAGGGAGAGGCAAAATCTAAGTGTGCTTAAGAAGGTAGAATTAATTTACTGCTTATTTAATACAGATAGGTACATTATCTCAAAAGAGGGCTTTTTTTGTTTTAAAATTCTTATCATGAATAATTTAACCTTTTTAACACCTATGGGAGAGATAATCCTTATTTGTTTGTTGACTTGCTTCACTTTGAACTCTGTAATGAATCTGTATTTGATTTTAAGACAGTTTATCTAGGGGTGCCTGGGTGGCTCAGTTGGTTAAACATCCAACTCTTGAGCTCAACTCAGGTCTTGACCTCTCAGGGTCATGAATTCAAGCCCCACATTGGGTTCCATACTTGGCATGGAGCCTACTTAAAAAAAATAAATAAATAAAAGTAAAAAATACAATTTATCTATTTAGAAAAGAAAATTGTAGAAGGAAGTTACCATTAATTTTTTTCTAACAAATTATTCCTCCTAGTGGATATTTTGACATATGTGGTCTGGAAGCTAAGTGGCTTACCTGCAACTCGTGTAATTGGAAGTGGTTGTAATCTAGACTCTGCCCGTTTCCGTTACCTAATTGGAGAGAAATTGGGTGTCCATCCCACAAGCTGCCATGGTTGGATAATTGGAGAACATGGTGATTCTAGTGGTAAGTAGAAACCTATTATCATAATGTAATCATACTTCTTATCTCTAATCATGCTTATTTTCTTTAAAGTATATTTTTTTCTGATATTAATATAGCTACATAACTTTCATTTTGTTGGTATTGCCCTGGTGTATCTTTTTCTATTCCTATACTTTGTCTTCTGTTCATGGATTTAGCTATCTCTCATAAAATATTGCACATAACATATAGCTGTTTTAAAAGTCAATGAGTGTTTCTCTTATCTGGAGAACTTTAACTTAGTGTGACTTTTATTTATTTATTTATTTATTTATTTTTTAAAGATTTTATTTATTTATTCATGAGAGACAGAGAGAGAGAGAGAGAGAAGCAGAGGGAGAAGCAGGCTCCCAAGGAGCAGGGAGCCCGATGCGGGACTCGATCCCAGGACCCTGGGATCATGACCTGAGCTGAAGGCAGACGCTTAACCCTCTGAGCCACCCAGGTGCCCTTAGTGTGATTTTTAAACAGCAGCATTATTAAGATATAATTCACATACTATAAAATTCATCCATTTAAAGTGTGTAATTCACTGGATTTTAGTGTAGTCAAAGAGTTGTGCAACCATTACTACAAGATAATTACAGAACATTTTCATCACCCCAAAAAGAAACTCCCATTCCTGTGCTCACACCCACCCCAGGCCCAGGCAGCCACTAACCTACTTTCTGATTTATTTATTTCAGATTTTTCATGTAAGTAGAATTATATAATATGTGGTTTAAACTATTACTTAGGCCACATGAACCTTTTTCTTTTCTGGACTTAAACATTTAATATCTGCTGTACAGTAGAACTTTCTACTTTTTTTTTTTTTTTTTTAAGATTTTTATTTATTTATTCATGAGAGACAGAGAGAGAGAGAGGCAGAGGGAGAAGCAGGCTCCCAAGGAGCAGAGAGCCCGATGCGGGACTCGATCCCAGGACCCTGGGATCATGACCTGAGCCGAAGGCAGATGCTTAACTATCTGAGCCACCCAGGCGCTCCGAACTTTCTGCTTCTTACAATGTTCTCTAATTGTGTCATACATGCAAATCTTTCCATAATGTCAATAAACCCATTTTATAGGGAATAAGGACCATTTGTTCATTCATTCAATTGTTCATTAATTCAAAACATTTAATGAGCCCTTCTATTTTCCTTGTATTTCAAGGGTCATAGTATAATAAATATTTTTTAAACCATGATAAAATTTATGGTATACTTTAAAACATTTTTTCACTTAAGTATATATAACATATGCAGAAAAATTATACAGAATATAAATTTATAGCTCAATAAATCATCAAATAGTGAACACATCTGTGTAATTACCACTCTGGTAAATGCACTTTCTGCTCTGGTATGCACTTACCACTCTGGTAAAAGACACTTTCATGACCTCTCTCAATTACTGTCCTTCCTTTTCCCAAGCTAAACTTCTCATATCATAGTGTTTTACTTTTAAAAATAAATGCTTTTGATTTGATTTGGATAAATATTTGTTTCACCAGTGCCTTAATTTGACCCTTCTTAACTCAGTTCTCCCTCCTCAAAGTCATTAAAAATAATTTTCCTAGGTATGTTTTAATGTCTCACATTTAATATTCCAGAATTTTATTTTTTATAAAGTAGTATATTCTGATTAGTATTGATTTGAATATATTTATTATTCTATTTAGCGAGATTTTCTTTTGTTTCTTTTTTCTTCTCTGCTTTCTACTGGATCATTTAAACTTTCTTTAATTTCCTCTACTACTTTGGATTATACACTCACTTTGTAAGTGGTCTGTATTCATACTTGACCTCAAAATAATTAGTGTGTTTATTCTTCTTTGGAATAATACATAGAACTTAGAATGTATTAAGTTTGATTGGCCTTGTTCTCTCACATATGTAATTACGGTTGACCCTTGAATGACATGGAGGTTAGGGGTTCCAATCCCCACACAGCTGAAAATCTGTGTATAACTTTTGACTCCCCCAAAATTTAATTCTAATAGCCTACTGTTGGCTGGAAGCCTTAGTGATAACATAAACAGTTAATTCAATCAAAGTATGTTATATATATTATATGCTATTTTCTTTATAATAATACATGGTTCATCTGCAAGTTTTTTTCAAATCTCCAAATTTGCACATCTCCAAAACATTTTCCAGTATACTTATTATACTTATATTAATGTATAAGTGGACTCACACAGTTCAAACCTGTGTGTTCAAGGGACAACAGTATTAACTACTTTTTTGGTTCCATTCTGTTTTCATATCCCCAAACTAATTATTACTATTTAAGTATAATACCTGTCTGGATTTGTGTACATGTTTGCCAGTTGTATTGCTTATCTTTATTTCCTGTGTCTAACTCCTTCCCCTGGATTCAATTCTTTCTTCCTGAAGTATATCCTGTCAGTTGTGTTTATGTGAAAGTGTTTTAGTTTCACCTCATTTTGAATGACAGTTTAACTAATATAAGATTTTAGGTTGACAGTTATTCCCTGTCAGCTCTTTGTTACTGTTGAGTAGTATTTGTTGCTCTTTTCCTTCTAGTTGCTTATGATAGTTTATCTTATCCTTTTCTTTGTGGATTCTGTAGTTCCATCTTGCTTTAAATGCCTCCTATACCACACAATTATAAATAACTTCTACTACATATTTTTTGAAATTTTATTTTATTATGTTAGTCACCATACATTACATCATTAGTGTTTGATGTAGTGTTCCATGCTTCATTGTTTGCATATAACACCCAGTCCTCCATTCAATACGTGCCCTCCTTAATACCCCTCACCGGGCTAACCCATCCCCCCACCCCCCTCCCCTCTGAAACCCTCAGTTTGTTTCCTGGCATCCATAGTCTCTCATGGTTCGTCTTACATATTTTTCTAATACTTTATAATTTTGGTTTTTTACATTTCTTTCTTTTGTCCATTTTAAACTTATTTTTATATATGTGTAAGGTAGTAACCTAACTTTATAATATAAACCCATTGAACTCAAAGAATTGATGCAGTACTGGAAAGAAGAGTTTATTCTGAGATATATTTCTTTTAGTGCCTTTGTGGAGTGGGGTGAATGTTGCTGGTGTTGCTCTGAAGACTCTAGACCCTAAATTAGGAACTGATTCAGACAAAGACCAGTGGAAAAATATCCATAAACAAGTTGTTGAAAGGTAACAGTACTCATTCAATGTCTCAGTGCCTTAATAATCAGTCTTAAGAATTAGTTTCACAGACAAAAAGTATATATTGATCTTTGCCTTTTGTAAGATATAAATAACTCTAACCTTCTGAAAATCCCCAAATTCAGACTTATATTATGCATAGCTTTCTTCGGGGGTCATTTTTTAAAAGGAAAATCTGCTTATCATTTCACAAGAACTCATATGTGTTGGAGGGTAATATAGCATAGTGATTATGATCATGAACTTTGGAACCAGGTTGCTCTTGTTTCCCTTGCCTTTGGTGATGTGTCCAGGAAGATGTTGCTGTGGCTGAGGTCGAAGAGGTTTCTGCCCGTGTTCTCCTCAAGATTTTGATGGATTCATGTTTCACATTTAGGTCTTTGATCCATTTTGAGTCTATTTTTGTGTGTGGTGTAAGGAAATGGTCCAGTTTCATTTTTTCTGCAGGTGGCTGTCCAGTTTTCCCAATACCATTTGTTGAGGAGACTGTCTTTTTTCCATTGGACATTCTTTCCTGCTTTGTCAAAGATGAGTTGACCATAGAGTTGAGGGTCCATTTCTGGGCTCTCTATTCTGTTCCATTGATCTATGTGTCTGTTTTTGTGCCAGTACCATACTGTCTTGATGATGACAGCTTTGCAATAGAGCTTGAAGTCCGGAATTGTGATGCCACCAGCTTTGGTTTTCTTTTTCAACATTCTTCTGGCTATTCAGGGTCTTTTCTGGTTCCATACAAATTTTAGGATTATTTGTTCCATTTCTGTGAAAAAAATTGATGGTATTTTGATAGGGATTGCATTGAATGTGTAGATTGCTCTGGGTAGCATAGACATTTCACAATATTTGTTCTTTCAATCCATGAGCATGGGACGTTTTTCCATTTCTTTGTGTCTTCCTCAATTTCTTTAATGAGTATTCTATAGTTTTCTGAGTGCAGATCCTTTGCCTCTTTGGTTAGGTTTATTCCTAGGTATCTTATGATTTTGGGTGCAATTGTAAATGGGATCGACTCCTTCTTTTTTTTTAAAGATTTTATTTATTTGAGAGAGAGAGAGCACATGAGAGGGGTGAGGTCAGAGGGAGAAGCAGACTCCCTGCTGAGCAGGGAGCCCGATGCGGGACTCGATCCTGGGACTCCAGGATCATGACCTGAGCCGAAGGCAGTCACTTAACCAACTGAGCCACCCAGGCACCCGGGATCGACTCCTTAATTTCTCTTCCTTCTGTTTCGTTTTTGGTATATAGAAATGCAAGTGATTTCTGTGCATTGATTTTATATCCTGCCACTTTACTGAATTCCTGTATGAGTTCTAGCAGTTTTGGGGTGGAGTCTTTTGGGTTTTCCACGTAAAGTATCATATCATCTGCAAAGAGTGAGAGTTTGACTTCTTCTTTGCCGATTTGGATGCCTTTTATTTCTTTTTGTTGTCTGATTGCTGAGGCTAGGACTTCTAATACTATGTTGAATAGCAGTGGTGATAGTGGACATCCCTGCCGTGTTCCTGACCTTAGGGGGAAAGCTGTCATTTTTTCCCCATTGAGAATGATATTCGCTTTGGGTTTTTCATAGATGGCTTTTATAATGTTGAGGTATGTACCCTCTATCCCTACACTGTGAAGAGTTTTAATCAAGAAAGAATGCTGTACTTTGTCAAATGGCTTTTTCTGCATCTATTGAGAGTATCATATGGTTCTTGTCCTTTCTTTTATTAATGTAGTATATCACATTGACTGATTTGTGGATGTTGAAGTAAACTTGCAGCCCAGGAATAAATCCCACTTGGTTGTGGTGGATAATCCTTTTAATGTACTGTTGGATCTCATTGCTAGTATCTTGGTGAGAATTTTTGTTTTCTATATGCCTTACAGCTTATTGTTCCTCATTTCCTGTATTATTGTCTTCTTTTGTGTTTAGTTGATTTTTTTGTAGTGAAATATTTAAATTTCTTCTGTATATATTCTATAACTATTATAGTTATTTTCTTTTTGGTTACCATGGGTATTACACTTAGCATCCTAGTATTATAACACACTTATTTGAATTTGTACCAGCTTAACTTCAGTAACATACAAAAACTCTGCTCCTTTACAGCTCCATCCTCACCCCTTTTGATTATCGATTTCAAAAATAACATGTTTGGGGCGCCTGGGTGGCTCAGTCGTTAAACGTCTGCCTTTGGCTCAGGTCATGATCTCAGGGTCCTGGGATCAAGCCCCGCATCGGGCTCCCTGCTCAGCGGGAAGCCTGCTTCTCCCTCTCCCACTTGCCCTGCTTGTGTTCCCTCTCTTCCTGTGTATCTCTGTCAAATAAATAAATAAAATCTTTTTAAAAAATTACATGTTTGTACATTGAATGCCCCCCCAAAAAACTAATAATTCTTTTAACTGCATCAGTCTTTTAGACTTGAAAACAGGAATTACAAACTAAAGTCACAATAATACTATCTTTTTGATTGCTTTTTAAAAAATGTATTGGTCTGTTAAATTATTCCAAAAACAAAAAAGTAGAATTGCAACTACTGTTACCAGTATTACTAGCTTTTTATAATTTTGCCTGTGCATTTTCCTTTATTGAGATCTTTATCTTTTCATATGGCTTTGAGTTACTGTTCACTTTACCCTGCAGAATTCCATTGAGTATTTCTTGCAGGTCAGGTCTAGTGGTGATGACTCCCCCAGCTTCTGTGTCTTTGGGGATATCTTAATTTCTCCCTCACTTTAGAAGGACAGTTTGCCAAATATAAAATACAAGATCCTTTGTTGACAGTTTTTTTTTTCTTTTAGTACTTTGAATGTATTTGCCCACTGCCTTCTGGACTCTAAAGTTTCTAATGAGAAATCTGCTAATAATCTTATTGTTTACTTTTCTTCAATGTTTTTTCTTTCTGTTCCTCAGATTCAGTAATTTCCATTGTTCTACCTTTAAGTTTGCTGATTCTTTCTTCTGCTTGTTCAAGTCTGCCTTTGAATCCCACTAATGAATTTCTCATTTTAGTTATTATGCTTTTAAGCTCTAAAATTTTTTGGGGGGTGGTTCTTCTTACGTTTTCTTTTAAAAAAAAAATTTCCATTTTGTTCATTCACCATTTTCTTGACTTAATCCACATCTCCTTTATTTCTTTGAGCATCTTGAAGATAGTTACTCTAAAGTCTTTGTCTAATAGATTTGCCATCAGGTCTTTCTTAGGGACGGTTTCTGTTGATTAATATTTTTCCTTTGAATGGGCCATACTTTTCTATTTCTCTGAATACTTTGTGATTTTTTCGTTGAAAACTGGATATTTGAATCTAATAATATAGTAACTCTGGAAATCAGATTCTTTTCCTTCCGAGGGGGTGTGTGTGTGTGTGTGTGTGTGTGTGTGTGTGTGTGTGTTGAAGGCTGTCTCCATGCCAAGGATCAGCCTGAGGTATAATCTTAAGGTCTTTTAGGTCTATTCTGAGCCTATGCCTTTTCCTGGTCATGCATGGTTACTTTCTAATTTTCCCCCATATATACAATTGATTTTTTACATTCTAGTCTTTAATATCTGGCTCCCAGTAAGAGAAAAAGAGAAAAATAAAGGGAATGGGGAGTGGATGCTTTCCTTTTAAATTTCCTGGAGATCTCTTTAGCTAGATGGGAAGGGGATGCAATGATGGGGGGGGGGGGGGACAACAACAATGGCTGCCCTTCTTTTTCTTAAAAAAAAAAAAAAGAATCCTGGTGCTTCCTACTTCACCATCTTTTCAGAATCCTCCAGTGCTTAACTTTTTTTTTTTTTTTTAAAGATTTTATTTATTCACTTGACAGAGAGAGACACAGCGAGAGAGGGAACACAAGCAGGGAGAGTGGGAGAGGGAGAAGCAGGCTCCCCACTGAGCAGGGAGCCCGATGCGGGACTCGATCCCAGGACCCTGGGATCATGACCTGAGCTGAAGGCAGCCGCTTAACCGACTGAGCCACCCAGGTGCCCCAAGTGCTTAACTTTTTTTAACCTAAAAAATTTTTTGTACAAAAGCATACCCAAAGTCATCTTCCTAGATAGCCCTGCCTTTTTGGAAAGGATCCATACCTACTGTTAACCTTCTACCTATGATACCTCCCCATGACCTTAGGTAATTATCTTTGTATCATATATTCCTCAGAGTTCCTTTGACAAACATGTCTTTGGTATTTTATACATAGAAAAAGACAAGCTAGTATACCCCTAACCACCAGGATCTATACAATAGGTAACCAAAATCACTCACAGATGTTTTGGTAATCCTTAGCTAATTGGACTATCCTATTTTCCAATTTTATTTACTATCACCTTATTAAATGTACTGAGAGACTCATTTAATTGTGTATTTGATATTTCTAAAGCAAATTTATTTCCTCTTCTGGCCAATTTATTTCCACAGAGATTACATCGATTGGGAGTTTTAGGTAAATTTCCCCAACTATCTTTCCACTTTGGTAATTGTTATTGGTATTTCGTTTTCTTTCTTTCGTTCTTTTTTTTTTTTTTAAGAGAGAGCAGCCATGTGTGGGGGGAGGGGGCAGAGGGAGAGTGAGAGAGAGAATCTTAAGCAGGCTCCACGCCCAGCACGGAGTCTGACTCAGGGCTCGATCTCACAAACCTGAGATCATGACCTGGGCCAAAATCAAGAGTTGTATGCTTAACCACCTGAGCCACCCAGGCGCCCCTCATTTTCTTAAATTTTCTTAAGGGAACCTACAAACCTTTGTTATACCAAATAGCTTTAGATAAGAGATTAAGTTAATGCCTAGCAAAAAACACCTATGTTAATATTATAGTAGCATTTCCTATCCTTCTCAACACAAGTGTCCTTTACCCATATACCATATATTTCCAGATATAGGGGCCATTAGAGGCCATTTTCCAGTAAATGCAGGAACGACCTGATCTGGAGGCAGAACTACAACCCAGCCACTAAGGAACATGTTTTAACCAATTTAACCAATTTAAATGTTGCAGGGATGTTACAGTATTGGCTGTACAGTATTTGTCTTCCCAATTCCTAATCATTGCACCACAGTGAATGTTAGTTTCTTTCTAATTTAAAGTATGGTATCTAATTTATTTTTTTTATATATATATTTAAAGATTTTATTATTTGACAGAGAGAGAGACAGTGAGAGAGGGAACACAAGCAAGGGGAGTGGGAGAGGGAGAAGCAGACTCCCCGCTGAGTAGGGAGCCTGATGCCGGGCTCGATCCCAGGACCCTGGGATCATGACCTGAGTCGAAGGCAGACGCTTAACGACTGAGCCACCCAAGCGCCCCTAAAGATTTTTTTTTTTTAAGATTTTATTTATTTATTTGACAGAGACAGAGACAGCGAGAGCCGGAACACAAGCGGGGTAAGGGGGAAGAGGGAGAAGCAGGCTTCCCGCTGAGCAGGGAGCCTGATGTGGGACTTGATCCCAGGACTCTGGGATCATGACCTGAGCCGAAGGGAGCCACTTAACAACTGAGCCACCCAGGCGCCCTATGATATCTAATTTAAATAATGAGTAAGACCACATTTTCCACTGAAGTCCTGTGTGATTTGAATAACAAATATTGCAACACAATACAGATCGGTACTCATTCCAATTAGTCCTCCCAACAATGCAGTGTCCAAATTAAATTATTTGCCCCTTGGTCATTTAGCAGAGGATCTATAATTATAAGAGTCCTCAGGATGCTGCTGGTCTTTATCTAAAAACAACTCAACTCTTATGTTATAGCTTCTGATTTTCCAGTGGCTAACCAACAACTGCAGGGGAGTGACATCATGATTTAATAGGATGTCCTTCCAGGTTTTTAATAGAGCAATCAGTTTTTGTCTTAAGAAGTAGCCTTAAAACTGCTTGTTCTATTTGCTCCCCTTACCTTTCTTTTTATACCAGCAGTTTTATTTTCATTAGGATGGATAATAACAACTAAAGGATTATATTTTTAGCCATTTTTTTTCTCAACCCTTTTCTCTTTGTCAGTCCGTTTTGTTAATTCCTGAGAGGGTGGATCTGTCATCCAGATTCCACCGGTAAGATTTTTCCCTAGTTATCTACTGCAGAGCTTTCTTCAACTCCTACATCATCGTTCAATCAATCACTAGGCAGCAGAGTCTCCCTCTCTTTCCTTTTACTTAACCCACAGAGTCTTGGTCATATTGAATTGAGAGTCTGAAAGTTAATCCTCAATTTGACAGCAATCCGTATGCCCTCTAACTGTGCCCCTGATTTTAGATTGACATTCAAATCATAGCATACTACAATGATTACAGTCCAGTCTCAACTATCCTGTGCTGAGGTGGTCTTATCTTTTGCTACCAAGTGTGTTGTGTGCAGTCCTTGGGACTTGAAACTGTACCTACATAGTTGTAAGACCACCTGATATGAATAATGATGCCAAACGTTCCTTTTTCTGTTCTGGATCCTTTTCTCAGAACTAAATAAGCTCATTGCTAAGTTAAAACCTCTTTATTCTTTGCCTTTGACTATCAATCCAAATCTATTGGTGGCAATGCAGAAATATAACACATATTTATCGTAGAAAATAAGAAAATTCAGAGAAGTGTAAAGAAGATAATATCACTTGTAATATCACTTAAAAATAATCACTGTTAGTAACTTTGTGGATTGATGCAATTCTAAAGTTTTTATAAATATGAATGATGTTTTTTACGAGCCTGAGATAAGAAATTGCATAATGTTTAGGACTGTGCCTTTTTCCTTTGAAAATATATCATGAACATTTTCCCATATTTTCATGTATTGTTGATTTAACGATTTATTCTTATGAAAAATATGTATACATGGCTTATAATTATGTAAAGTTACATTGGCACCCTAGTAACAGTTGTAAGTGGTCTGCAAGGTGTATATGCTAACCTTCAAGATGACTGGATTCTGTGTTTGGATACTTAAGCAACAATAACAAAAATTTAAAAAATTTTCATCTTTAGTGGCACGTATGCCCTAGTATTCTGCCTTTATGATAAGAGAAGGGTGGGTTAATTATTATTTAAAGTGAATAATGAAGTTTATGAAAATAGTATAGAAACTTTTATTGCCTATTCATAAATAATTTCTAGAAGAAATCTCTGGGAGTGGCATTGACATATAGGTTACTTCAAAATGGATGCTTGAAAAATAATATGTTTTCTCTGAATTGATTTGCCATGAATTTGATTTTCTTACTTTCTACAACCATAGTGCCTATGAGATTATCAAGCTGAAAGGGTATACCTCTTGGGCTATTGGACTGTCTGTGACAGATCTGGCAGGATCAATTTTAAAAAATCTTAGGAGAGTGCATCCAGTTTCTACTATGGTTAAGGTAGGCTTAAATTATCTCTTCATTTATCATCTTTTCTTTAATATGTGTTGAGTCCCTACTATGTGCCAGGCATATATACATTATACAGGCATTGAGGATATAGTGGAGAGCAAAAAAGGTCCTGACTTCATGAAATTCAATTAAAGAAATGGACTTAATAAAATAATTATAAAAGTAAATTATATAATAACAAATTATGATAAGTGCTATGATGAAAAACTACCAAGTACTTAAGAGTATACAAGAAGAGAATTTAAATACCCTGGGTAGAAGCATGGGTGATGGTAAGGGAAGACTTCCTAAGGAAGTAAAATGTGACCAATTCTGAATAATGAGTAGGAGTTAATTTGGAAGGCTGGACAGGCAGAGGGAACACATGTACAGAGGAATGGAGGTAGATATAAGTAGAGGGCACTTGTGGATCTGAATAAAAGGTCAGTTGTTGAAATGCAGAGATTGAAGGGAAGTGCATGGTGAGGCTGAAGAAGTAAGCAGCGTTCGGCCACTGAAAGCCTTATAAAAGGATTTGGGTCCTTACCATAAGGGCTATGGAAAGCCACCAAAAGAATTTAAGCAAGGGACTGGCAAGTTTTCATGTTAAAAATATTTCTATGCCTGTGATAGAGGGAACAGATTTGAAAGGGACAAGAGTGGACATGTGGAAACTTGTCAAGAAGATGAACAGTAGTCCAGAATAGAAAGGATAGTAGTAGAGGTGAAGAGAAGGGGATGAATTTGAGAGACACTGTATTTAGGAGGTAACATTTATAGGACTTGGTAACGGAATGAAGTGGGAAATAAGGAAATGAAAGGTCATTTGTAGGTTTCTATTTTGCACCATTATATAGGTAGTGATATCCACTGAGGAAGGGAATTCTCAAGGAGAATCAGATTTAAAGATCATGTTTGCAGTTATGGACAAGTTGAATTTAATGCGCCTTTGCAATATCCGAGGGGAAATAGGCAGTTGGGTACAAGCTTCTGGAACTTGTAAAAGAGTTTTAGGTTGGAGTTCTAAGTGTGAGTCAGTTTGGAGAGAGACATTCCTGAAAGGGAAAGAGAAGTTCTGTCAACAACAACAACAACAACAACAACAACAAAGAGATGCTGGACAAGTGCAGACAACAGATACCCATTACACTTGGTAACAGCAGCTGGGAATTTTAATGAGCTTGCCTAAGGAGAGTATAATAAAATGAGAAGACAGACTGAGATTGAATCTTGAGGAATTCCAGTGTTGAAATTTGAGTTTATAGTGTGAGTCCACAAAGTGACTAAGAAGTGGTGGCCAGACAGTTAAAAGAAAAACCAAGAGAAAAGAATGTGGATTCATGGTAACCAAGAGAGAGGAGGATGCTTTAAAGATGAAAGAATTGGTTTTCTGTTGCTTGATGTTGAGAAGTCATTTAAATTAGGTTTAAAAATGTCAGGAAGATAAAGTGACGGAGGTCATGGATAACCTTAGCAGGACCTGTTTAATGAAGTAATAGGAATGAAAGCCTGATTGGAATACACTAGGGTTTTCTTAACCTCGGCACTGTTGACTTTGGGCCCCATAGCTCTTCATTGTTGTTGGAGGGCTCTCCTGTGCATTGTGGAATGTTAGCAGCATCCCTGGCCTCTACGTGTTAGATGCCAGTAGCATACCCTCTTTCCCCAGTTTTGACAGTCAAAAATGTCTCCAGATATTGACAAATTGTCCCTTTGGAGAGTCCCTTGAGAACTTTTGAGGAAATTAAGACAAGTATAAACAGCTCTTTTGAGGTATTTGGCTGTGAAGGTAAGGAAAGAGAGTAGTAGTAATTGGAGAGGAAAATCAACGTCAGGCAAGTCTGTGTTTTTTTTTTTTAAGATAAGATGCTGATAATAAAAGAAGATATTGAAGATAGAAGTAAATAAGCAGAGGGGGTGGGATCCAGAGCATAGATGAAGGTATTAGTCTTAGAAAGGAGGAGAGAGAGCCAGTTGTTTTAACAGGAGATAATAGAGGATAGGCAGTGAATCATGTAGATTTGTAAGTTTGGCATTGGATGCATCTGAGAGACAAAATCACCTACTGAGAATCAGGGGATGTATAGAGAAGTCAGATGTTTGAGAAGATTTGAAATCATCTTTGTAGATAGTGAGAAATAGAATTTGACCCCCAAAAAAGCAGAATTGCTGTTAGGTGGAGGCTTATTTGAGGTTGGTATGAATTAACTAATTAATTAAGATTAATTTTAATGTAAGTTAAAGATTAACTTTATTCTGTAGTTTTCTCCAGGGATCTGAGCACAGGAATGGAGAGAGAAGATAGCTGAATTTATCTGGGCATGGGTTTTACTTGCTGGAGCATGAAAAGGGGAGGTGGGGGAGAAAGTAGAAGGGAGGGATGGAGGAGGTGTAGCTTTTGGCTTATATACATGTTAATAATGGGTTTGACTTTCTGCTAAAGGGTCACAGACAAAATTCAAGAGCTTGGCCCTTAAATATGATCTGCGTACAAATGAATAAATTATAAGAGGAAAATGAATAATAAGGAATTTAAGAAATATTTATAAACTGAAAATTAAAATAGGGCAGAGGGTCTTAGTCTATGGTGAAAGGGTTATAGGATGAATCATGGGATCTAAGTTGGATAGGGAGGAACCCTCTAACAAGGTCCACAGTAGAATCCTTGGGGTGGAAAGAGAAGGTTCTATGAGCTGAAGAAGTCAAGGGACTTGGTTATGGTTAGTTTATCCACATGGACAATGAAGTCACCAAGGTTAATCGTAGAAGTTGGGACAGAGAGGAAAGATTGTAAGCTAGGTGTCAGTCTTTTATGAATGAGATGGAGTAACCAAGAGATTAGTAAATGGTCATTAGTAGATGAGCTACAAAAAATAGGGGGAATGTTGAGAGTAGGGGACTAATGGTTTGAAAGAGGCAATGAGTACAGAATGAGTACACCCCTCCTTTTTGAGGATATGCAGGGGATATGGGAGAATAAGCAATTACCCCAAGGGTGCTCCTGAGGCAATGTCAGGGAGGTGTCAAATGCTCTGAGAAGAGACTGAGAATGAGTAATATGGGAATTTCATAGTTTTTACTGTACAAATCAGTGAACAAGTTTTATTTTTTTATTAACATATAATGTATTATTTGTTTCAGGGGTATAGGTCTGTGATTCATCAGTCTTACACAATTCACAGCGCTCACCATAGTACATACCCTCCCCAGTGTCCATCACCCAGCCATCCCATCCCGCTCAGCCCCCTCCACTCCAGCAACCCTCAGTTTGTTTCCTGAGATTAAGAGTCTCTTATGGTTTGTCTCCCTCTCTGGTTTCATCTTGTTTTATTTTTCCCTCCCTTCCCCTATGATCCTCTGCCTTGTTTCTCAAATTCTACATATCAGTGAGATCATATGATAATTATCTTTCTCTGACTGACTTATCTCGCTTAGCATAATACCCTCTAGTGATAAGTTATATTTTATAGGAAAACTTAAATATTTGACATTAAGAGCATAATCATTCATATACTCTTATATTTTTTTACCCCAGTTATTTCAATTTTATTTATATTTCAGCAAATAAATAAGGTACACAGTTTATGTCATATTAATATATTGCTGGATTTAAAAAAAATATATAGGGAATTCTTTTTTTTTTTTAAAAGATTTATTTATTTGAGAGAGCGAGAATGAGAGAGAGAGAGAGTACATGGGGGGGGGGTGTTAGAGGGAGAAGCAGGCTCCTCGCCAAGCAAGGAGCCCGATGCGGGACTTGATCCAGGGACTCCAGGATCATGACCTGAGCCGAAGGCAGTCGCTTAACCAACTGAGCCACCCAGGCGCCCTAGGGAATTCTTTTTAAATAGCCTTTCCTCATTTTATGGCCAGTCCCGTAGCAAATGAGAGCCAATTTTAGTGTATTCAGGGGTCATATTGTCAACCAGGCATGAAGCTTAAAGAAAAGAGGGGGCTGGGTAGCAGGTCATGGTCAGTACATAGGACCAGGCAGGGCCAGGCCCCAGGGGCCAGGACCCTTATTTCCAGCCCACCTAGCAGACCCCAGATGGCATGATGGGATGGATATACATTCTCCAATTCTAGTCCAAGAAGCCCCTTCTAGAAGACAGACAGAGGAAGCAGAGGGGAAACAAATTCCCAAAACACTAACAGGGAAGCAGAGGCGCTTCCTCCTCAGCCACAGTGGCCTTGTTTCTGATGCCACCCAATCCCTAGCAACTCATACTGAAGCTCCAAAAGTTACACAGAGGTGGCAACAGAATGACCAAGGGCAGGAAAGTCAAGGCAAGGTGAGTGTAACTGGAGCTGGAGCCTGGCTGGGAATGGAGTGTGGGCTGACAGTCTGGCAGGACTGTGGCCTTCCATGGCTAGGCATAGACTGGAGTGGCGGGAATATGAGTATAGGCTGGCAGGGGCCCTCAGAGGAAGACAGTGTGTGATGGCTGGTGTGATAGAGCTTTTGAGTTTGAATATAAAGTGCCTACCAAAATGAGGGAGGTGCACTGTGGTGGAGGGGTGGCCACAGTCCCTCTGTGGGAGACTAGAGTGAAACAGGAGCAGGGGGCGCACCCTGAGATCCTAGGAGAGCCCCAGAGATGGTGAGAGGGAAGCTTGGCTGAGTAGCTCCTGTGGGCTCTGAGCTGTTGTGGGAAGCTGGGAGGCAGCAGTCCAGAGTCAAGGAGCCTCTTCTTTCCCTCCATGCTAGTTCCTGGTAAATGTTTAATTATAAGGAAGGAAGGAGGAAGAACAAGACCATCCCACTGCCTCCTCCAACCCTAGACTCAACTCCAGGGGTAGAGAGGAAAGAGCAGAGTGGTGGAAGGCAGGGAGGTGTGAGGGGCCTACTGGGTCTTATCTTCCAGGGGGTAGTAGGAAGGTGGCAGAAATTGGTTTGTGGGCATGTAGGCCTTGTGTTTGTTGCCCAGGTCGTAATTGGTTCTGGCACCTGCTTCTGTGACCTTGGCTTCAGCTGCAGAAGTGGAGGGAACATTAGGGCTGCTGGCTGGAGACTCCAGGAGCCCAGAATAGGGTGGTGGCCATGGTTGCAACTATTCCATGTTCGTCATGGGAGGTCCTGGATAGAAGTCAGATGGAGTGGTAGATAGAAGTAGCCAGAAGGACAGGGGTACATTCCATTGGTAACTGGCAGGGAAAAGACAAAGGCCCTGCTAGGCATGTGAGAGTACCTAGAGGCTCCATTAGAGGCTTCACCTTTGGAGGACTGAGATGTCACCTGTAGCATCTATCGTCCGACTCAACGGTGCCTCTTGGTGTAAAGCTCAACTTATACAAAGCAGTCTTCCCAGCCACTTCCTGCTTCAGCCTTCACGGTTGTGTTGATGTAGTTTATACCAAACCCAGGCTGCTTGATTTTGCAGTCCTTTATCAGATAAAATGGCATCGTAAAGGATTGGATGGCATCTTTTCTTTGGACAGAAAAATGGAACTCGTAAGGGGTAAAGTAGATGGTGCCTTTATTGGTCCCTTTGAAGGCCTTTGGTATGTTCTTCATGTCCTTGAACACAAACTCTGCATAGACATAGGACATTAGCATCGGTATTAATTGCTCTGCCCCCTCTCTGATTCTAGTGAACTCCATGGTCTCCCTGGTATCCTCTTATTCTGAAGCTCTCTTGCATAACTGCTTTTCTATATCAGGTTACTGAACAATAATCTAATTTTGCCTTTTAGGGCTTATATGGAATAAAAGAAGAAATCTTTCTCAGTATCCCTTGTGTCTTGGGGCGAAATGGTGTCTCAGATGTTGTGAAAGTTAACTTGAATTCGGAGGAGGAGGCCTTTTTTAAGAAGAGTGCAGACACACTCTGGAATGTCCAAAAAGAGTTGATATTTTAAAGCCTCTTAATGTTCCACTGTTTTATAGAACAGAAGATATCAGACTGTATATTTTACATTTTAAAAGTATTTTAATCTGATCTGTAAAAAATAAAAAAATTGGAGACCCATGACATAATTTCAGTCCCTCAAGGCTCGGAAAAAGAAATGGTAAAGAGATTTCTCCTTTCTATGAATCTCTTAAAGCTCTGTTTTAATGATACCCAACCTATACAGATGCAAGTTTTACTTCTGAGGTATGTCATACATAAGAGTTGACTTCAAGTTTAGTAGAGTATGTATAACAACCCATTATAATATAAGACTTATGATTTTTCTCACAAAACAACCAGCACTTTTTCTAGTGTCAAAATTTCATTCTTCTATTAGGGCACAGGCATATTTACTTTATATTGCTTCATTAGCTTCATGTGTCTATGTATGACCTTTACTAAGTACTTATCTTTAAGACCATGTATATCAGAAGAAAACAGAAATAAAACTTTTATGGTATAAAAAAATTAAATGGAATGTCTTCAAACCTGTAATAATTATTCCAAATCACATTAACTCAAATAGTTGATTTGGTGTCTCTATTGAAATGCCACACAGGAAGCTTAGACCATTTTCTAGGTCATCTGTTGAGCAAACTACAGCTATGCTTGCTCTGTTATGGTTATGAGGTCAGTATGACATGATTTATGCCCTCAAGTATCTCACAGTATTTAGGGTACCTCAACTAATTGATTATTGACGTGCATGTATATGAGTGCATATATGTACTTCTGATTATATATACATATAGAACAAATATATATGAAATATTTCCTTGATTTCACAATTTAAGGCAGTTATAGGAAATACACAATTAAAACTAAGAAATCAGGACCAAAATAATTTATAATAGACTAGGACAGGATTAGTGACAAACATTAGAAGACAGATATGCAGGTCCTAAGGACTTACATGGCTCTAGTGGAGGGGCGCTCATTGGGCAGAGAGTCGCAGTTCATATTCTTATTCTTGCAGTCTGAATAGTTTTCATTCTAGTCCTCTCCCGCTGAGCATGATTAGTTTCCCATTATTCTTTTTCCTTGTTTCCTCTTCTCTTGAATGCACAAAACAGGATCATGAGAGAGTTTAGTTAGGATAGCAGGGATGGGGGAGTCTAATGTAGATTTTGCCTTTTTTTTTAAAGCTGTTCTTTGTACACCAAATTAAAACTTCATTTTAGGAAATCCTTGCAGATATTGAAAGGGTGCAAAATATAGTTTCTACAAGGAATATTCTAGGAAATAAAACTGCTCCACATGGTGTATTCTCAACAGCGGGCAATATCACCCCCAAGAGTGTAAAATTGGTTATGGGGGATTGGGGGAAAATATTAGATATTACAAGAGTTTCGCTCCCTAAAGTTCAACCCTACCAGACAAAATCTTATTCTTTATTTTTTTTTTTCAGATTTTATTTTTAAGTAATCTCTACACCCAACATGGGGCCTGAACTCACAACCCCGAGATCAAGAGTCGCTTGCTCCATGGACAGAGCTAGCCAGCTGTCCCTCTTATTCTTTAATATTTAATTGCATGTTGGGGGTGGGTGGAGCTGAATGATCGGCAGAGAAAGTCTAAAAAGGCCCTTGAGGGAGAGATAATGAAAAAAAGTTTGAGAAACACTGCTCTATTTCTTCTAAAAGAATTTGTCAGAGGTGTATTATGTATTATGATTTACAAATGAGTTAGAAAACAATTAGGTGGAACGTGGTGGGACAAGAGAACTAGAAACCTTGGTGTATCCCAAAGGATAAGAGGGGAATTTTGGATTCTGCATTTAACTACTTCATAAATAATGAGTTAAGCTTTCCCATCCACTAGTGGAAATGGTTATCAGCCCTGCACTGATCAAATTCTTAGGATTTCTATCTTATTTAAAAATCCCCTTTGCATAGAGGGTTTTAAAATTTTTACTCTCTCTGCTTTGGCTCACATTTGTGGGTGGTTAAAAGTAGCATGCAGATCTTTCTCCAGCTGCTCTGGGGAAAAGTTCCCAAGGGAGAGTCAAAAAGCCCTTATTGGATACATCCAGACAAGGTTTGGTTAGAAATAAATTTACTCGGGCTCTCCAGTGGATGAGTTCTGGGCAAACAGTACTCGGTTTGATAGCTGAGACTCTCTAGTTCATTGTTGTTTTTTACGATTTCATTTACTTATTTGAGAGAGAATGAGAGAGAGATCATGAGGGGGTGGGAGGGTCGGAGGGAGAAGCAGACTCCCCGCCGAGCAGGGAGCCCGATGCGGGACTCGATCCCGGGACTCCAGGATCATGACCTGAGCGGAAGGCAGTCCGCTCAACCAACTGAGCCACCCAGGCGCCCTTCTCTAGTTCATTGTTATCTTTTGCACCTCGAGCTCTTGGAGCCCAGGAGCCCAGGGAGCCTCCCGGAAGCCCGCCGACTACAGAAACCTCAGCCCTCCGCTGGTGCAGGTGATGAGCAGCCGGCGCAGGGGCAGGTGCAGTACCTCAGAGCCCGCCTCCTGGCCGATCCTCTGCTCCGGGTGTGCGCAGACCCCACGAGGGCCGCACGAGCTGGGCGGGGCCTCGCGCAGCCTCAGTAGCCAACGGTTTCCCCCCTTGCAGCCTCCGGCAGTTCTGCCCTTTTCCTCCCTTCTTTTCGTCTGCCTCCTGAGAGGGGGGCCACGTACTCGGCTGCTGGCGTCCTGCAGACCGGCTGGAGCGTGGGCGCCGCGGGAGCGAATTTCTTTTGCCTGAGGGTGGCTCTGTGCCCCTTGCAGACCGCACGCATCCCGGTCAGGGGCGGCTGGCCCTTCACCCGTGCGAGTGTGGCCGAAGTAGCGCGCCCGGCAGTCTTGGGCCGGAGCTCGGTGCTGGAGCTGAGAGCTGGGCTGGGGGGCGGGAGGGGAGGAACAGGTGTCCTGACTGTCGTGTCGTTTTTGGTGGAGCAGCCCCTTTGCCTTCACTCCTTCTTAATTCCTCTTAACTTACACCACCCTTCTCCCCACTCTCCCGCCCCCCTGGTTTGCCTCCTGGGTGTTGGGCGCTGGCCAGAAACCACCCAGCTTCTTTGCCAGCCACTTTGGTCGTTCCCCGGGGGGTCTACAGCACCTCTCTTCCCACAGGGACCCAGGAGTTCTCTATGAGGCCTCTCTCACTGTAGACCAGTTCCGAATCTGGAAGTGGCTTTGCAGTTTTTCCTCACTCTCTTAGGTTTCCAAGATGGCGCCTGTCCAGGGTGAACTTCCTAAGAATTTCACTTCAGAGGAGGCCGCTCATCACCATAAAATCTCCATCACAGGAACTGGAGCCGTTGGTGTGGCCTGTGCAACCAGCGTATTATTGAAAGTGAGTTATGTGTTCTCTGCCGTAGGGTTAACGAAGTTTCCCTCCTTTGGATGTAAGGCTACTGCATATGGTTGTGCAGGTTGTATTCAGTTAAAGGGGTGAATGGGGGGCCCTATCCAGTCCCTGCTGGTTTAGTCCAGAGGTAAAGCTGCGCTTTGCTAATTGTTTCACCCAGAGCGGGCTGCTTTTTCTAGTTTTTATGATGGTGTCCTATGTGTTAGAATGGTGACACCTTTCACTTCCGCTCATGTGATGACCGTATGAAGTGCCCCTTCGCTTGACTGGGAAACAGCTCACACACACACACACTGAAGAAATGGATGGCAGAAAAGAAGTGTACAACCTGTCCGTTGTGGTGGGTGTCCCACTAGTACAATATAATGATCTTTTTCCTTTAAAAATCTCTCTCCTATTTCCTAGTCTCTATCTTTATTTCCCTTCTTCCTTATCCAAGTGGGGTCAGTTTTAGTGTTTAGTTCTTAGTATTGATGTGGCAGATAAAGTTAGCTTCCAGTTAAATGGCTAGACACAGGACTAAAAAGATTCTGACCGCTTTCTAAGAACATTACCTTGGTTTGAATCCATAATGTTTTCGTAAATAATAATAAACTCTTGGAGCTGTGCTTTGCTTTTATTAATGGAATATCTATAAAATTTCCTTAAGCTACCTTTCTATAGCCTTTAATCCTGACATGATCATTGGATTTAAAGGATTGGCCCCGGGTTTCATCTAGATGACCTAAGTGTCCTTAAGGCACTAAGAACGTCAGCCTCTGTCAACTGCAGCTCCTAGCAATCATATGAATTCCCAGTGACTCGTTTTGTCCTATCAACTTATAATGCCTTTATCAGCAGTGTCGTCATTGCTAATGAAGAATACATGTACATGAAAACCAATACATTTGTTGTCAACATCAATAATAATGAAAATAATATACTTTATATATGTTATCTAATAAAATCCCAAAAAGTAATTATTAGGTCTGTTTTACGAAGGAGGAAAAAAGGCAGGTTGCATGAATAGATAAGTATAGACATAATATGTACAGAAAACCTTGAAGTAAAAGATTTATTTACTATCTTGCTTTGATAGGGATGGATTGGGCCCTATCCATAAAAAGAAAGTAATAGCCACAAGCTCCTAGAGCTTGAATTCTCTGATGCTGACAACTATAGCATTTGTATGTCTTAGAAAATGTGGTGCACAATATCCCTACAAAGTCCCAGGGTAAGGCTCACTTTAATCTCTTCCTCTCCTGGCCCTAGCCTTGGCAACTTCTTTCATTCAAGGAGGTGGTGATAGCTTTTTTGTTTTTTTTTTAAGATTGATTTATTTATTTGAGAGCGAGAGAGTGTGTGAGAGTGTGAGCGGGGTGGGGGGTGGGGCGCAGAAGCCAGAGGGAGAGAAAGAATCCCAACGCGGAGGTCAGAGCCTGACCCAGGGCTCCATCCCCAGGACCCTGAGATCATGACCAGAGCCCAAATCAAGAGTGGGGTGCTCAACCAACTGAGCCACCCAGGTGCCCCAAGGAGGTGGTGATATCTTTTTTTTTTTTTTTAAGATTTTATTTATTTGTCAGAGAGAGAGAGCACAAGCAGAGGGAGAAGCAGGCTCCCCGCGGAGCAGGGAGCCCGATGCGGGACTCGATCCCAGGACCCTAGGATCATGACCTGAGCCGAAGGCAGACGCCCAACGACTGAGCCACCCAGGCGTCCCGAGGTGGTGATATCTTAAATAGCTCCTTGCTGATAAGGAATAATTGTCAGTAGGAATTGTTTATTACTTTATCGGCAGAAATTTATGGTACAAACCTAGTAAAGAAATGGCAGTGTTTTTGAAAATTACTGAATTATACCACAGTACATAAACTTTCACTACTATAATGTGATATCTATGAGGGCAGGAATCTTTATTCCATTTATTGCTGTATCCCAAGTCTAGAACCATGCCTAGTGTAATAGTAGTTGAATGAAAGAATAAAAGCCAAATGCATGTTAAGAGGGAGAAAGTACTGGATAGCAAATGCAGAGAGTGGATATTCTACCCACCTTCATTTTTATAAATATGGAAAGTGTCCAGAGAGATTGAGTTAAAATACTTTTTTATAGACTTATTTTTTAGACCTTATTTTTTTAATAACAGTTTTAGATTTACAGAAAAATTGAAAAGATAAGTACAGAGTTCTGTCTTTACCTCACATCCAGTTATTTACATCATATGGTATATTTGTCATAATTAATGAGCCAACATCTGTACGTTATCATTAACTAAAATCCATACATTACCCAGATTTCCTTATTTTTTACCTAATGCCCTTTTTTTCTGTTCCAGGATCCCATCAGGCATACCACATTACACCTAGTCATCATGTCTCCTTAGCCTCCTCTAGACTGACTGTTTCTTAGACTTTGTTTTTGATGACTGGCAGTTTTGAGGATTACTAGTCAGGTATTTTGTAGAATGCCCCTCTATTGGAATTTGGTATTTTTCTCATGGTTAGATGGGTTATGGATTTTTGGGAGGAAGACACAGATTTAAAGTGACATTTTCATCACATCATAACCAGAGTACATACTGTAAACATGATTTATCATGGTTGATGTTGACCTCAGTCACCTGGCTGAGTTACTCTTTTCTACCCCTTTCCATACTATGCTCTTTGGAAGGAAGTCTCTATGTACAGCCCACACTTAAAGAGGTAGGGAGTTATGCTTCCTCTGAGAGTGGAATGTCTACATAAATTATTTGGAATTCTGCATGGGAGATTTGTTTCTTCCACCCTATTAATTTATTTGTAAATATTAGTATGGATTCATGGATTTTATATTTTGGGTTATAATCCAGTATGTCTTCGTTGATTTTGTTTCTCAAATTGTTCCATCTTTGGCCACTGGAAGCTTATTCAGTTGACTACTGTGTGCCTTTGACATACCCCATCGACATAAGGCTTTTGTTTTGTTTTGAGCACTTCCTTACTTTTTGGCACTATGTTTCAGCTTCTTCATCTTGTATATTTTCTGCTCCAGGGCCAAATCAACCTTTTTTCCAAGGATCCCTAGTTCCTGTTACTGGAGAATGGTACTATATAAACCAAGATCTGGGTGCTGAGCGTGCTCGTTGTTACTGGGGTAACAGTACATTTTAAAAATTAGCTTTTCAAAGATAATTTTATCAATACTATATATGCTGATATATACTACTACAATCACTGAATAATTTAGAGTATTCAGAAAGCATTGGCATCTCATTAAGCAACAGCATTTCCCTCGTGATAGAGTTTAGACTTCTAAGCTAATCAATTATGATGTAGTTTAAAATTTAAAGTGCTTGACTTTGGATTTCTATTAATTAGAATAAAGTAAAATATCCAACAATATAAGTTGGACATATGCTTAAATTGTAGATGCTTGATTATTTATTTCTAAGTACTAGAACAGTCATTTTTTTCAGTGAAAATTTTAGTTATTTAAAATTCATAAAAATTTGTAGTTATTTAAAACATTTTTTCAAAAAATAATACATTCACAGGATTACAAAATAAAAGTAATAAAAACAGATATACCTGGCGAAGTGTATATTTCATCTAGTTTCCATCCAGTCTTTCCTCCAATGTCTGCTATAGGCACCCATTTAAATTAGTTTCTTGTGTATCTTCAAGTGTTTCTTTTGCAAATACAAATATGTTATTTTTCCCTCCTTTCTTACGTAGCATGCTAGAAATAATAGTACTGATTAATTTTTGCAGGTAATATTGCCCGATTATAGAGCTATAAAATTTTAGAGTTGGAAGGGGCCTTATATTTTAATCCATTTATTTAAAAAACTTATTGAGCTCCTATGTGCTAGGTTGGTGCGAAGCATCACAGTGGAGATGAATAAACACTTCCTATTCTCAAGGAGCTCATAGTCTGATGAGAAATTCCTTCTGCAGAATCCCTGCTTTGTCACTGTGCAGCCTCAGCTTAAAGAGGTGTTCACTACCTTCAGAGACTCTTCTGTTTAGTAAACAATTTCTGTTGTTTTCCTAAGTGTGAACTGAAACTTTCCTTGTATCTCTTCTGGTTTGGACTTTTAGATCATGAAATGTTGAACATACTATGTCTCCTTTTGAGTCTAATAACTCATAAGGTACACATAGATTGATGGTATAAGAATTTTCTTTCATTCTGCACTTAATTAAGAGGCTTACTCCCTCCCCCTGCTTTTGACTAATTTCTTTTAGTGTTTGAGTGATGAACTTGCCTTTGTGGATGTTGATGAAGGCAAATTAACTGGTGAGACAATGGATCTTCAACATGGCAGCCCTTTCATGAAAATGCCAAACTTTGTTTCTAGCAAAGATTAATGTCATAGTTAAGTACTATAATTATTCTAATGCTACATGAATAAATAAAATCATATCTTTATCTCCCTTTATGAAGACTTCCTCAGTTCTTTTTTTTTAAGATTTATTTATTTGAGAGAGAGAGAGCACACACCTGCGTCCAAGTGTGAGCAGGGGGAGGGATTGAGGGAGAGGGGGGAGAGAGAATTTCAAGCCGTCTCCTTGCTGAGCATGGAGCCTGACATGGAGCTTGACCTCACAACCCTGAGATCAGGACCTGAGCCAAAATCAAGAGTCGGACGCTTAACCAACTGAGGCACCTCTTCCTCAGTTCTTACAAAGTTGGTTGCTCCCTGTACACTCATAACATCTTGTTCAGATTTCATTAGGTTTTACTTCCATTTGTTTTCAGAGTTTCCTACAGCACCAGACTGATTTCCTGTGAACAGCAGTAATAGTAGTTACCGTAACAGTTATCGTTAATCGATTGTCTGTTTTGTGCCAGACACTGTGCCAGAGCTAAGCACTTTATGTGTATTATTTAATCCTTAGCACAACTCTATGAGGTTTTACAGATGATGCATTTGTGAACTGAAGTTAAGTGGAGTAAGGATTTGAACTCAGTTCTCTTTGACTCAAAAGCCTAAGTTTTTTTTTTTTTTTTAAGGATTTTATTTATCTGAGAGAGAGTGAGTGAGCACAAGTGGGGAGAGGGGCAAAGAGAGAGGGGGAAGCAGACTCCCACCCGAGCAGGGAGCCCGATGTGGGGCTCGATGTGGGGCCCGATCCCAGGACTCTGGGATCATGACCTGAGGCAGACGATTAACAGACTGAGGCAGATGATTAACTTGACTGAGCCACCCAGGCACCCCAGTTAGGAGGTTTTTAAAAAATGTACAAGGAAAACTTCAATAAGTTTAGTAAAACTTAGTGACATTTCCTGAATCTAAAAGAGTGCTTTGGGCATAGTAGATCTAAAAAAACCCCACTCTTTAGTAAACACAGTGTGGTGACTGAGCCTAACAGGAAAGGTATACTTAAATGTCAGATGTTTTCTTCCATAATATATTTTCTATTTAAATCTTTCCCCAGATTACCTTGTCACTGCAAACTCCAACATAGTGATTATCAAGCAGGTGCGTGCCAGATAAAAGGAGAAACACCTTGATTTAGTCCAGCAAAATGTGTCCATGTTTAAATTAATTATTCCCAGTATTATCCAGTATAGTCCATGCTGCAAACTGATTTTTTGTTTCCAGTCCATGTCAGCTTTGTTTTGATTGTTCACTGAAGAATTTTTATGGGGGTGGGTTTAGTAACTTGGTAGAAAAAAAATTTTTTAAAGGTATTTATTTTTTGGGGGAGAGGGAGAATCCTGGAGCAGACTTCCCACTGAGCATGAAGCCTGACTCATAGCTGGATCCCAGGACCCTGAGATCATGACCTGAGCAGAAATAAAGAGTCAGCTGCTTAACTGACTGAGCCACCCAGGGGCCCAGAGAAAAATATTTAAATTCTAAACTGATGTAATAACCAGAATGTGTTCTGATTTTGTTAAAGTAACGTATTCTGCACAGTTGTTATCAATGTGTATTACTATAATGAAGATTTCCTTAAACACTAGCACATATGAAAGCATAATTTGTTTAATCATATGACTTTTGAAGTTTACATTCTAAAGGTTTTCATATCTGAGCTGTTTTCCAGATTATTGAGGGTGCAGAAGTGAAAGTAGCACTCTAGTTTACTGCCTGACTTTCCAGAATTGTACAACTCCTCACTGGTGCATGAATAAAGTGGACAAATTCAAGATATATTTTGGAGATCAAATGTGCAGGACTGCTGATTGTATGTAGTGAGGGACAGGAAGGAATAAAAAATTACTTCTAGATTTTTTTTTCCTTGAGCAACTAATTGGATGGTGGCTCCATTTACCCGGGTTGGATGCTCTCAAGGGGTGGGAGTCAGTGAGGGAAGTAGGAGAGGTTGTTGGGTTTAGGGGAGAAAAATCAAGACTTCCAATTGAGACATGTTAAATTCCAGATATCTGAAGACATTCAGGAAGAAATATCAAACAGGTAGCTGAGTCTGGAGCTCAGAAATCTGGGCTGGGATATTCAGTCAAATTACTGTATTTTAAAGTCATTTGGAATAGGTTTTGTCTGCAGGTAGGACAAAACTGAGTACATGATTACATTTATTCATTTCAATTTTGATATCGAGGAACTGCTATTAAAGATTTTATTTATTTGAGAGAGCAAGAGCCTGAGAGAGCATTTACAAGCAGGGGGAGGTGCAGAGGAAGAGGGAGAAGCAGATTCCCCGCCGAGCAGGGAGCCCGATGTGGGGCTCAATCCTAGGACCCCGGGATCATGACCTGAGCCAAAGCAGATGCTTAACTGACTGAACCACCAAGGCGCCCCAAGGAACTGCTATTTAAATTTTGATATTTTTTTGTTTGATAATTTTATTAAATATTTACATGGCTACAAGAAGTCTAGCTTCTATCTCTGTCCTCTTTTCCCTTTAGCCTCCATTTTTAAATAAGTAGCTGTTGAAAATTTTTATTGTTTATAAAACGCTTTTTGTTTCTATGTACACTTCTCTCTATCCTTTTTTTTTTTTTTTTTTTTTTTTTACATACTCTCACACCCAGTGTGGAGCTCGAACACACAACCTCAAGATAAAGAGTTGCACGTTCCTCCAACTGAGCCAGCTAGGAGCCCCTCATCCTCTTCTTTAGTTTAATAACATATCATGAAGATCATTCCATACTATTTAGACATGTGTCAATTACTGTGGCTTTGTGGTAAGTTTTGAAATTAGGAGGTGTTAACTCCTCCAACTTTGTTCTTTTCAAGACTGTTTTGGCTTTTCTGAATCCTTTGCATTTCCACATGAATTTTAGAACCAGCTTGTCAATGTCTGCAAAAAACCCTGCAGAGATTTCGATAAAGAGTACAATGAATCTGTAGACTGGTTTTGGTAGTATTTCCATCTTGACAATACTAAGTCTTCCGACTGATGTCAGTGGGATGTCTTCCCATTTATTTATTTAGGACTTCTCTAATTACTTTCAGCAATGTTTTATAGTTTTCAGTCTACAAATCTTCCACTTTTTTAGATTTTTAGATTAGTAGATTTAAGATAGTAGTTTCTTAGAATTTTCTGTATACAAGATCATGTCTGTGAATATAGCTTTATTTTTCCCTTCTACTCTGAATGGCTTTTCTTTCTTTTTTGCATAATTGCCTTGGCTAAAACCTTTAATACAGTATTGCATATAAAAGTGGTGAGAGTGGGCATCCTTACCTTAGTTCCCAATTTAAGAATAATGTTAAGTGTATGTTTTCCATAGATGCTCTTTATTATATTAGGGACATTCCCTTCTATTCCTAGTTTGTTGAGGGTTTTTACCATGAATGGGTGTTTGATTTTGTCAAATGCTTTTTTTTTTTTTTAAAGATTTAATTTACTTACTTGAGAGAGAACGAGCTGGGGGTGTGGAGGGGCAGAAGGAGAGGGAGAAGCAGATTCCCCGCTGAGCAGGGAGCCTGACCCAGGGCTCGATCCCAGGACCCTGGCTGCCAAAGGCAGATGCTTAACCTATTGAGCTACCCAGATGCCCCTGTCAAATGCTTTTTGTCTCTTGATACACTCTTTTTTTGTTTTTACTTTATTAATGGGTTACACCAATTGGTTTTTGGATGTCAAGCCAATTCTGGGATAAATCTCCCTAGTCCTTATGTATAATCTATTTTAATGCTGTTGGATTTAGTTTGCTAACATTTTGTTGAGGATGTTCATATTTATATTCTTGAGGGAAAATGTTTTTCCAGAGGGGTCTTTGTCTACCTTTGGGTAATAATGTCCTCATAGAATGAGTAGTGAAGTGTTCCTTCTTCCATTCTGGAAGAGTTTGTGAAGGACTGGTATTGTTTGAATGTTTAGTAGAATTCCCTAGTGAAGCCTTTGCTTTTGGGAAGATTTCCCAATTACTGATTTAATCTCTTTTTCTTGTATGTCTATTCAGATTTTCTATTTGAGTAGTTTTAGTAGTTTCTGTCTTTCCAGGAATTTACCTATTTATGTAAATTATCTAATTTGTTGGCTCATAGTTCATATTATTCCCATATTATCTTATTTCTCTGAAGTCGATAGTGATGATCCCCTCTTTCATTCCTGATTTTTTTTTTTTAAAGATTTTATTTATTTGACAGAGAGAGATACAGCGAGAGAGGGAACACAAGCAGGGGGAGTGGGAGAGGGAGAAGCAGGCTTCCTGCTGAGCAGGGAGCCCGATGTGGGGCTCGATCCCAGGACCCTGGGATCATGACCTGAGCTGAAGGCAGATGCTTAACAACTGAGCCACCCAGGCGCCCCTCATTCCTGATTTTAGTAATTTGATTCCTTCTCTTCTTTTTCTTGGACAATCTAGCTTGGCCAGACTAGGTTTTTCAATTTTGTTGATCTTCTCAAAGAACCCATTTGTGATGTCATTAATTTTCTCTATTGACTTTCTATTTTGCTTCATTTTTATTTGCATCCTAATCTTCATTATCTTTTCTTCTCCTTCCTTTGGGTTTAGTGTGCTCTTCTTTTTCTTATTTTTTAAGATAGAAGGTTAGGTTATTGATTTGAAATCTTTTTTGTTTTGTAGTGGGTATTTATGGGTATTGATTTTCCTTTAAGCTCAGAGAAGCTGCATCTCATAAATTTTGGTATATAGTGTTTTTGTTTCTTTTGTCTCAAGTATTTTTAAATTTCTCTTAAGATATTTTTTTCTCTTTTGAGGAGCAAGAGCCAAGTTTTTGATTTCTTTTCTTGCATCCCAAGTACTCCTTGATGACATCGTTGGCCTGAGATTCTATGCCATAGTCCTTAACCACCACACAACAGCAACCAGTCACTTTATAGGGTTTTCCCTCTGTCGGTTTTACAGATGCCTACTCATTCCCCTAGTTTCTCATTGTTGTCAAGCCTTAATTAGGTTAATTTGGTGCTCAGCACAAAGGAGCTTCACCAACTTGACGTACATAAGGCTCATCACATTTGGATGAAACACACAAAGATGGGCTTGGTGCTTCTCTAAGGCTTTGGCATCTTCATTAATTCCACATGCTAGGCCATTGTGGATGAGGGCGTCTTCAGCACCTATGGTGAAGCTGTAGGAATGTCCACTACATCTCTGGCAGCAATGCCTTCCTGGGCCATGGCGGTAGGTTATGGGACATGGCACCCGAGCCTCTGCCTCTGTGTGACTTGGCAGTGGGAGGAAGAGTCTCTTCAGATTTTGTTTTGAACCACTTGTTACTTAAGGGGAACGTGTTATTTTTCAAATACTTGTGAATTTTTCTGATTTCCTTATGTTGTTGATTTCAAATGTCTGTTCTGGTATAAGAATATACTTTGTATTTCAACTCTTTTAAATTTGTTGAAATTTATTTTGTGGCCTAGCATGGACAAGATTGCATGTGCCCTTGAGAATGTATATTCTGCTGTTGCGGTTCTGTGTAACTTAGTTCTAACTGGTTGGTAGTATTTGGTTGTTCAGGTCTTCTGTGTCCTTGCTGATTACCTGAGTAGTTCTATCCATAATCAAGAGTGGGGTGTTGAAGTTTTCAGTTTTTGTTATTGAATCGTTTACTTTTCCCTTTGGTTTTGTCAGTTTTGCTTTATGTATTTTAGGGGCCTATGTTTATAACTGTTATAACTTACTGATGAATTACTTTTTTTTTTTTTAAAGATTTTATTTATTTATCTGAGAGAGAGAGAGAATGAGAGAGAGCACATGAAAGGGGGGAGGGTCAGAGGGAGAAGCAGACTCCCTGCCGAGCAGGGAGCCCGATGCGGGACTCGATCCCAGGACTCTAGGATCATGACCTGAGCCGAAGGCAGTCGCTTAACCAACTGAGCCACCCAGGCGCCCTGATGAATTACTTTCTATCATTTAAAAATATCCCTCTTTGTTTCTAGTAACTTCAAAAAAATGTGTCTGACATTAATAGAACTACTCAGACTCACATTTGTATGGTGTATAATTTTCCATCTTTTTACTTTCAACCTATTTATAGTTTTATTTTTATTCCAGTGTAGTTAACAGTGTTAGATTTGTTTCATATGCTATTTATATCTTTAAATTTACAATGTGACTCTTCTACAGAGCAATATAATTAGATCTTGTTTTATTCAGTTTGAAAAGCTCTGTCTTTTGAATGGATTATTTATTCACATTGAATATTTTTATTGATATGTTTGGATTTATTTTGGCCATTTTTCTCTTTGTTTTCTATATGTCTTATATCTTCTTTTGTTCCTCAGTTTCTCCTTTACTGACTTTTTTGCGTTAAGGGGATATTTTCTGAAGCACCATTTTAATTCCTTTATTTGTTTTTAACTATGGTTTTTGAGGGTTTTTGTTTTTTAGTGGTTGCTCTTGGGGTTACAATATACAGCTCAACATACCATGATCTACTTCACATTTTTGCACATTTAATTCCAACGAAATATAGAAACTTTGCTTCATTATAGTATCAGCCCCTCACTGACTTTTGTGCTATTATTTTATATATTACGTTTATATAACAAAATTGACAATACAGTGTTACAGTTATTGCTTTATATATATAATCTTGTGTTTTTTGTAGAAGCTAAGAGAAGAAAATATACATTTATTAAGTTTTTTATATTAACCTTAATTTTTCATTCTGGTATTCTTTATTCATCTAGATTTGAGTTATTGTCTGGTGTCACTTCCTTGCTCTACTCTAGCTCTTTCTCTTCTCCCTCCTCTGGGTTGTTATTGTCAAATACCTTTTCTCTCTATATCTTGTAGGCCCAATAATTAAATTTTATAGATAATCGTTTTATGCAGTTTTAAATAAGGGGGTGTGTGTACACACACATTTTTAGATATAAATTGTATTTATTTATAATTGTTTTATATATGATATATATTATAAAATTATGTACATATATAGTTTTGTTTTTGTTTTTACAGTTGCTACATATCACTACTACCGGTACTCTTTATTTCTTCATTTCAATTCGAATTGCTGCCTGGTATCACTTCCTTTAAGCCTGAATAACTTCCTTTAGTATTTCTTGTAGGGCGGAAGTGCTAGCAGTGAATTCTCTTTATTCGGGAATGTCTCTATTTTGCCTTCATTTTTGGAAATATAGATTTGCTAGGTCGAGAATTCTTGGTGGAGTTTCTCTTACAGCACTGTGAATGTCATTCAGCTGTCTTCCAGCCTCCACTGCTCCAGATGAGAAGTCAGCCGTTGACTTATTTTGGGTCCCTTGTATGCAGCAAGTCTGGTTTCTCTTGCCATCTCCAGTATCTCTCTTTGGCTTTTGACAGTTTGACTATAATGTGTCGAAGTGAGAATCTCAGTTTATCTTACTTGGAGTTCCAGAAGTATCTGCATTTATCTGTGCAGATAAATGTTTTATCAATTTGGGAAGTTTCAGCCGTTATTTCTTCAAATAACTGTTGTGCTTCTTACTCTCCTCTTTCTGGTATTACTGTAATGCATATGTTGGTGTGTTTAATGGTGTCTCACATGTCTCTGTTCTTTAATTTCAGTAGTTCATGCATTGTCAAACATTTTCTCTTAGATAATTGTACCACCTCCAAATAAAGACTTGTTTATTCTTAAGACCTTTATCTTTTTCCTGCCCTATTGCATTAGCTAAGAGGATCTCCAGTACAGTGTTAAATGGAAACACTGGTAGTGGGTATCCTTGTCTTGTTCCTGACTTTTTTTTTTTTTTTTTAAGATTTTATTTATTTACTTGACAGAGAGCGAGCACAAGCAGGGAGAATGGCAGGCAGAGGGAGAGGGAGAAGCAGGCTCCTCGCAGAGCAAGGGAAGCCTGATGTGGGACTTGATCCCTGGATCCCGGGGATCATGACCTGGCTGAAGGCAGTCGCTTAAGCAACTAGGCCACCCAGGCGCCCTTGTTCCTGACTTTTAATGAAAATGCTAATTTTTCTTCATTATGTATAACGTTTGTTTTGGATTTTCATAGATACCTTTTTGAGGTTAAGGAAGTTTCCTGCTTTTCCTAGGTTGTTGAGTTTTATTTTTTTATTTATTTTTTAAAAGATTTTATTTATTCATTTATTTGAGAGAGTGAGAGAGAAAGAGAGAGCACATGAGAAGGGGGAAGGTCAGAGGGAGAAGCAGACTCCCTACCGAGCAGGGAGCCCAATGCGGGACTCGATCCCGGGACTCCAGGATCATGACCTGAGCCGAAGGCAGTTGCTTAACCAACTGAGCCACCCAGGCGCCCTGAGTTTTATTTTTTTAAACCCTAAATGGGCTTGGAATTTCATAATTTTTTTCTACAATTCAAATAATCATATATGTCTTTTCCTTTAAATCTCATGTGGTATATTAATAGATTTTCTGATACTGAACTGTCTTTGCATTTTTGGGGTAAACTCTTCTTGGTCATAAAGTATTTTCAAAGACCCCACTTAATTATATTTGTTAATATTTTATTTAGTACTTGTTGGCATCTATGTAAATAAGTGATATGGGTTTATTATTTTTCTTGTGGTCTTCGCTTAATTTTAATATCAGGGTTTTACTATTCCTACCAAAATCTTTTTGTTATCAAATAAAAAACAGGTTGCATGAGAGAAGAATGAACTGTTCCTTGAAGTTTTGATAAAACTCATCTGTAAAACAATTTGAAATGGTGCGGGGATAGATTTTGAATAGTTCATTAATGTATATTTGTTTATTCAGATTTTCCATTTCTTAAGTCATTTTAGGAAGTTTTCTAGACTTGATCACTTCATCTAAGTTTTTAAATGCACTGGCATGTATTTCATATTTTATGAGAAGTTGTATCCCCCTCTCCCCCCACCGCAATCATGCCTCCCAGCCTCAAGGTCGTATCTTATGACTTTTTGAACTTCTCTGTGGTTACTTCTGTATCCTAATATTATTTGTTTGCGACATTGCCCTTTAACCTCCTAGTTTTGCTAAATATTTTTGTAATTTTAAGTTCTCTCCCCGGCAACTAGCTTTCTATTTTATCGATACTAGTTTTTTTTTTCGTCCTAGTATATATAGTCTGTTCTTTACATCCTTTTAAACTTTATGATTAATAACTCCTGTCATTGATTTTATTTTTGTTTTAAATTTTGTTTTGCCCATTTGAGAATATAAATTTACCAGTAGGTACTTTTTGGGGAGGTATCTGTGGTATTTTTATTGTTACTTTTAGGGTTAACATCAGCTCTTTGAAATCTAGTAAGCCTTAGTTTGGAATCTAGTTAATTATAAATGTTCCTTATGTATTTAAGGGAAAAAACAACTTTATTGGGCATGATGATTTTTCTATATTCTATATAAATATTGTTAATTGTTTGCTTTTACTAAGTTATTACTAATTTCTACTGATTTTTAATTATTACTGACTTGGGTATATTAAAATTTTCCACTGATTATGAATCAGATTCACCTTGGAATTCCCAATTTTTCTCCATATATTCTGAGGCCATTTTATTGGTTACTTCTGAGTTCATGATTATTATATGTTGTTGGATTGTTTCATATACTATGTAGTATCTCTATCCCTATTGCTTTTTTGTTGAAAATTCCATTTTTGCTATCACCACATCTACACTGACCTTCTTTTGGCTTATAGTTACCACTTTTTAAATTCAATAAGAAAAAAATTCTGATAAAGCTAATATTTTAAAATAGTTCACACATCCTGGGCACCTGGTGGCTCAGTTGGTTAGGCGACTGCCTTCGGCTCAGGTCATGATCCTGGAGTCCCAGGATTGAGTCCCACATTGGGCTCCCTGCTCAGCAGGGAGTCTGCTTCTCCCTCTGACCCTCTTCCCTCTTATGCTGTCGGTCTCTCATTCTTTCTCGCTAATAAATAAAATCTTAAAAAAAAAAAAATTTAAAATAGTTCACACATTCAAACCATCAGGCTATACCAAAAATTCTTCCTTTGCCTACTGGGACTAAGGCCTGATTATGTTTTGCTCAACAATGATATTCTAAGATCTATGCTTGTTTCCGTTCCCACCTGATCTGAGCTTTTTGCTTTAAATGGGTTATTCTCTGAGAAAAGTATGATTTAAAAGACTTGATAAGGGAGCATTCGTTTACTTTAATTTTTTTTTTAAGAGGGGGAGAGAGGGGAGGGGCAGAGGGAGCCAGAGACAGAGAATCTCAAGCGGGCAACACGCCCAGTGTAGAGCCTGACCTGGGGCTCGATCCCATGAACCTGAGATCATGACCTGAGCTGGAATCAAGAGTCAGACGCTGGGGCGCCTGGGTGGCTCAGTCAGTTAAGCGTCTGCCTCTGGCTCAGGTCGTGAACTCAGGGTCCTGGGATCGAGCCCCACATCAGGTTCCCTGCTCAGCGGGGAGCCTGCTTCTCCCTCTCCCTCTGCCTGCCGCTCTCCCTGCTTGTGCTGTCAAATAAATCTTAAAAAAAAAAAAAAGGAGTCAGATGCTTAACCGACTGAGCCACCTAGGCACCCGTTTCTCAAAATTTTTTATGGAGTGAACCTACTACTGTGTTTTGCACAAAGACTATGCAAGATAGCAACAAAAAGGTTTTTCATTATTAATTTTTTTTAAAGATTTTATTTATTTATTCATGAGAGGCAGAGAGCAAGAGAGAGAGAGGCAGAGGGAGAAGCAGGCTCCCAAGGAGCAAGGAGCCCGATGTGGGACTCGATCCCAGGACCCTGGGATCATGACCTAAGCCGAAGGCAGACGCTTAACCATCTCAGCCACCCAGCCGCCCTCATAATTTATTTCTATTGGGTAGATATTGTTGGAATTGTGGTATAGTTGGAGTTGATAAAGAACCATGTTTTTTTTTCTCCCATAAAACATCAGATTTACCAGTTTTAGATAAACCTAAAAAATGTATCCTGTTAGATAAAAACATTTTCTGACAACTTATTTTCTGACAAGAACTTTTTCTTCTCAGTGGATATCTTAACCTACATAGCCTGGAAGTTGAGTGCATTTCCCAAAAACCGTGTTATTGGTAGTGGCTGTAATCTGGACACTGCCCGTTTCCGTTTCTTGGGCAGAGGCTTGGTATCCATTCTGAAAGCTGCCATGGGTTGGTCCTGGGAGAGCATGGAGACTCGAGCGGTAAGCCTAAAAGCACCACTGAACTGTTGATTCTCTGAAATATATTTAGACGTTATTGACCATACAGAGATTTCATCATAAAGTAAAATAGCTCCTGAGTGGGGGGGAGAAAGGACTTATTCCCCTCTAGACCCTTTTAATAGTGGATTTAAGCACATTTTAATAATCTACCAGAAAAACTCAGATTTGAAAAAAGTGAGAATGTTACTATAATCAAAAGACTTTCTTTTTTTTTTTTTAATTTTTTTTAAAGATTTTATTTATTTATTTGAGAGAGAGAGAATGAGAGAGAGAGCACATGAGAGGGAGGAGGGTCAGAGGGAGAAGCAGACTCCCTGCCGAGCAGGGAGCCCGATGCGGGACTCGATCCCGGGACTCCAGGATCATGACCTGAGCCGAAGGCAGTCGCTTAACCAACTGAGCCACCCAGGTGCCCAATCAAAAGACTTTCTTAATGCAGCACTAAGTAACATGATATAGTTTATATTTAATTTGGGACACTCTAGAAAGTTCAGTACTGTAATCCAAGTAACAAAATTAAAAAAATATATTTATTTTAGAGCGAGAGTGAGAGCTTGAGCACAGGAGGAAAGGGCAGAGGGAGGGGGAGAAAGCGGACCCTGTGCTGAGTGCAGAGCCCAACGCAGGGCTCGATCTCACGACCCTGGGATCACTACCTGAGCTGAAATCAAGAGTTGGACACTCAACCGATTGTGCCATCCAGGCGCCCCACGAATTCTTTATATTAGCTGGAGAACATTATAGGGAAGAGGACAGGTGCTATGGTGATGGTAGTCCTTTTTTCCTTAGTTTTTCCTAAGAACCCTTGAAATCCATTCATATAAAGGTTTATACTTATCTGTAGTTGAAAGTTTAAAACTGTCACTTTCTTGTGTGGAGAATCTCTGCCAAGAGGATAGAATTATGGGCCCTATGCCTGGGGAGATCTTAGTTTAGCATATTTGGGGCAGGACTTAGACATCTGAATTTTTTGTTCTGTTGAACATTCCTAGACAGCACAATTATAACAGTTTTGCTAAAGCTTAAAAAAATGCTGTTATATAATACCGTGTAATAAGATTTTTTGGTGTCTTTTTCTTGGTTCCTGTGTGGAGTGGAGTGAACATTGCTGGGGTCTCTCTAAAGGACCTGAACTTAGATATAGGAACTGATAAAGATCCTGAGCAGTGGGGAAATGTCCACAGAGAAGTAGTTGCCAGGTAGTATGTGCATTTTGCATTTTCAGTCCCTGGAAGTTAGATGTGAGCCTGAGTTCTGCCAGGGGGATGAGATTAGCTCAGCTCCATTAAGTATACATTGTTTTATTTCCCACACTTTTCTTTAGCTCACCAGTCAGGGACTGAGTCTGTCTCACTCCTTGCTGAGCCTAACCCTAAACACAGCAGGCACTCACTTGCTGACTGACAATATAGTCTTTGTTAATGGTAAAATTGATTTCATATTAATTTCTGTATCTCTGTACTTACCCTCATGACTGTTTACCTTAAATAACCAACTGATGTAAGAAATTTCTAGGGGACATTATTGATGGAAACATTTCAGTTTTGTGGCATTGTCCAGATAAGCTGCCACAAAATAGATGTTCAGTGACAATTATTTCTTCAAAGTTAACTTAGGTTCATGATTTCTTCGAACTCCACAGTGGCTATGAGACGACTCCTTTCTTGGGGCTGTTTCCCTATCTGTAGCTGATTTAATGGAAAGTATTTTGAAGAATCTTAGGAGACTACCATAAGTAAGGTAAGATGTTCATGTTTGAAAAACCATTTAACATTAACATAAAATAGGGGTAAAAGAGCATTTGTGAAGAACAATTAATTTTTGAGGTTGATCTTTTTCAAGCATCTCTCCTCCAAAAGTCTAGTCTTTGCTGCTGCTGAAGAGACAGAGAAAGGTGTGGTGTTCGTGGTAGAGGGACTTATCTTTGTAGACCTTTGTCCTGGTATTTATTACATTCAATTGCATAAAAGTAAGTTTTTTTGCATGTTTAACTCTACAAATATCTGCTAACATTGGGAACCACTGTGGGTAGGTCTTGCTCCATTTGAGTTGTTTTCTAAGATTTTCAATTATGTCCAATGGAAGGACCTAACAAAGAAGCACTAGTTAACAAAAGTATTAGCAGTTAGTCTCCTGGAGAAGGGGAAGTTGAGGCCTGGGTAAGACTCCCCTGCTAGTCTGAATGTGACAGGCTAAAGCAAAATGGAATCAAATCGTTGGGAATAAAGTAATAGGAATTTTGAAGTGATTCCCCGATAGGAAGTGATCTGGGGTAAGGAGATAGGAAAAGGAGAGTGGTTCCCAGCAAACATGGCCCCATGTGGAAAGATGGCTGGTGAATCTGAACAATATGTCTAACCATCTGTTTTATTTTGTTCTCTGTCCTGTTGGTCTATTTTTCTGCCATAATTCATACCACAAAGCTGTGAAATATTCACTCAGCAACTGTTGTTTTTCATGTTGCAGACCTTTGTAGGAAAGAAAGGAAGGGAAGGAAAGGAGGAAGAACGGAAGAAATAATTATTAAGCCTTTACTTTCAGGGCCTCTATGGACTAAAAGAAGTATTCCTTAGTGTTCCTTATGTCCTCGGAGAGAATGGCATTACAGATCTCATGAAGGTAAAGCTGATCCCTGAAGAGGAGGCTCGTTTGAAAAAGAGTGCAGAAACTCTGGGAAATTCAGAAGGGGCTCAAGCTTTAAAGTTGCTTAAAGCTTCCATTCTGAAGTTAAGGAAGGAGAGAGTAGTTATAGGATTAGATATGTCAAAATCTTGACTAAACTTGAATTCCTAAAAGTGGAAAAAGGGGGCAACAGTGACTTCTCTATTTAGCCCTCCAGCTGTTTGAGCATCCAGATGTTGGATGATACTTTGTGTTTACAATTCCTACATGATTGCAGTTCTTGCCCATGTTTATGTGTTTATATATATATTTGCCATTTGGTTCAAAAGAATGAATGATGTGTGTGTATACTGTGTTTACAGAGATTCTGATTCTTTTTTCTGGCTGGTATGTTCATTGATACACTATAAAAAAGTGCAACTTTCTCTACAATGTAAAAATGGATATATACACAAAAACAAATGGTAGTTCCAATCCTAATACTAAATTAAACCTTGATTTGACCTTGCTAGCTTTTATTCTAATTTTTTTAAGATTTTATTTTTTTAAGTAATCTCTACACCCAACATGGGACTTGAACTCGCAACCCCAAGATCGAGTCGCACGCTCCATCAACTTCTGATAATTTTTATAAAAGATCTAAACTCTATAAACCCTTCAGTGATGAATGATACCAAGGTGGGCATTCTTTTCTTTCACAGAAAAAGTCACTCAAATCCCTCAGTTTCAAATATTTCAAGTTAGAATTCTATGTGGTATATCCCATATTAAAGTTTATATGTTACAGAATAAATAATGCTAATTTTTAACTTGATGGATATTATGCTTTGTGAAATAAAAAACCGAGCTTATTAATATTTAATTTTTCCTAAAAATGTTCAATAAAGAGAAAAATTATGCAACAAATTTTATTTAGCATAGTCAGTCCCAACATTCAGCACAAAAAGTTTACAGAGGATAGAAAGTGCATTAATAAAAGCCAGTCTTTACCAAAAGAAAACAGAAAATATATTATTGATTCAAAATATTTTACACTCGAATGATAAACTGCAATAACTTATTCTGGGCACTACTGATAAGAGAAAGAGAAGAAAAGAATGCTTAAAGAAGAGCTCAATCTCCAGCTGATATCAGAGAAGTCAGTAGAGGTCACTGAGACCGGCAGTCTTTCTTGCTTTTTGCATTAGTGCCCTCAGCTGGAACTGTTTACGGGACAGAAGACGTACATGCTGGGAGGGGGGAAAAAGTTTCAACAGTTTAGAATGGATTTGACCCAGGCATGAAGTATCAGACAGTTTGTAAACTAGATGGGATCTAAGAACCCTAAACTCATTGTCAACCTTCCTTTGGAACCAATACTTTATGACATACGGCTTTTTAAACTCACTAGATTGATGCTGGCAGGTTATATAAGGAAAGTTACCTTCTGAGACTCTATAAAGGATTACGTTACAGGGAAAGCATGCCATTACAGGATCTGGCTCAGGAGTTTGAACTATACCTTGAGATAAACCAAGACACCAGGGAAACCTGAACTGTGATCCTATCAAAAGTTACATAAAACTTTGATAACTACGACTATCCCCAGTTGTCAAAAAGCAGGGAATGAGCAGCATAAGCCAGCTTTTGTCCCATGCCTAGCAACAGCATCTCTCTCTGGCCTCCCTGGGTGCACCTTTCCCTAAGCTCTGGCACCCAAGCAGGGGACAGTATACAGAAAGGGAGTCTGGGGTCTCGGACTTACACCCAGACATTCATGTGCTTGCACCAGGCCCAAGACTGGTTTGGCCACTTAATCACAGTGAGACAGACAAGATGAGTAAGTGACCCGACCAGCCTCGCACGTTTACTGAAGCACCAGCCGCAGCGGATCAAATATCCAAAGGGCGGCCACTATTACTTCTAAAACCATGCTCTTCGTGACCCAACAGAGAAGAGGAGCCAGAACTGGCTCCCTGGGTCTTCACGTTCTGTGCGACGGCAGTGAGCCTGAACCACCTTCATTCAGAAGGGCTGTGGTACGAGCAGGACAGCTCAGTACTTTGCAGGGCTGTTTGATCTAGGAAAACGGGTCTAAAATTATGCAATTCTAAGAAAATTAATAGGAAAAGACCAAAACAGAATCTCAAACAGGTGGGGCAGTCAGCGATCTTAATTTGGATGGTGTATGACCTGAAAGAACCAACGGAAATCTGACTGTTCCTCCGGACCCACGCAGGCCCGGCAGTAAGACTGAAGAATTACCTTCAGCTTCGTGCTGCCGGGGGGGCGGGGGCTGCAGCCACTGGCGCACCTTCCTTCCCCTCCCAGATGGAGCCTCAGCCCCAGAGCTCACTCGCGCTCTCTGGGAACACAAGGAATTTTAACTTCTCCTACACAGAAACCCTCTTGGTTTGTGGCTTTCAAGGTCAGTGCCTCTTTTAAAACATGAGTTCTGAGCTCCTGGAAAGCAGACTGAGGAAGACGTACCTTCAGGAAGACATCCAGATCTATCACTCCCCGCCTCAAGGCCTCTCCCAGGTAAAAGATAGTGTCTTCAATAGCATTTTCCTCTGCATACAGATTTAGGATCTGTTTGTATAGTGGGGCTGTGGGAATGATAACTTCGTCAATATCATTGTTTTCAGACTGATTTTCCATTTTCTCCAGAGCAGAACTGAGTTCTTCATCCTTCTTTCTCAAAAGTTCTATGTTTTTATCAACCTCAGCCTGAAAACAAAACAGTCCAAGCATGATGACTTCATACTAACTGTACATAATTATCTGCTGGTCAAAAATCTACAACTCAATTTTACAGAAACAGACCCGGGAAATAAAAAAGCGATACTTAAAACAACTCATGGTTGAGATTGTTTCAAACAACATCCTGGCCAAAGGTAGAGGAAAAAGGGTGATGTAAGATGCTGAGTGAGAACAGAATAACATTGAAAATACCCTAAGCTGAGCACTTCCAGTGGCAGTGATAAGTCTGTCACTTAGCAGTGGCAAATGTTGTTGCGAACTAAGCCATCAGACAAGATACCATCCAGCAGGAGGGTCCTCACATGACAATCGTAAAAGAGGTTTTTCTTCCAAACAAGGGGGCCACTGCTACAGAGGGATAGCTTCCCCCAGTCTACACAGCTTAATCCACAGAACCCCAAATAGCTGAACTTCAGTTACAAGTTACTGTAGGTGGCGGGTGCAGGCTTGGAATTGTCCTGGTGTCGCTTTCCTGAACTTTTAAAAATCGCAGGCTACTACTGTGAAGCTGACTTTACGCCCTAGAACCATTTTGTAAGACGAATGTGCACACACAAACCACTGTCCCCAGGGCCCTCAGACACATTTGTTGGAATAAATTCTCCTTCGTGGGAAGGAAAGTGGCGAGTGAAGCTGGCACTTAAATCATGCCAGTAGGCCTCTTCTTCATCATTAACCAAAAAAGTCATACGGGCACAGCAGTCTGATAAAAATGTGAGAAAGTTTAAGAGCGAAAGGCTGCATTAGAGGGCTCGCTGAAGATGCTTTCAATATAGTTCAAATGACATCTGGAGACAAAAAAGAACGGACCCTTAAGTCTGGACCCACGGTCTGCAGATCTTCATCAGGGCTCAGAACTCTCTCAAATTCTTATTTCCTGGCAACTGTCTGGTAACATCACGCACTGAAACCACCCTCCTTTGAGTCAAACCTCACCCCTCAGGGTGAAGTTGGTGCAAGGAAAAATGTTCTAAATACCCTCCAACTGCCAAAGACCAAACTGCCAACCCAGGCCCCACGTCTAACAAGGCTATAGAGAAGCTATATTCAAATGCTTAAAGGCATGCATAATTTTCTGAACTCTTACTGGACCCACAACGTCCAGGGTGAAAAAGGGGTAGATATCTAAAATTCGCAACTATTCAATGAGTTACTTACTACTTCTTGATCTAAACGGGTAACCATCTCTTCCAGTTTCTGATGACCTTTTTTCAGGTCTTCCTCTGTTCGTTTCAAGGCATTGAGCTCTGCCTGGGCACGATCCATTTCCTCTTTCATCCGCCATCTCAGCTTGTCACTGACCGCTGAGATAAGAGAGGCTCGGATGGTGTCCTCGCTGATGGTGCCGTCCCGACTGGGACCTGCAGGGGAAAAGGCAGAAACCACTGGCTTAATTTCCTAAGCACTTTCTATTCCTTTCACAGGAACCTTCAGAAAACAGGACAAAATGAGTTGACACTTTCAGAGTGGGAGGAAAGAGAAATTTTCTAGTAAATGTAAAAATTTCATCAAAAATAACATTAAAATCTGAGTTGATTCAGAAATACTTTCCCTGCAAGAGGTTACTATGAATCCATATTTACCCGCCTTTTCTACTGACTGCTGAAATAATCAGCTCTCTTCTCAATGAGGCAGGGGCTGTGTCCCCACAGATTACAATTATTCCCCAATCTCCAACAAATGGGACAAGTTTATACCAAAGAAAAACATTTGATTCAGGTCAGGTGCATTCTCCGGTTTCACTGCTAAGGTGAGGGAGACAGAAACCTACTGCAGAGGCCAGTAAGAGGACTGAATAGGCAGTTTCCTTGGTGTAAGGTTAATAAGGCTTCCCTTCTACAAGACTTTTACTCCATTACCCTTTACCCAAAGAGGAATGAACAGATGAGCAAGAGAGAGTGATGTACAGAAAATTCAACAGCTGATAAACTTGTTTAGTCTCAGATTCTTTAGTATTCTCTTCAAAACATCCCTTCCTCATCAGTGTCTTATAGAATTTCCTTGCATATTTCAGATCAAATAAACTTATCCCTCTGATATTTTCTTCAAAAGGTCCTCCCAGTGACAGAAGTATGGTACGGTACTCTTTAGGACTATCGGCGTTCTTTAGTTAGGGTCCTAATTCAGCAAATGTGTACATGGTATTCTGATTTCCAATTATGTTTGATGACAGAATATCATGTGGGGAATTATATTTATCTGTCACTGCCTACAATGATTAAAAAATGATTACAGACTAACAGAGTATCACTACCACTTTGAGCCGAAAATTTCTATCCCGGGGACACTGAGTTATACTCAACAGGAGGAAAAAACCCCAAAACCCTTTAGTCTGTTTGCAGAAATGTATCCAAACTCTTACATTCATGTTCCCACCCATCACAGGCCTGGGCCCCGTACCGAAAAGGCACACTGCTTCTCAAATGCAGCCGCGCTTTACCAACAACAGGCAGCCTGCCCCACGCAGCCAGCGCCACACCTGCTCTTCAGTGTCCCGTCTGCTCACAGTTCTTGCCAGTACATAAGCTCGCCTTGTACTAACTAAAAGCTCCACTTGTTAGTTAGGAAAGTTGTCTTCTTGCAGAAGCTGGTTCATACCAAGTTACCCTGAATGCTTTTCTGGCTTTTTGCAAACGACATCAGGACACTCTGGCGTTCTCTGGTTTCAGAGGTTTTGAAAGGCAGAGTCTGAGTCTAAATAGTTTTGTTTTTTCTTTTTTCTCTCTCATTCCCACCACAGAAGAACTGTTTTTTGTTGTTGTTGCTTTTTCTGACTTAGGTGTTCTTCTTGCAAGTAGAAATGAGTACAGACAGGGTCTCCTGTGGCCCGCTTTTCCTGAAGAGAGTCCTTCGTCCATCTGTCCTGAGGACACTGCTTGCACAGTGAGAGCCCAGGATCAGACCCCCCCCCCGTGTGCGCTGATTTCTCCCTACGAGGACCTCCCTCCTTCCTGCTAGAAACCTCTTGCTGAGGAGAGCCCAGACAGTATCCATCCTACAGGGTTGACAGAGAAGCAATTAATACCTCCTGTTTGATTATTAACATACAAATCGATAAGGTATGTGCTTTCGAGAATTCATTTCTGATTTTACAAAATATTTCAGCTTATTTCGTATTTCTGAAAAGCAAAAGTATTAACTCTTTCAGGTAACTTGTGCTTTGGAATTCAGAATGGTAAAGCCAGAGGGTAACCACATTTCCCCTATGAAAACTGAGGTCTTCTTTTTCACATCTCTGGCCTCTTTAATACCTAACTTTTCTAAAGTGTTCTCATCACTTTACCAACTACTGCACCACCTCCAGGCTCATGCCCCTAATTTCTCTTGCTGTTTTCCTGTCTGACCACCTCTTTATTCACATCATCCCCAACAGAGACCAGGATGACTAGCAACCTTCCCCAATTACCAAGATCTCCATTCATTCCTTCTCGTCCCTTTGACCTCCCTTTCTCCCACCCCTGCTTCCTGGGAGCATCTCGCCTCGCGCGGACTTCTTGCCGTCTCTTACAGCACGCAGGAGGTCCGCCAAGGCAGCCTCTCTCACATTTATCAGACCACCAGGCCTCCTACCTCCAAAGACTTCACCTGCCAAACCTAACCTAACTCAAGTCCTCAATCCTTCTGACTCTTTCTTAAAGCCCTAGCCTCCTTTTACCATCTTCCCACAAGGCAAAAATCCTCAGGATATCTTCAAAGGAGTGAAACCATCAGATGGGAGTTTTCCACTCTTTTCTCCCACTCTCCTTTGGAACAAGAATCCTAATTCCTTTAACTATGGTCTGACCCCTCACTGTTTAAAAGTACTAACCTCACCTTCTCAGGAAGACAACCTGCATTCCTCTAGATCCTTCTGAAAGATCAGATGCTTTTAAGCTTTCATCTGTAGTCTAAGCACAGTGTCTTGCTTTTTCTACTCTGCTCTTGGCTTGCTTTCTTTCATCCCTCTTCCTAGCCCCAAATCTTGGGTAATCTTCAAAACTCTATGCTCTCTAGTTCTTTTTTCCTGAGTTCACGGCCAGTCTTATACAACATTACTCTAATTAAGAAAAAAAAAATGTCTAAAAAGGCTCCTGAGGAGGAAGATGAAGAAAGAAAGGTTAAGAAACACCGCTGTAATCCATCTGTGATTCTTGCTTTTCTACTACTGTGTTGCTACTATAAACTTCTACCTGCTGGCCTTGTCCCCACACCCCAACCTCATCCCCAAAATTATGGTATACATTTGCTACAATGCTTGAATTATCCTAATCACAACCTATGAAAGGCAGAAACTTCCTGAAGGCCTTGTAAATGACCGGGGTGCGGCGCTAATTACCTGCTAGATGATCCTGCTTTTTTCCACAGCCAGCTCTAGCTCTTTCACTATCAAACTCTTAAGTCATTTTAACTACCAAAAACAGTTTACTGTTCTTAAATATCAGATTCCATCTTCTCTCTACCATCAAATATGGTGTTAAAGCTAATCTCCACTAATGATCTTTCCTCTGTTAACCCTAATGAGTTCCCACTAATAGTTCTTACTATATTTATCAGTTTAAAAACATACTTTGAACTTTAAAAAATACCTGAGTACAAAAAAGACAAAGGTATATTTTTAAAAGATTAGGATCTGCCAAAAACTTCCTGATACCATAGTTTCCAGATAAGAAGGGCAACGTGGATCACTGGAAAAGGAGGCAAGCACTTACCTAAACCTGGCGGCGGGTGGGGGGTGGAGAACACCGCTCAGGTTACAAACCGGGAACTGGGGACTCCTACACTCTTGGGTTTTTTGTTTTTGTTTTGTTTTCTTCGCAATAGAGGTTAGAAACTTAACTGTGGTTTGCGTATCAAAAGGGGTAGGTTGTTACAGAAACAATTTAATGTTTATTCCACCCTGTATTAAGTTGTTTCAATAAGATTTTTTTCAGATTTAAATACAATTAGCCTTTTCCCTAAATTTTTGAATTTGTTGTGAGAAACTAAAATCATAAATTGGTTTTCACCTCCCTGGCAAAATGGCAAACCAAAGCAAGTCAAAGAGACTGAATTCTCGGTAACATTTCCTGGTAAAAATTTGGCTGTCCTTTTGCGGACAGGAACAGTATCTTTAAAGAATTTGACTCCTGAAGGGCTTAGCACTGAACTGTGATAGCTGCTCAGGCAGAATTATTTGAGTTAATGGAAGCAGTGAGTGTTAAAATCTGCAATGTTAACTATTTTACTCTATTTTTTGCTTTTCAACACACGTCCCTTCAAGGCAGTAGAGTTGTGTGGTTAATCCTATGCAGCCGTTAAAGTGTTCCGTTTATCTGTGTAGAAGTTATCTGAAGTAATAAAGGATTAAGTGTATTTTTATAACTAGTCTGGATTTTTCACACACAAAAACATCAAGTTTTGTTAAAATTACTACCTTAAAATGGATCAACTTACACTGATGTGAAGTTTTCAAATTTCTTTTTAAAAACACACATTTAAATTCTGGAATTTATATTCTGTTTCTCTTATGAAATACGTTAAAGCAAACACTACCATACAGCACCAAATAAGGCCTCCCAAAGAAGTCTCCAGCTAAAGCCATTAACACTCAAAATGGGAACCAAGCTGAGGCAGCAGTTAGTTGCTTGGCTTTCGATAAAGGTCGCAGTTCACCTGAGGGTGGAAGTGCCAAGATTAGCCCTTGTCCTTTCCTCTGCCACCCACAGACCTTACTATACAGTATATTTAAACACATTAGGTCCACCTACCTTCTAAAAAGAAGAGAATTTTAATGAAGATATGGAATATGAACGCCAAAAAAGAAAACCAATTAAAATTCTAAATTCGATGAACCTTGACACTTTAAGGGATTGTTTAAGTAAGAAAAAAGATCGGTGGGAGATTCTCATCATCTTGATCACTTTTCAAACAAAAAAAATTTTTTGCCTTCAGATGTCTTTTTTTTTTTTTTAAAGATTTTATTTATTTGACAGAGAGAGACACAGCGAGAGAGGGAACACAAGTAGGGGGAGTGGGAGAGGGAGAAGCAGGCTTCCCGTGGAGCAGGGAGCCCAATGTGGGGCTCGATCCCAGGACCCTGGGATCATGACCCGAGCCAAAGGCAGACGCTTAACGACTGAGCCACCCAGGCGCCCCAACCCCCTCAGATGTCTTAAGAGAAATTTTCATTTTCTTTATACCCAGGTAACAAGCCCTGGAGTAAGAAGAGTTTGTGCCAAACTGCCATACCTCAAGTCCCCACATCCTGACCTTTACCCATGCAGAGTCAGATTTCAGACGTGCCCTTCTACAATTCCAGATGAGCCTCAATGAAAAGGTAACAAAGATTTTGAGAAACAATCCTAAGCAAAAACCTCATTTAAATGTTAGGTAGGATCCAATTACTGAACTTAAGTCTTAGGAACTAAAACATAATTGAAAAAAAATTTTTTTTCTACTACGAGGAAACCAATATACTACCCAATGGACCTGATAACTCAACAAATAATTCAGGCCTGTATCTTCAAAGTGCACAGGTACAGACTACCTGATTTAAAACTAAACACTTAAGACAATCACTTTTATTTATCTCCTAATAGTACTTACTGCATGATCAGTTTCCTGTAACTCAGAAAGATCATTTATATTAGAGAATCCACGGTAGTCCTGAAGTACAAGATAACTGAACAGTAACCTTTAAAAATAGTCAATTTATTTAAGCCAAAAACGAGAACAGTTTATCCATTTCTCTCACCCTCCAACCCCTGCCCTCTGGCAACTACCACTCTGTTCTCTGTATCTGTGAGTTTGGCTTGTATATCTATTGCTTGGCTTATTTATTTTTTGGATTTCACATATACGTGACATCATAAGGGTAGTTGTCTTTCTCGGACTTATTTGTCTGACTAAACAATAACCTTTCTAAACGCTCCTCTAACCAGCAAAAGGGAATCACTTGCTCAGCATTTTTACTTCTGGAAGTTACTTGCTCAGACCCACATAACTAGGGTCTTTGGTTTGACATCTGTGCTACAGATCAAACTATGGAGCCTACGCAATCCCCAAGAGTAATTTACTGTCACTCAAGGACCACATCAAGCCCATATTATTTCCTTTTATAATAAAAACACACAAAAAATAGGACAATCTCTGAATTAGGAGGAACATTTAAATAACTGTATGAATAAAGGCATTCTGATTCATGCTATTAAGTGCAAACCTGGCAAATTCAGTAAGCTGCTTAAAAAAGCTTTTGTAGTCTATGAACATGTAAGCTTCTAATACTACTACCAACCTCTGTGTGAGCTATGGAACTTTTCTTCCAACGAAATCAGGGGACCTCAATTTATCTTTTAAACACTATTAGAGCAGTATTCTTTAAGCTCTAGAAAGTTTCTATAATCACCATCAGTAAGAAAAACACTTTTTCTTCAAGGTTTATGCTTCTTGAAAATAAACACAAACCACAAGGAAAGGTTTACATTAGTTTACATAAAAACTCAAGTTTTCAAATGTACAGGTAAGTATAGGTATGAACCTCATTAAAACAATACCAGGGGCACCTGGGTGGCTCAGCTGGTTGGGTGTCTGACTCTTGGTTTTGGCTCAGGTCACGATCTCGGAATCCTGGGATCAAGCCCTACATTCGGGCTCTGTGCTCAGCATGGAGTCTGCTTGTCCCTCTCCCTCGGCTCCTCCCCCTGCTCACGCTCACTCTGTTCTCTCTCTCAAGTAAATAAAAATTAAAAAAAAAAATAGGATAGCAAAGTAGTTAACTACTTCAAAAAAGGCAGTGCTACAATCATCCAATTATAAAAAATGAGAGATGCTACTAGCAGGCATAAGCACAAAGGCCAATTAATTTGAAGGACAGTAAAATTCCATCCTTAAAAAGATGGGTCAGAATCAAAGTCATTCCTTGAAGTATCCTATTGGAATAACCCCAGGATGCCAAATTAATCAGCTTCTCATATCCTTCATATATTAACCAAAAAAAATTTAAAATACAGTGTTAAATTACGTAAGGGCCTTTTTCTTTAAGCTTTCAAAATTTAGCACAGCAACCCTTAGTAAGCCCTCACTGACTGCCCAGATGGGAGGAAACTACTACTTTACCCTGAAGATAAGGCAGGTATTCCCAAAGGAAGTCTGTGAAAGACTGTGCAGAAGGGGTGCCAAAGCAAAAAAAAAAAAAAATTCCATTTGGAAAGTGAAAGTGGGTTTCCATTTGAATATAGGAAAAGTTAATGATATACAATCCTAAAGGTACATCTACCCCTTCATAGATTATTTGATTTCAAAGAACTCTTTCTCAAAGTGTGAATTAGCTATGCGGATCTTTCAAGGATGAGACTTTTTTTTTTTTAAGATTTTATTTATTTATTTGAGAGAGAGAGCACAAGCAGGTAGAGGGGCAGAGGGAGAGAGAGAAACAGACTCACCACTGAGCAGGGAGCCTGATGCGGGGCTCGATCCCAGGACCCCAGGATCATGACCTGAGCCGAAGGCAGACGCTTAACTGACTGAGCCACCCAGGTGCTCCTCAAGGATGAGAATGTTAACAACAGATCCAAAGTGTCCAAACAACAGATTCGATTCTGGGTCAAGTATTGGCCAGAAGCACCTCATTTTGTTTTCCCCTCAAATTTGTCTCCTCAAAGTTTCAGAACACTAAGTAAATCAGGGTTGAAGCCATCTGTAACCACTCTGATTAAAGGACTCCGCTGAGAGGAAATAAACCTGGAGATTCTGGCACAAAGGAAGTATGGCAATAGTACATCCTCTGATACACTACATAAAGGAGCCAGCTAGTTCTCCGACTTCCTTCACACACATATTCATAACATGGGGAAGTTTCATTGAGTGGCACCACACTGTTCAGAGGACCACAGTGGACCACCCTGTAGTAACATTCTTGAACATTTGCCTGATAGCCTTCAATCCTTCTTAATCCAGATTATAATATCCACACCTTCATCATCTCCAAATCGGTGCCACCCAGGTGCACCACGGGCACCACCAGCGCATGAGGATCTATCTGGCAGATGGCGCCATGCATGAATCAAAGTGGGAATCAGCTGATCCCACATCATGCCACTCTTCCCTATCCAGGGGAGTTTGGCGTTCTCTACTGAAATGCCCAGCTGGGGACTAAAGGTTCTCTTGAGTACCCATTTGTCAGCCCAGAAAACGTACAAACGACCACATATCCATACCTACTTCTGCTTTCTTCTGGCATCTGCTATTAAGAGAACATAAACAAGTATCAATATTGTCTCCTCAACTTAATCTTTATAATTTGGTGGTGGTCAAGTCATTTTAAACCTTTAAAATCAGAGTCCAGGTTCTCTTACAGCTTTGGCAATACCAACTTGGTGAAAGTTATACACCTTGTCCTAGCAAAAGTGTTTCACTCTTTTTAAGATTTTATTTATTTGACAGAGAGAGACACAGCGAGAGAGGGAACACAAGCAGGGGAGTGGGAGAGGGAGAAGCAGCCTTCCCTCTGAGCAGGGAGCCCGATGCAGGGCTCGATCCCAGGACTCCGGGACCTGAGCAGAGGCTTAAAGACTGAGCCACCCAGGTGCCCCCAAAAGTGTTTCACTCTTAAGAAACACATACTTTAATCCAAAGAAACAGAAATTTAAGTTTTTAAAAATTTAACTTTTACCCTCAGTTATCAAGAAAAGTTTATCTTCCTTGTGATGCCTTTGTTGACGAACAATGCTTACGATGGACAGAAAATCTAAGGAAAGTTATCCAAATTCCACATCTTTTCCCAGTGATTTTCCAGTAGAAAATTTTTTTTTTTTTAAGATTTTATTTATTTATTTGAGAGAGAGAATGAGATAGAGAGCATGAGAGGGAGGAGGGTCAGAGGGAGAAGCAGACTCCCTGCCGAGCAGGGAGCCCGATGCGGGACTCGATCCCGGGACTCCAGGATCATGACCTGAGCCGAAAGCAGTCGCTTAACCAACTGAGCCACCCAGGTGCCCCGAAAATGTTTTTGATAGTTGCAAAGATGATATACAAAAAATACACCTGGTCTTACAATGACTTCTAGGAAAAATCTGAGTTACACAGCTTTTTTCTTCCCTTACACTATACCAGGGTATTAAAATATCACTACAATTGCCCAGACCTGATGGAAAGCACCATCGACAGGTTTTACATCATTCCACAGCTGTCTTCACTGCTTAGTGCCCTCAGTGAGCTCCAATTTCACAAGACTGGCTTTAGGTCAGGTTAGGTGGGAAGCTATCTAATAAAAAAAGCTATAAAATGAAACGACAAAACATATTCTGATTTTAAATGTTGTGTAAAATCTACATTGATTTGGGCGCCTGGGTGGCTCAGTTGGTTAAGCGACTGCCTTCGGCTCAGGTCGTGATCCTGGAGTCCCGGGGTCGAGTCCCGCATCGGGCTCCCTGCTCGGCGGGGAGTCTGCTTCTCCCTCTGACCCTCCCCCGTCTCATGTGCTCTCTCATTCTCTCTCTCTCAAGTAAATAAATAAAATCTTAAAAAAAAAAAATCTACATTGATTGGAATCAGAAAGAGCTATTTTAAGTTCCAAGATCTGTATCCGTCCTCCTTCTTCAGTACTTTGTCAGAAGAGGTTGCTATAAAAAATGCAATCTCCATTACTTCATTTTTATTTTTTTTTTAAAGATTTATTTTTTGAGAGAGAGAGCACACACCTGCGTGGGGTGGGGGGCAGAGGGAGAGAATCTTCAGGCAGACTCCCTGCTCAGTTGAGGAGCCTACTGTGGGGCTCTCAAGACCCATGAGATCCTGACCTGAGCCAAAAACCAAGAGTCAGATGCTCAAGCGACTGAGCCACCCATGTGCCCCTCTATTACTTCATTTTTTTTTTTTAAAGATTTTATTTATTTATTTGACACAGAGAGAGAGATAGCGAGAGCAGGAACACAAGCAGGGGGAAGTGGGAGGGGGAGAAGCAGGCTTCCCGCTGAGCAGGGAGCCCGATGTGGGGCTCGATCCCAGGACCCTGGGATCACGACCTGAGCTGAAGGCAGCCACTTAATGACTGAGCCACCCAGGCGCCCTTATCACTTCATTTTTAAATGGCTTTTTCACTTCAGTGCTGTCGGGATGGTTAAATACCAACACTTGCACAGGCATCCACGTCCATAATAAGACATATGTTAATGATGCTTTCAGTCAGGTGCTTGTTTTACATCTAAAATCAAAACCTATGCAGTGAAACTATCAAGTGATACAAAGTACAAGGATAAACATACCACATTCATTCTTTCTCATGGTCTCGGTAGTATAGAGAATAATAGCACAAATTCTGGTGACCACAGATCTACTGAGGAAACGCTGACTAGTTGTGAACTGACATTCAATACTTTTATGTTTCTGCTTTCCTGTATTACAGTTTTGAAGTCCAACAGCGTTGTGCACAATGTACTACCAGAACGATGAAAAAAAATCAAGCAGGCAAGCAACAAAGATAGAACAATACATATTAAAGGATAGCCAAGATTATCATAAAATGTTTCTAGCCTAAGAAAGTACTCTTAAAAAAATACATAAATTTCTTTGATAGTCTGTTCTAAAAATAAACATTAGATGTTATTTTAATTAGCAATAATCACACCTCGGATAAACCTCATTGGCTACGATACTGCCACTGCGCAAAGCTTAGATGTGATTTTAAAGATACCATTTTCTCCACATCCCTGTTTTTTGGATATGTGGAAACAATCTAGTCTAAGCTATAAAATGCTTCATACCTATGGTTTAAAATGAGTTAACATATAAAAGATTGTTAGAAACTGAGGTTTTCTAGAAATCAAAGGGATTATGCTATTATCTCAATGAAAAACGGTAACAAATAGCACTATTCCCATTTTGTTGATGATGCCTGAACCAAAATGGAGAGCTTAACAAGACTTAGTGTGCTTTGCTTATGGATGAAAGATCTCCCATCATTAGGTTTCTAACTCAAATCCTTTAAATTATATTGTAGAGGGCGCCTGGGTGGCTCAGTCGTTAAGCGTCTGCCTTCAGCTCAGGTCATGATCCCAGGGTCCTGGGATCGAGTCCCGCATCAGGCTCCCCGCTCCGCGGGAAGCCTGCTTCTCCCTTTCCCACTCCCCCTGCTTGTGTTCCTGCTCTCACTATGTCTCTCTCTGTCAAATAAATAAATAAAATCTTAAAAAAAAAAAAAATTATATTGTAGAAAAAGAGCTACATTATAGTAATTTTGAGAACATTTTAATAAAACCATGCCACCAGAACCTCAATAACTAGACTGTATCAATGGCAAGAACAGCATTAGAAAACCTGTTTTGGGGGGCACCTGGGTGCTCAGCCATTAAGTGTCTGCCTTCAGCTCAGGTCATGATCCCAGGGTCCTGGGATCGAGCCCCACATCGGGCTCCTTGCTCAGCGGGAAGCCTGCTTCTCCCTCGCCCACTCCCCCTGCTTGTGTTCCCTCTCGTGCTGTCTCTCTCTGTCAAAAAATAAATAAAATCTTTAAAAAAAAAAAAAGCAAAGAAAATCCTTTTTTGGGGGGAGGGTACTTACATTAGATCTTGGGATGGTTACAGTTTATCAGGAAATATAACAGAAAGATGAACTTCATACGCTCCTACATTCATTTAGGCACTCAGCAAAATATTTATTGAGGCACTTCTATATATAAAGCACTGTTAGGGGGTCGGGGGCGGGGATTGGTGGGGGTAGGTGATTAGTCAGGTAGGCATGCCTGCTCCTTGCAAAGGAAATAGGAAGTGGATTTCCTAAGATAGAATAGTAGAGGATGAGGTCAGAGAAATAACAGGGGAAGAAAGCAGGATCACACAGGGCCTTCTAGGCCTAAGAACTCTGGATTGAATTCTGAGTAAAATGGGGAAATACTGGCAGGTTTTGAGCACAGGAGCGACGTTATTTATGGTTTTTTATTTTATTTATTTGACAGAGAGAGAGAAAGCACAAGCAGGGGGAGCAGCAGGGAGCCCAGTGGGGGCAAAGAGAAAGCACGAGCAGGGGGAAGGGCAGAGGGAGAAGCAGGCTCCCTGCTGAGCAAGGAGCCCCACATGGGACTTGATCCCAGGACTCCGGGATCATGACCTGAGCCAAAGGCAGATGTTCAACTGACTGAGCCACCCAGGCACCCCTATTTCTGTTTTACTAGGATTACTCTGGATGCTGTGTATAAAACAGAGTGTAGGGGCCAAGGACAGACACAGAAACCTTTTGGGAGGCTTCTGAAATAAATTAGATAAGACACAATGTGATGACTTGGATTTGCACTGGGTATGATCAAATTCTAGATCTATTTTGAAGACAGTAGGCTCCTGATGAGGAATCAAGGATGATGCCAAAGTAAGAGTACTGAGTAGGATCAATGGAGATGGGGAAGCTGTGTAGAAAGATTCAGAGTTTAATTCTGGTCATGTTGGGCTTGAGATGTCTATTAAATATCCACGTGGAGATACTAAGAAGGCAGGTGCTCTAAGGATCTGGAGCTCAGGAGAGAGTATAAATTTGGGAACTGTGGGCATAGAAGTGGTATTTAAAGCTAAGACTGGTGGAAATCACCAGGAGAATGTACAGAGAACGCTAAGTACAGAGAATGCTAAGGACTAAGCCAGGGGGCACGCCAACATTAAGAAAAGGAGACCTGTAAAGAAGACTGACCATGAGTACCAGCAAGCTAGGAAGAAAACCGAGCGAGTGTGGGGTCTTGGAAAAAAGATTAAGAAAGTGTATCAAGGAAGGAGTAATTAACTGTGTCAAATGCTACTGACAGGCCAAGTAAGTGGAGAAAAGTAACTACCTGTTGGATTTAACCTTGTAAAGGTCATTAGTGACCTTGACAGAAACAGTTTTAGCAGAATGGTATGAAGGAAATCCCAAATGGAGGGACTTTACAAGAGAAAGGGAGAAGATGAATTGAAGATAATGGAGTACGGATAATTTGTCAAGGAGTTTTGCTTGCAGAGGGGAATGAAGAAATGGAATAGTGGTGGGGAAGTGGAATTGAGAGGAGGATTTTTTAAGGTTAGTTTAGGGCATATTTTTGTGTGTGTGTTGATGAGGAGCAATCCAGTAGAGAACAGAAACTGATAATGGGAGGGAAGAACTGCTGAACTGACTGGCCCCCGAGGGAGGGAGAGAGGGTGAGATCTTGTGCACAGAAGCAAAGATAACTGGCCTATGGGAGGAGGCAGGCATGGCGGTAGAGTGGCAGCGACGGGCATGCAGCAGCGGGGGCGGGGATCTGTAGAAATGCTCTTATTGCTTAAATTTTCTCAACTGAAGAAAATTATACTTCAGGCACTCTAATAAGCAACACTAAACAGAAACAACTACTGGCCTGTGATAATGTGCAATATACCCCGTGGTGCTTTCTTCTCCTAAAGAAGCTCATCTGTTTTTATATATAACCAGGCTAGGGAAATCTAAGTATCTGTCAATAGTTCAACACATACAAAGTTCATCAATAAAAATATGTGAGCCAGGAAAGAGTGAAGAGTCAATCATTTCTTTATATGCCCTAACAGAAGACTCATTTATATAATGAATGCTATATCACCTACTTCAAGTTTTGGATTATAGGACACTGACCATTAAGAGTTCTTCGTAACAAGGAAGAATATTCTGACATCTCACATGTAAAACTGAAAGGCACTTTTCACAACAGGAGCCTCTGACTTTCCTTATGGGAGAAAGACAGTTTTGAAGGGTACTTACCGACAGTGGCCACAGGAGGCTGGGACGGGTACTGAGAACTCGTTGTGGCAGGATACTGACCACCAGGTGGGAAAGGACAGCCTGGGTAACCACTGAAAAAAGAACAAAACCCATTCAATATTAAGATGACTCAATGCTAGAGTATCTTTAAGAACCCTATTCAGGAAGTTAAACTTGACCTGTTGTTTTATCAGTTAATGACTTTTAGAGCTCCAGGTGTCTATTCAAGCAAAGTTCTAGAAGAAGTTCCATTAATGACATTGGATTCACTCTTAAGTAAACGGTTAAAATACTCTTGCTTGGCCCTGCTTATTTGACGGTTGTCTTCACAGGGAGCAAAAAACAACTAGTATATTTCTAAGGGCAGATGAACAGTATTAGAACTAGAAGCAACCCCAATTTGTGAGAGAACTTTCCCATTCTGGTTAACGAGCATATCCCGGAAATTATATTATTCAATTTTTACCTATGGTTCATTGATACCCTTTGAGAGTATCTGATCTGAAAATTCTCCTCTTTATAAATAGTTTTAAAAATTTTCTTTTCACTCTATGGATAGTTTGTCTCATTCATGTATTCATATCAGAGTCAGGAGGAATTTTCCTTAGAAGTATTCTCTCCAGTCTGTTATCCAACATTGTCTTATAAATATCATTAACAATATCCCTGACAAACAGTCATCTTTCTCTACTGAACACTAAATATCATTTTGATAGAATTTCCACCTAATGGTCCTAAATTTGCATTCTGGAAAACCACTTGAATAGTAGAAGACTTCTAACATCAGTCTTCTAATCTCTTCTTTAGGTGAAATCTTTTAAATTCCTTCAACCATTATTCACAGGACATGATTTTAAGGTCTAATCACTTTCCTCTGAATGCTCACTAGTTTGGAGGTATTTCCCTTACAATGGGGAAGAAAAGTGAAACAAGATGATCACTAGCTACCTGTTAGTTGGACAATAAATCTGGATTAGTTGTCAGATCTATGATATTGGCAATTCTGATCAATATGCTTTCTACAAGTCCATTAAAATTACTGATGAAACCCAGCCCATACAGAGTCTTGGGGCAAGAGCTCTGAGCTGGGAGTCAGTAATCCCTTTCCAGTGTAGTGGTTCAAAGATTCTACTGTTTGTACTACCAGCTCACACTTTATCACTTGTCCCCAACAAAAAAATTTTGTAGCACTTGTTGAAGATTCGATGTAGTCACAGTACTCTCTCATCTATCAGTATAAAAGCAAAATCAAAGAAAATAGCAGGCATTTCTGTTCCTGGCAAACACATGCCAAAGGCTACTGAACGCTGCTTTTGTTTCTGGTCTCTTTAGTAACCCTGCTACCATGGTATCAGGAAACAGTGCCAATCGTACTGAAATTTCTGGATCTATGGTTTTGAAAACTGGGATAAACGTGCTCTTTTTTCCTGGGGTTACTCCCATTTTGCATACCCTTTTAAAGACAATCTGTGATTATACTGTTGAATTTTTCAGTAACCTGGTATAAAACTTTTCTAGGCCTACAGACATTAACTTCCAAGAACTCCCTTGTCTCTTAGTTTGCTCAATTTCTTCTTCATAGTTATTCTCTATGTTCAGGGTTAATAATTTTTCTTGAGTAAAGAACTGAGTGGTACATTTTCTATCTTTGTATATTATTAAACAATTTGTTCTATGTAGCACATCTTTTTCATACTGAAGAGTCCTTTTAAAACTACGTATTTAAAAAGAATTTTCCAACACTCTTATGTTCCTTTTTCTTTATGTACTCTTTCAAATTTTACTAATTATTATATTTAAGGAACTGTTTCTAAGTGCTTGAGGTAGGAGCTAAGGTATGAATTCGTTTCTTCCTCAAGATGCTATCAAAACAGGGCAAGATCCCTGTAAACAATCCTGATAGGATCAAGGAAATAAGAAATGCTAAGTAAAAATCCAGGAAATATAGAATGGAAAAATCACTATCAGCTAGAGGAGATCAGGGAAGGTTCTGGGAGATGTGTAATATCCATGAAGTTGCACCTTTAGTCTCTTTAATTCCTTTCCTCCTAACCCCATATTCTTCAACCGCATTATAGTGTTTCCTTATTGTTCCTGGGGCTTTTGGTGGCTTTCACACTTTGCTTACATAAAATGAGTGGGCTGGACTAACTGGAAAGTATCCCCTCAGTCACAGAGTGTTATAACTCCTTGCTGCTCCCTCCACCTCTAAACACCGAATTTCCTTCTTCAAGGTCCTCCTTGTAAACCTGTTCTTTCATTTATGAAGTTATCACTGAGCTCCCAGCGCCACAGGAGATGTGACCTCCCCTCTGAATTCTATTTATCACAGCACTTACCATTGTCTGTCTTTTCTGATACCAGGAACTGGTTCCTAATATCTTATTACATGCGTGCTAGTACACAGACCCAAACTGGAACAACCATTCTTGACATACCTTTTAGTTTCCTTGTATACACGCTGCAGGTGCTAAATTAAACTTTCAAAAGATCTTAAGATTTGGAAGAGAACTTAGAGATCATCTAGTCCAACTTTCTAGAGCAAGAATAAAGACTCTCATATTCATTGTTTTAAGATAAAGATTCTTCTTGAGTCACTGATTTATTAATTCTCCTTTAGGACAAAGGGAGAAGAGAAAGAGGTTCTGAAGCTCTTCTGCCAAAATCTTTTATATACAGAAAGATACAGATGGCAGTTTGAATACAGTTACCCTTAACAACGCATTGGCATATTACTTACACTGAGATTAAAAGTTACATTTCAAAGGAAAAAAAAACATCAAATCTTTGAAAAACAGCTATCTCAAAAAGGAACTTCTTACAAATAACCTCACAGAAGACACTTTTATGGTTACCTAAGTGAGTAAGATTTAGAGTTTTGCCAATATTTTCCAGCTTCATTTTTATCTACGAGTTTCTCTGAAATGGTTTTATTGTTCAGAAGTCCATTTCCTTACTGTACTTCCAACAACCATTTCCTTATGTCCAAAGTTCCATCTTACTACTGACAAGAAGATTCTGTTTCTAGAACTTAATCAGAAAAATAAGTGCCTCAAGAAATCTAAAACTTATAGCCTGTTTATAGATTATAATTATTTTTTCTTTTTTTGTCTTTTTCTTTATTGTCCCTGACAGATACTCATCTAGTCTTTGCTTACCTAATATGACAGAATGCTTCCTACCTTGTAAAGCAAGTCTGTGAAATTAAGAAAGATCCATAAATAAATAAGATTACTAAATTTAACTTATAGGATCCTGTATATTATACATGTACATACATCAGGTGTTCAGGAAATCTGGCTACATTTATCTGTGAGGGTTGTATGAAGCTAAAAAGAGTTAGCAGGGTGAAAAATTTCTTGTTAATAGTTAAAGTAGCCAGAAATCTCATCTGGACACTGGCATATGCCGTCTTGCATTATAAGTCAACCCAAAGACCACCCCTTTGGAAGGTAGTCCTAGATTACCACTGAAACTACACAATTGCAACATGGGTTAATTATTTCTCATGGATTTTCTAATGTGTCTTACTCATAGACTGATCTCACGATTAATTTAACCTACCTGAGTTATGTTATTATCAAATGGTTAACAGAGGTTTGTAGTATATGTAGTCGACGAGCTAAATGAATAAATAAGACTGACCCCATCAAGTGAGCCATTAATCCATTCCCTGTAATTTATGAAAAAGTTGGTTTTTTTTTAAAGGGTTTTAAAATATAGGGGCACTTGGGTGGCTGAGTCAGTTGAGCATCCAACTCTTGATTTTGGCCCGGGTCATGATCTTAGGGTTGTGAGATCGAGCCCCACATCGGGCTCCACGCTGGGAGTGAAGCCTGCTTAAGATTCTCTCCCTCTCCAAGAAAAAAAAAAAAGGTATTAAATTATTTTTCTCCTTGGTTGAATTCATTATAATTAGTAATCCATTAACCTTTCAGTTATCTACACTAAATATATAAAATTCTTAAAAGGGAAGCAGAGCAAGCAAGGATTTCAAAGTCCAAAACCAATCAAGATTATTGTCATTATCTCACTCCTTCCTTCTTTGTAAATAGAATGAAGCTACATTTCTCTAGAATGGAAAAAACTCCTTTGGAATTATATACATACTATAAAATTTCACTAAAAATCAAGTCTTACCTTCCATTAAATTGCAACTATGTTTCTTTAATGCTCTAGTTAGCCCCCATTATTTCAATTCTAGATCTAATAGAATTTCTAATACAATTATTCAAAAGATTTTTCATTACCTGGGATTGGGAGGATATCCAGATGGATATGCAGAGATTCCACTTGGCATGCCTGGGATATAGGAAGCTAAAAATAATTTTTAACATTTTAAAATAATATGCATAGTCCTGGATATACAGGCTATCAAAGAAGACATATATCATTGTCAAACCACTGCAAAATTTCATACAGGTAAAGAATCCAAATCTCAGCACCAAAACAAAACAAACACTCCACCCATATTATATTAGTTCTTTACTGCAAGCAGTATCTTCAAATCACAAAATTCTCAAAGCATTAACTATGAGGCAAAACAATACACAGGACAGTCCCAACGGGGAATAACCGGCAAACAGGTCAACCTGGTCAGCTCTCCACACTCTCAAAGAGTTTATAACCTGACACAGCAGCTGGTTCAACTGGAATTTAGAGGAAGGTAATTCTGCCCTCCTCTGGTCCAAGATCAGCTTCTCAGAAAGTGCCCTCTTTATTATATCTAAGAAATCTTTTGATATTTCTTGTTGACCCATTATTGACCAAATATTGACCAGTTTGCACAGGTGGTTTTGTTGGCTTGACTGAGGACTTTAAAAGACTTCAAATTAGTATGAGAAGTCCTTTACAAAACTTATATTCAGCTAGACTGGTTAAAAACAAAACAAAAGCTTGGAAATACGAGGGAAAAAAGGTTCAAATCTAGCAAGCTTAAAGAATGGTTTATATATTTTTTATAACACTAAAGACCCTGAACTAGGCAGTGGTGCCAGGAGGCTAATCAACACAGTGAAAGAAAAAGAGAATTTTGACTTTAATTGGAAATGACTTGTCTGAGAATCAGTTTATCCTCAGTGAAATTTTTCTCACTGAATACAATGATGAATTAGCTCTTAATCCAATCAATAAATATTCTAGTGCTTCTATGTAACCAGCACCAGGATTCTGATTAAAAAAAGAAAGAATTCCTGGCTTCAAGTTGCTCATGGTCTAGTGGGGGAGATAAGCAAGGAATAATAATAATACAGAGTGCTAAATGTTATGACAGGAGAAGTACAGAGTAAAATATATATATACACATGGGATCATACAGGAGGCAGCTAATCTAAACTTAGGATGTGGGGGTAAATAAAAGGGATCTAGTAGAGGAATGGTATATAAAGGCTTGGAAGGCAAGAGAGGTGGAGCCTTCAAGAAATGAACCGTTAAAGCACAGAATGTAAGTGGGTTGGGAGACATATATAATGGGATCTGACCAAGGGCCTCATAAATCTTTACCAGACTTGCTGAGCATACATCTCCAAGTATCAGTGTTCACAGTCTCCCTGTTAGGATGAACTATAGATATTAAGTAAATTTTTTCTTAAGTATAATGAAGCTAGGATGATGTTCAATGCTATTTCAGGAAGGGAAAAAAACTCCTGAAATGTCTCAATTGCTAGATTCCATAAGACATTTTTTTCTTCCTGGGCAACGCACAGCTGATCCTTAAGAACATCAGAACACAAGGCTACTACTGTCGGCAAAATACATGGTCAATTACTACCCCTCCCCACCCATGCTAGTTTTTCTCTGTACACATAAGCTACCACTTTGTTTTTATGAGCAATCATAATCGTGCACCAAATTTTCATAATCAGAAGCAATTTTCCTTTTCTAAGGTTCTGAAAAGATACTAATTCCACCAAAGCCTTCAAATTTTAATTCTTAGAAACAACAATGTTATTTGGATCCAAGACCATCAAGGAAGAAGAAAATGAGGTAAAGTAATTTTAGAGCCAGAATAAAATGGGATACAAATACATATAACATATGGGGCTATTATAAGAATCAAATAAGTATGAATATGAAGTGCTTAGCTGTGTCTCACAGTTACAATTCAATAAATGCTGACTATTACTGTTAGTTGTCAAAAAATGATGTTTGGCCATTACCTTTTTTAATATGACTCATAGCTCAAAGTCATCCTAAAACAGCAGATCAAAAAGTGTTTTGTTTTGTTTATTTAAGATTTATTTATTCATGAGAGAGAGAGAGAAAGAGAGAGAGAGGCAGAGGGAGAAGCAGGCTCCCCAGGGAGCAGGGAGCCCAATGTGGGACTCGATCCCAGGACCTTGGGATCATGATCTGAGCCGAAGGCAGACGCCTAACCATCTGAGCCACCCAGGCGCCTTCAAAAAGTGTTGTGAGTAATGATAAAAATAATAGAAGTATATAATTTCTGAACTAGAAGATAATCTTCATATAAGTATATATCCAAATTTCTGGGCTATTCCTTGGTGTGTGTGTGTGGGGGGCAATGGAATTTGGACTTAATCTCTTTACACTCATACCTACTACTAATCAATATTGTTTAAATGTATAAAAAGTATTAAAACTTGAATTGAAGGATAGTAATTTACTTAAATCAGCTATAGATTGTTTAATGTGATATACAGTGAGTGCAAACCTGAACTGCAAAAATAATCTCTTTACTGTGGTCTCTTTCTGGACACTTCCAGTGTCAATATAAAACTGGAAGAAATTTAGGAAAAAAATGTTGCTTAGGAGACTGCCTAAACTTCTGTAAAGGTTATCTTCGGTGGTCACTAGCTATGTTATTGGAGCAAATAAACATGAATGGCAAACTAGGAAATATTTGGTATTTCAAACTTAAAAGAGCAAGGCTGTCTAACCTCAAATACTAGCCTCAACAGAATTTATTAAGATGAAAACAAATTTCTAGTCCAAAAGAATCACTAGAACTTTTAATAAAAGAGCTACTAATTCCTAAAACCAAACTTACTCTGTGAAAGCAGGGAAGGAAAAGGAAATGGGTTCAGAAAGTTCTTTCTGTTAAATTCCCATTCAGCTTGTGAGTCAAAATGTTCCTTGAGACAGAACTGATTAAAAAGGAAGAGAATAACTCCCAGTACGAGAAAAATGAAAGCTCACATAATCTAACTTAAGTTTTGCTTAATTATAATCTTGAAAAAATTTGTTAAAAAAAAATCATAGCTCAAAACACAATGAAATCAATATAGGTTTAGTAAAGTCAAAACAAGTAAGTACAACCAACTCTCAATTATCCAGGGTGATCTGAAAGTATTAATAGGAATTTCTGGGGGGGGGGGGGGAAGAAATAATAGAGATAATGTGTACCAACCAGGGGAGAGTACTGACTTCAGGCTCTCACCCTCTCCATACCAGGTAAAATGAATTGGCTGTACTAAAGAGAAGCCAAGAGCTAGATGTTCAGTTGTGTTACAGCCAGAACTGCAGAATGTGAATGATTCAGTTGACTCTAATTGATTCTTATGTACAACACTGATTCTGCAGTTGCAAAGAAAAGCAGCCTACCTTTCAAGTTATATCTGTTTCCAAACTGATGCTATAAGGCTATTCCATGGCATGTATAATTAAAAATTAAAAAACAATTCTAGCTCTATTCCAGCATTCTTTCTCTTCCATTTTGGAATCTAGCACACCCATAGTTAGATTTCTACCCACAAACGGAAGCCCAAATGCCAGTCTTTGGTGGGAATCTGTACATGCAGAGGTGTGGCCTCAGAATACTTCCAAAAAATCCACTAACTGGGTAAGCTAAAAAGTGAAGTCATGAAAAAAAATTTTTTTACAAGGTTTTATGTTTTGTTTATGAGTTTAAAAATCAAACTTAATTATACTTACTATTTGGTGGCCCTGTTGCCTGGTATGGTGGATAAGATGCCGAAATAGTAGGACGAGAGAAGACTGGAGGTTCATCTCCAAACACCACGATCATGACCTGAATAAGCCCCAATAAGTCGGACTGTGGCTAAAAACAGAAAAATTAGGTCAGCTACAGATTTTTCTTTTTAGAGATTTTATTTATTTGTCAGAGAGAGAAGGGGAGAGCACGCGCGCACAAGCAGGGGGAGCGGCAGGCAGAGGGAGAAGCAGACTCCCCGCTGAGCAAGGAGCCCGATGTAGGGCTCGATTCCAGGACTCCGGGATCATGACCTGAGCTGAAGGCAGATGCTTACCTGACTGAGCCACCCAGGCGCCCGCCCCTCCCAGTGGACTATTATGTGAGCAAGAAACTTATCTAGTGTTAAGCCTCTTGGCATTTCGGGGTTTATGTTTTAAAGTCAGAGAGCTAATTAATGTATTCATCTAGTATACTTCAGACATTATACCAAATAATCATTGCTTCTAATACCCTAATCTTGTTCAGAAGTCTAAAATGACTCCCATCTGTCTACTGAAGGACAAAGTCCTTAGCTAACAATCAGGATCCTTCATGGTATAGCCTTGAATACCATACTAAAGTTAGCCACCACTGTGTCTTTTCTGTTAGATCTGTGAAATCTGTCATACCTACAGAAATGTATGACCTATGTAACTTTAAAGAGTAACAATAAAGAAAACACCTGGAAGCCATTGTCCAAGTTAAGAAATAGAAGACTGACAGTAACTTAGAAGTTTCAGACTGCATCCACTCTATGTCCTCATGAGGTAAACCACTTCTCTGATTTAGTGGATAATCATTCTTTTGCTTGACTTTAAACATACTACCTAAGAATGATTTCCTAAACTGTGTGTTTAATGTGGCTTTTTTTGAACTTCATATGAATTTAATCAAACTGCATATTCATTCTACCGAGATTGGCTGCTTTTGTTCAATGTTTGAAAGATACAGTCATGTTAAAGAGCACAGCTATATTTAACTCATTTTCACTGCTGTATGGTGTTCCACCCAATGAATACACACCTTTTTTATTCATTTTCCCGCTAATAGCCAGCTAGGGTGTATCCAGTCTTCAGCAATGTATGCCGAATACATTCTTGCTGTATTTTCGAGTAGGTATGTGCAAGCGTTACTCTTGTGCAGTAGTTCTCAACTGGGGGTGATACATTTGCCTCCCAGGGGATATTCAGAAATTCCAAGAGCATTTTTTGGTTGTCACAACTGGGTGTTATGCTACTGGCATCTTGTGGGTAAAGGCAAGAGATTCTACATCCTACAATGAATAGGACAGCCCTCCCACAATAAAGAATTACCCGACCTACAATGTCAATAATGTTGAGCTACATACCTAGGTGTGGAACTGCTAGGTCACAGGGCATATGCTCACAACTTTACTAAGGCCAAACTGGTTTCCAAAGTAACTGGTGTCAAAGAGTTCTTGTTCTCCGCTTCCTCACTAACCCACATTGTCAACTGGTTGCACAAATTTGATGGGTATGTGGTGGTATCTCACTGTGGTTTTAATTTATATTTCCCTTACTATTAGCAGGGTTAAACATCTTTCAGTATGTTTATTGCCTACTAGAATTTCCCTTTTGTGAAGTACTTACTTGTTCAAGGGTTTTGTTTTGTTTTGTTTTTTTTATTTGACAGAGACACAGCGAGAGAGGGAACACAAGCAGGGGGAGTGGGAGAGGGAGAAGAAGGCTTCCCGCTGAGCAGGGAGCCCGACGCGGGGCTCGATCCCAGGACCCTGGGACCATGACCTGAGCCGAAGGCAGACGCTTAACAACTGAGCCACCCAGGTGCCCCTTGTTCAAGGGTTTTCTCTCTTTTTCTACTGGGTTTCTTTCTTTTATGATTCCCAAGTTATTTTAATATTCTGGATATTAGTCTGAGGGTATTAAGTATTACAAATGTATTCTTCCAGTTTGTGGTTAGTTTTTTCATACTTTTTAATGTCTTTAATAAATATAAGTTTTCACTTTGTACAAATTCAAGGTAAAATTTATTACTTTTCCTTTCTAGTAAATGCTTTGTTTTGTTAAAAAAAACAAAAACCCACAAAACCCAAAAACCTAACCTATTCCAAGATCACAAAAGCAATCTTCTATGTTTTTTTTTCCTTTTCCCTTTTAACAATCTATCTGAAACTTTTGTGTGGTATATGAATAGGAATCCAACTGTCCCAGCTCCATTACTAAAAAGTTCATCTTATCCCCAAACGATCTGTTATAATACCACTGTCATATATCAAGTGTTTATATCTAGTGGATCTTTTTTTTAATTCTTTTTTTAAGATTTTATTTACATGGCTCGCAAGTGCACACAAGCAGGGGGAGGAAAAGGGGAAGGGGCAGAGGGAGAAGCAGACTCCCCACTGAGCGTGGAACCTGATGCGGGGCTTGATCCCAGGACCCTGAGATCATGAACTGAGCCAAAGTCCAACGCTTAACCAAATGAGCCACCCAGGCGCCCCTATGGGTTATTATATTCCATCTATCCATCTGAATATTCCTATGACAATTCCGTACTATCTTAGTTCTATAATACATTTTGACATGGGTAGGGCAAGTCCCTTCTACCTTATTCTTCTTGGAGAGGGCCTTAGCTATGCTCAATCTTTTGCATTTCCATATAGATTTTAGATTCAGCTTATCAAGTTCACAAAATTAACAAATATACAAAGAAATAAAAACTGTTAGGACAAAGAACCATGAATAAGTTTCTCTCTCCTTTAAGTCTTCTTTAATGTCTTTCAATAAAATTTAGAATTTTTTCCATAATGGACTTGTACATCTTTTGTAAAGTATTCATTTGCCAGTTCATTCATTCTCTATGCTGCTGAGTCCAATCTGCTACTAAACCAGGCTACTGAGTTCTTACTTTTTTTTTTTAAAGATTTTATTTTATTTATTTATTTGAGAGAGAGAGAGCAGAAGAGGGGGTACGGTCAGAGGGAGAAGCAAACTCCCTGACAAGCAGGGAGCCTGATGTGGGACTCGATCCCGGGACTCTGGGATCATGACCTGAGCCGAAGGCAGTTGCTTAACCAACTAAGCCACCCAGGCACCCAAGTTCTTAATTTCTATTATTCTATTTTCCAATTCTAAGATTTCCACTTGGTTCCTTTTTAATACAGTTCTCCATCTTGAACATATTAATCACAATCATTTTCTTTTTTTTTTTTTTTTTAAATATTTATTTATTTATTTGACAGAGAGAGACACAGCGAGAGAGGGAACACAAGCAGGGGGAGTGGGAGAGGGAGAAGCAGGCTCCCCGCAGAGCAGGGAGCCCGATGCGGGGCTCGATCCCAGGACCCTGGGATCATGACCTGAGCCGAAGGCAGTCGCTTAACCAACTGAGCCACCCAGGCGCCCCAATCACAATCATTTTCAAGTCTGGGTCTGATAACTGGGTTGCCTGGGAGTTGTGGTGTCCTATTGCTACTGTCTTTTTTTCCCCTCTTTATCCTATTTTTTGATGTACTTGATAATTTTAAATTGTATGCTGGACATGAAAAAGCAAGGAGCCTGATGCAGGACTCCGAAGGCAGGCGCTTAACCGACTGAGCCACCCAGGCATCCCTCTGCTTAGTTTTTTAACACTGTCTTTGAAGCTTGGAATTCAGTTTATTCCCTTGAGGGAGAAACTCAGGTTATCTGGTTTGCTACTTGATAGGAATGCTGAGTAATGAGATTTGAACAGTTTCACAAATATATGCCACCAGTAAACTACTTTTTAAAATGCATTTCCCATTATGTGAATCCCATTTATTCTTAAAGGTTCAATTCAAGCAAATAAAATAGTGACTATGTGTATTCTGTAAAGTACCAAGCTCTATACAAATATATTTCTTTTGGAGAACCTTTTCCAATTATCCAGCTCAGTGATTAGGATCTTATGTGAACTTATCTATCCTCCTGGGAATCCTCTTTGAATATTAACAGAAAGGAGATGCTAGGGAGCAAAGTATATAAAATGCAATGAGTTCACACAATACTGTTAATACTTACATGTTTCCATTCATGTAGATAAGGAAGATATATCTTCCCATTTGCATCAACATGCTTTCCTGTTTTAATAGTCATTGAACTAGTAGGCTTAACAAAACAGATAGGGGGGTTATATGGGTATGTGTCCAGCAGCCACAGGCATATTGGAATATTATAAGTATTACCTGAAAGAGAAAGAGAAACTTCAGTTACTCTATTTTTATTATGTTTTATCAATGGCTTAGTAGGTAAGCAAGAGAGAGCTACAACTAAGCAACACTTAAAAGAAAAATCACAAATACTTTGGTTCAAAGTTTTAAGATGTTTCTCAAATTTTCAGTTTTTAAAAGATATGAGCAGGATTAAGGAGGGGGGATGGGGTGGCTGGGTGATGGACATTGGGGAGGGTATGTGCTATGGTGAGTGCTGTGAATTGAGTAAGACTGATGAATCACAGACCTGTACCTCTGAAACAAATAACACATTATATGTTAAAAAAAAAAAGATAGTAGGAAGGGAAAAATGAGGGGGAGATGAACCATGAGAGACTATGGACTCTGAGAAACAAACTGAGGGTTTTAGAAGGGAGGGAGGTGGGGGGAATGGGTTAGCCCGGTGATGGATATTAAGGAGAGCACGTATTGAATGGAGCACTGGATGTTATACGCAAACAATGAATCATGGAACACTACATCAAAAACTAATGATGTAATGTATGGTGACTAACATAACATAATAAAATAAAATTAAAAAAAATAAAATCAATGGGTGTATTACAGAGTCACAGGTCTTAGGAAGTCACAAAGAATAATTAAGAAACAGAACTGTCCAAAAAGAGAACAGTCATTCATGAAGCTGAATGGTCCCTTATCACTGTAAGTATTCCAGCAGAAGATGGCTGACTGGCTAAAAGAAGACATAATTATCCATCATCAGCATTATCACCAACATTACAACTATAATAACAGCTACCTTTTTAAAAAAAGATTTTATTTGTCAGAGAGAGAGAGCGTGCGCACAAGCGGGGGAGTGGCAGGCAAAGGGAGAAACAGATTCCCTAGCTGAGCAAGGAGCCTGATGTGAGACTCAATCCCAAGACCCTGGGATCATGACCTGAACCGAAGGCAGGCACTTAAGTGACTCAGCCACCCAGGCATCCCATAATAGCTCCTTTTGGTATTTGTTTATTACATGCCAGGCTCTGTGCTAAGTCCTTTACATTATCACAATGAATACTTTTTTTAGTTCTATCATCCAATTGTTCTAGATGTCCATTGTCACAAAACTGACAGATTACAGAGAACTGAAACCTTACTTTGCCCTGACTTTAAAGCCTCTACCTTAGCCATTATACTATACAGCTTCCCATTGTTGGAAACATCTGGATGGGGTGGGAGGCTGAACTACAAGGCATTGAAAATCCCTCTCTAGGGGTCCCTGGCTGGCTAGGCGGGTAGACCGAGACTCTTGCTCTTGGGGTTGGGTTGTGAGTTCAAGCCCCACATTGGGTGTAGAGACTATTTAAAAATACAACATTAAAAAAAAAAAAAAATCCCTTTTTAGTTCTAAGATTCCCTGAGTCTATGAAACATCAAACTCTTCCAGGGCACTGAGGCACTTATTTGTTGATATGACTTAGTAAAGAATGGGGGAAAAAGCTGAAAATATTAGGTGCTGCTGCCAAATGAAGTTCAATTAGAATAAGTTAAAATCTTTATATCATCATTAAAGTCAGGAGAAAGTAGGTTTAATTTACTCATAACTCTTTGGTACCTACTAGGTGCATCACAATGCATCTATATTGGAACCATAAATTACATAAGATGTTTACCTTTATAAGGCACAGGAATTGTTCCAGTGAGGTTCATTAGTTCCCTGGAACTGCCATCATTAAAAACTGAAAAGAAAGAATAATGATTCAGTCATGAGCATTTTCAGACACTCCCAGATGAATTATTCTTTCAGAAACATTGGTTAAAACTCATTATTACCCTTGAAAGGAGCTAACTTGTTAATGTCTCACCCATTTTGCCCAATAACAAAATATCCTTTGTTGACTGACTGACTCAGTGGGATCGGTTTTTAAATGAGTGAAGAAAAGATGCTTTGAATTACTTGGAAAAATGAATGTGAGTGCTTCAGTCCCAGCAAATATAAGCTCTTGGTCCCCAACTAGTATGATTATAAAGTTACTTAAAAATCACTATCAGCTGATACCACACTAAATGTTAACCCAGTATCGTTAAATTTTAGATTGCCCAGATGTTTATCCCTACTCAATGTCATTCTCAATCCCAATGTAGTATCAAACCACAGTATTAAAAAGTTTTCAGTCAAATATAGACATCTTTCAATACAAGTATTTCTCATATCATGTAAGTTTTTCTATCTGTAATTGATTATAATTAGGCCACATGATTTGTATCATATGGACTGCTATTATTTGTAATAATGATTTGGAATTAACACTATCACATAGAAAAGCTGTAATGTGCAGTACAAGAACACAGAACTGTACTGTTTACCTCTGTTCTTTTACTTAGCATTGACAATTATAATCTGTGCTATAATTTATTCTGATTTTGTGCTTTTTAAAAAAAATCATCTTATTTAAATTTAGGGTTTTAATTACTCTAAAAGCATGCTGATAACAATGGTTTAGACTTGGTCCAGCCATATAATGCTATATAAAATTTATTCAGTGATGCTGGAGTCTTTGTTAGTTTAAAGATTTCATTTATTTATTTATTTATTTTGAGAGAGAGAGAACTCATGAGTGGGGGGCGGGAGGAAGGGTGAAGGGAGAGGAAGAGAGAAACTTAAGCAGACTCTGCAGTAAGCATGGAGCCCAACACTGGGTTCGATGCCACAATCAATGAGATCATGACCTGAGCTGAAACCAAAAGTCTGATGCTTAACCGACTGAGCCACCCAGGCACCCCTCTTTGTCAGTTTAGATAAACATATTTATTCTTTTAGCATACAGTAAAAACTATACACTTACAGTAAAGTTCTAGCCCCAGTCACTTTTTCCCCTCACTGAAGCCATTTTTAAATTAACTCCAATTCTGGTAATATGAGGTTTTCCCCAGATCTAAATACCACAGTATGTGGACAGGAAGGAGAATTGTGCCCTAGGTTTGGGAGAGAAATTCTGGTTCATGTCTTTGTTGTTCAGAAAACACAGGACTGCTTGTCCCTCTGTTAACTCTCATCTCTTGTCACCAAGCTCCTATTGTTTTCAAAGCCCCAGGAGTGAGTGGAGTTTAGAATGATAGTCTCACCTACAAAACTCAGCTTGTAGCCCTCAGTGCCAAGAGCCTCATAATGGACAGGAGGCAGCAGGGGTTTTCCCCTGGCCCTGGCACATTAGGGGTTTACAAGGACACAGAGTTAGAAAGATGACATTAGGATTGGTGGGGACAAAAAGACTTAAAAAAAAAAAAAAACAACTCTGGGGGCATCTGGGTGGCACAGTCAATTAAGAATCCAACTCTTGGTTTCAGCTCAGGTCATGATCTCAGGGTGGTGAGATCCAGCCCCATGTCAGGCTTTAGCATGGAGTCTGCTTGAGTTTCTCCATCTCCCTCTGCCACCCTGCGCACCCCACCCCCCTGCGCTCTCTCTCTCGCTAAAATAAATAAATCTTAAAAAACAAAAACAAAGAACAAATCTAGGTATTGTCATTTCTTTACTTATCTCTCAATTTTATTTCATCTCAACAGACAGTAGACACACACTGTACCTACCTATTCTATAGAATTAAGGACCATATTAAAAAAATGTTTTCCTCATCTATAAAATGAAAAAGATATTCCAGAATATTATTTTGCAAAATGTGTTTCTGAGAATATAAAGAGATGCTCTGGGGAGAAAAAAAAAGTTCAGTAGTTAATTAACTTTAGGATATACTGTATAATAGATTCTCTTCTCTCCCCTCTTGGTGAGGCATAACATCCCAGCCTATTAAAGGCTCTGAGAAATCTTGCTGCAAAGAAACCCATTTAATTTTGTTTAATTTATAATTGCTCAAACTTAACCCCTCATCCCAAGAAACAGTCTTCATAACTATGGATAAAATTTGGGGAAATGATAAACTAAATTATTTTTAAGATCCCCTCTAGGTCTAAATTTGCATAGGTCTGTTATTTTTTTAAAACTCAAAATAATTAGGGGCGCCTGGGTGGCTCAATTGTTAAGCATCTACCTTCGGCTCGGGTCATGGTCCCAGGGTCCTGGGATCGAGCCCCATATCGGGCTCCCTGCTCGACAGGAAGCCTTCTTCTCCCTCTCCCACTTCCCCTGCTTATGTTCCCTCTCTCACTGTGTCTCTCTCTGTCAAAGAAATAAAATCTTAAAAAAAAAAAAAAAAAAACCTGAACAAATCTGTTATTACTAGATTGTGCCATTTCCTATCCCCCCAATACTTTTATTAGGTGGAGGTTCAGTCCTACAAAGGAAAAACCAACAAACTTAGTGGAAAATGGGAAACCTACAAAAAGAGTAAACTCAAAGTACAGTAATTGATGTTTTTATTATATAAACTCACCATATGAATCCAATACAGGTTTGAGATCTTTGTATAAAGTAATAACATTGACAGTTTCACGTACAGTTAGGTCTCTGTATTTGTACTGAAAAGGAAAAATCACACAGGAATTTAGTTTTAAAACTAATGCACATATTTTACTGTTAGGCATATCATCTTAAAATCTTATTTTCTTAATAGCACTCTTCTTAAAAGTATAATGGTTCTTGCGAATCATTAACATTAATTAAAGCCTGAAAGAACCTCAATAGTTTTCTCTCCTGCTACCTATTCGAATCCTTTACTCACCTCCATTCTAGCTCTTCTTTCCAACTGGAAAGACCTGTCCACCAAATCAAATCTTAATCTTTATCAAAGACCCAGCTTTCCTCTCTCTCCCCCTTCTTAATGAATCCTTTTCCAGACTTCCTTTTAGCCCATAGTGATCTCTCCCTTTCCTCCGAACTCCAGCATTTATTATCAATACGAACTATTCCGCAATTTATCATTTACTATATTGTATTTTCAAACCCCCACCTTATACTACTCCACTCCAGGAAAATGAGGAACCTGGCTTACACATTCTTGGCAGATGAGGAGCTAAGGAGACAGGGACCCCCACCATATTACAATACATCAAAGCTCACCAGTTAATAAGCTCCGTCCATCTACACAAAGCTTTCAGTCAGCTTTTAGTGCTTCTCTCTCAAAGAGAAGCAATCTGGCTATTCCAAAAAGACAGACTCCAAGAAGCAGGACAAAGACCAAAACAAACAGAAATGAAGGAATTAAGAAATAACAGAAAAAATGCAAGGAGAAGAAAACTTCAAAAAGAATTAGCATCAATACCTTCAAAGAAGAAATGATGTTATATCCATGAAACAAGAACACTCAGAGAAGAAAGGACTCCTGGACATAAAAATATAATAGCTGGGAAACAAGCATTCAACAGGAGGATTAGAAGACATAGTAAAAGAAATCTCACAGAGACTAGTGCAGAAAGACAAAGTGGTAGACAATAAAGGAAAAAATACAAGAAAAATGAGGGAATAAATCCAGAAGGTCTACTGAAAGGCCTCTCTTCAGCACTTCTTGCCTTCTTTTGACCTGAAGTACGCTTTTTCCCTGCTATGGGATCAGTACTATGAGCACACATTCCTGACCTCCCTTCCCCTCCAGCTACAACCACACTTCTCCTTTATAGTTCTCCTTTATAGCAACTCTTGCAAGGAAATTCCTACATTTGCTGACTATGATTGCTCTTTTCCTATTCTTTTTAGAACTTTTTATTATGGAACATTTCAAACATACCCAAACATAGGCAGAATAGTAGAATGAGTGCCCTATATCCTATGCTCAGCTTTGACGATAATCAACTCATAGCCAGTCATAATCTATAACCTCATTCACTTTCCCTCCTCTTGTATTATTCTGCAGCAAACTGTAACATCATAACCCAATGCCCATAAATATTTGTGTATATCTTTAAAAGATAAAAACTTAAAAAATTCCACAATACTATTATCATACTAAACTAATCCATTTCCTTAATATTATCAAATATGCAGTTGCAGGTCATATTTTGTTTGAATAGAGATCCAAATAAACTCTATACATTATCATTTGCTTAAATGTCTTTTAGGTCTCTTTTAATCCATAGATTCTCTCTTCTACCTCTCTTTCCAATAATAGCTTTACTGAGATAACTAATAATTCACATGCCATATAATTCACACATTTAAGGTGAATTATATAAAGTTCAATGGGTTTCAGTACCGAGTTGTGCAACCACAATTTAGAACATTTCCATCACCCCCAAAAGAAATTTGTACCCATTAGCAATCATTCCCTTATAACTGCTAACCGCCCATTTACCCCAGACAATTGCTATTTTGTTTCTATCAATTTGCCTATTTTAGACATTTCATATAAATGGAATCATGTAACATGTCTCAGCATGTTTTTAAGCTACGTCCATGTTGCAGCATGTATTAGTACTTTACTCCTTTTCATTGCTGAAGAATATTCCATTATAGGGATATAGGACATTTTATTTGTCTATTCATCATCAGTGGGCCCGTTTCTATTTCTGCCCCTTGGAATTTATTTGTTGAAGAAACTGGTTAATTTGTCCTACAGAGATTCTCATGCTTTGGATTTTGCTAACTGCATCTCCTTGTTGTAGTTTAATATATATGTTCCTATGTCCTTCGTATTCCCTGTGAATTACTAGTTGGATCTAAAAGTTATGATCCTTTTCAGGACTTTTTCTAAATTTTACTTCTTTGCCACCTCTTCTCTTCCCCCCTCCAGCAAGATCATTTCACAGACGATGGTGTTTCCCATCAGGTAGCATATGTTATCCGGGTATCTTTCTGTGATGTTAGCAACTACTGATGCTCCATGCCTACACCCATTCTCTTCAAACCCACTCCAATCAGGCTTTTGCACTTTGACTGAAATTGACTGTCAAAGTCACCAGTAACTGCCACATGGCTATATGCAATGGCCAATTCTTAGTCTTCATCTTACTCAACCTATCAGCAGCACTTGACCAAGTTGATTCCTTCTTAAGACAATTCTTCACTCGATTTTGAGGACACCACTGCTTGTTTTCCTCCTCTCTTGTGTCTTTGCTGGTCCCTTCCCTTCCTAACCTCTAAATACTACTGAACCCTACGGCTCAGTCCTTGGTCCTCTCCTTTATCTAAACTCTCTCCTTTAGTGATCTCTCATGGCTTTAAATACCACTTATGTGACATTAACTCCCAAGTTAAAAAAAAAAATTCCAGTCTGAATCTCTTTTTAAACTCTAGACATGTATAACCAATTGCCAGTTTGATCATCTCCACTTGGATATCTCATGAATGTCAAATTTAACATGATCAAAACTGAATGCTGGGGTGCCTGGGTGGCTCCGTCAGTTAAGCGTCTGCCTTCAGCTCAGGTCATGATCCCAGGGTCCTGGGATGGAGCCCTGTGTCGGGCTCCCTGCTCAGCGGGAGGCCTGCTTCTCCCCCTGCCTGCTGCTCCCCCTGACTTGTGCTCTCTCTCTGTCAAATAAATAAAGAAAATCTAAAACAACAACAACAAGAACAACAAAACTGAACTGCTTACCCCCCCCCAAATCTACTCCTCTTACATTCTTCCATATCTACATCCAGCTGCTCAGGACAAAAACCTTGAAATTATCCTTGATGCCCCTCTTCCTCACATCCACAGTGAACCTGTGAGAAAATCCTATTAACTCTACCTTCACAAATAACCAGATCTGACCACTTCTCACTACTACGGTGGCTATAAAACTGGTCTAAGCCACTTCACCTCTCACCTAGCTTACTGCAACAGTCTCTTACAGGTGCCTCCGCCTCCATGCTTACCCTCTACAGTCTAGTCTCAATACAGCAGCCAGAGCAATACTGTTCAAAGTTAAAACAGATCGATGGCTTCCCATCCATATTCCAAGTAAGTGACAAAATCCTTACATAAGTGGCCTGCAAGACTCTCCAAAATCTACCACTTTTATTCCCACTACCTTCCCCCCTTGCTCATGCTACTCTGGCCACCTTAGCCCCCTTCGTTGTTCCTTTATCATGCACGACAAGCTTCTGTCTCAAGGCTTTTGCACTTATTTTCCTTCTTCCTGGAATGTTCTTACTCCAGATTGTTCCAGTTGGCTTCCTCATCTCTTTCAGGTCCCTGCTCAAATAGGTCTTCTCAGAAAGGCGTTCCTTTACTATTCCGTAAAAGTGCAATCCATCCCATCTCCCTGCCTGAGCATTCTCTATTATCCTTTGCAGCTTTACTCTTCTCCAAAGCATTTATCACCTTTTAGTATAGTACTTAATGTAGTTACTGAGTTGTTATTACCTTCTATGAGAATTTAAATTGCAGAAGAGTATTTTATCTGACCATTCACTGTTGTATCTTTAGAACTTAAAATAGTGTGAGGTGCACAGCAATCTTCAATGAGTCAGTTCTCTTCTACCTATTTAGTAGTGACTCCACCTCTAGAAATGCTGTAAGAATACAGGTAGTTGCCTACATGAAAAATCTAAAGCATAAAGTTGTATGTGTAAAACAAGATGGACTAGTGGTAAAATTGTATCTCTGTTAATTGCTAAAATGATGACAGAGAAGGGCATTAACTAAAAGTTAAACTGGAAGCCAAGATAATACTAAAAGGTAAAAATTACAATAATATATAAAAAGGTCATATAATGTATGTAAATTATACCTCAAAATAAATAAAAAGACATTAAGTCAAAACAGGTGGCCCAAAGTAGCATGATACGTGTGGAGGTCCCACAGATAAGGAGTAAAGGACCATCACCCTTGCAATGTGGCTAGGGTCCTGGCTAACAATTCCTACATCACACCAAACCCAACTGAAAGGCTAACACCCGGAGCTAGCCCTCTACCAGAAAGAAGGAACTCCACAAGCTGCTTTTATTATTCTTCTTTCTATTCCTACCTAACATAGGCCGGATAGAAAAGATGTTGATACTCAGAACTGACATTATCACTTGTAGGAGGCTCAGTTTTTCAGATATTGGGCCAAGAACCAAAAGTTAGGTAGAATATCCTCTCCCACCTCTTCTTTATGTCCCTTTTTGTTCTTAGGGTAAAAGAGGCTGGAGGGTGGGGGAGGCAGTGGAGACATAAAAAAAATCTTCTAAAGATGTTCCGTGTCTGTCTTTGAAGGCAGGTTCCGCTACAGGAAGTTTAGGAAACTTAATCATGGTTTTTAAAATTCAGAACCATTATTTGAATATTCTTGTCCTTACATAGGAAGACTAAGGCATAAACCTTAATACTAATGCTATCAATTTAAACAAAAAATGGGGGGCGCCTGGGTGGCTCAGTCGTTAAAAGCGTCTGCCTTCGGCTCAGGTCGTGATCCCAGGGTCCTGGGATCGGGCTCCCTGCTTGGCGGGAAGCCTGCTTCTCCCTCTCCCACTCCCCCTGCTTGTGTTGCCTCTCTCGCTGTCTCTCTGTCAAATAAATAAAATCTTAAAAAAAAACCAAAAACGGCATGGAACACTTTTCAGTTACATCATATGTAAAACAATGTACTGTTTTTTAAAGTGATATATAAATGTTTCAACATGGACCTGAGCCACTATCTACTAGGGCTCCCCCAAACTTCCTCTACAATCAAGAATAACTACTTTATCAAAAGAAAATTAAGAAGCCTAGAAGTTATTAGACAATCAAGAGAAGCTTTATTTTGAAAACTGCCACTTCCTCTTTAGAGGTTATTTGCTCTTCAACCAAAGACTAGAGGCACGATTTTACTGGGGGGGCAGGGGAGAGGGACTGCATATTTTTCAAAGAAATAAGTTTATACACAAGTGTGTGTTTTATTAATAATGAAAATTGCTTAAACTACTTTGATTCCTACCATTCTTGCTTTGACAAAAGTATCCAAAGCTAACCCACTGAACTGGAAAAGATTCAACTCTCAACCACTTCACATACATCTTATTCCTAATTGGTAAACTGAAAAAAACCCCACTATCACCCAGTTCACCAGGTGCCACATTTAAAGTAATGATCAAAATAATTCATGGCTTTAAAATGTAAAATGCCTATCTACTTTTTAAGAATTAAAAAAATACACTGGTCTTGAACTGTAAAGATTATAAATTAGGTTCAAAGCAAACAAGTTCGCGTTGTAAGAAGCATACAATTAAAAGTGGTTATTCTTAGAAAATCAAAAGTCCCTGAAATGGTCATGAATTCTATTTATTCCATTGAGGTAGTGAGCGACTGGTACTTAGGCTTCTCTGAACATTTTTACTTTTAATTGGACCAATTCAACCAACGGTTAACTGACCTCCGCGGGTCGGGTATTGAGCTGTGTGAGAAACAGAAAACTGAAAAGGACACAATCTCTGGGGGCCGGGACGGAAGGGCGAAGACGGACGGATCCCTACACTGGGACAGCAGTGGAGGACTATCTCAGATGGAGAATTAAGGCCAACCCCCTCTCTGTGTTTATAAAAACTAGGACGAAAACTACACTGCCCCAGACTGTTCCAAACTACCCGCAGAGAGGAGGGCGGGCGGCAGGTGGCAGGCGGCCGCGGCTCCGCGCCTTTGTTGACCCCCGCCCCCACCCTTCCCCGGCCGCGGAGCGGGGATTCCGGCACAAGGCGACAGGCACCTCGGGGCTGCGGCCGCAAAGGCGCCTGAGGACTGCACTGGGCCTCCGGCCGGCCGAGGAACCGCGCTGGGCTGAGTGCGGCCAGGCCCCGCCGGGCGCCAAGGGGAGTGGTGGGCGCGCGCCTGTGGCTAGCGCGCCGAGGACTCACCTTGGACACCATTTTCTTGAGCTGGCTCTCCGACACCGCCATGGCGGCCGCCTCGCGACTCCCGTCCCCGCAGGCAGAGGGTCAGCCGCTCCGGGGCCGCCCCTGGCCGCCCCACACAATCACACACCTAGTAACCAGCCCCCCACCCCCCCGCCTCTAACAACAGGAAGTCGGCCACCGGGCCAGCGCTTCCGCTTCCTTTACGTCACTTCCGGGGTAAGCGACAGGCTGGGAGCGGCGTGCGTTCCGACGCACCTGGTGGGGTATTCTCCTCAGGCCGAGCCTGTTGGGAGGGTCGAAACCCTGCACTGGGGTAAGATCAGCAGGTGTTTCACGGTTGCCTTAGGCTAACGGAGCAGGTGCAGGGAGGGGAAGTAGGAAGGTTTTGCTTGTGAGCTTTAATGACGGATTCATCATGTGGGCTGGGAGTCAGAAAACTGTTGTGCGGCTAACTTGCCCTTGTGATAATAGAAGGCAAGTGCACTTGTAGTTGGGGCTTAAGTTTTTCCCAGCTCGGAGATGAGAGGCTTGCGTTAGATGATGCCTAGGGTCTCTCTGATTATGAGGTTTTGTTTTTGTTTTTTAAGCATAGAAGTACTTCATACTACATCCACAAGGGCGAAGTGTAGAGCCCTGGTTTCACAGGAAACCGGGCGATGATTTCTTCTCTGGGAAACCATTCCGCTAAGTCAGAAACTCTCTTCCTAGCCATAAATCATAACACACGCAGCATTCTACCTTGCTCTACACGTGCATACTGGCCTGGCCACTATCAAAGTCCAAATCTTCGAGGGCAGGCTCATCTTCAGATCCTCATCCTTGTACAGAGCAAGAGTAGGGACTTGATCGTAATTGCATTTCTACTACCCAAAGAAGTTCTTCATGGTCATTTGTATGAGTCATTATTGCACTCACCACCAGTTTTATAAGCACACGGTGTCATTCAAGGTATTGTAAAACTTGGGTTTGATGATACGAAGTATGTTCATTTGGATGATGTTAGCTTAATGCTAATGAGGAACAGACTGTGGTATTAATTCTTTTCTAAATTGGCATCTAGGTGAAGTCAAAAACACAGAGGGCCTAATTGAACCATGTGGAAGTATCTTAAATTATTGCCAACACACAGGCACAGGCTATCCCAATAGGTATTTTTTTTTTTTGATAAGGACATCATGTGTTAGTTAAGTATACAGCTCCGGTCAAACCAAACTATAGTGCAATCTATCTTTCCACTGCACCTTTTTTTTTTTTTTAAATATTTTATTTATTTGAGAGCAAGAGCGATCACAGGGGTGGGGTAGGGGGTGGGGAAGTAGATTCCCGCTGAGCAGAGAGCCCCACGTGGGGCTCGATCCCAGGACCCCTAGATCACAACCTGAGCCACGCAGACACCCCTCCACTGCACCTCTTTTATGTCACTTAAAAGCAAAGCAGTTTTCAAACTGGTCTTAAAGCCACAACTTATTCAGAAGTACCCTCAGAGCAACTGTGCTTTTATCAATTGGGAGAGTGCAGGTAATACATTGTTTAAAAAGTTTTCTTGCTGGAAGTAATTTTTAAAAGCTTGAAAACAAGAAGGGCCATATGCACCCCAATGTTCATAGCAGCAATGTCCGCAATAGCCAAACTGTGGAAAGAGCCGAGATGCCCTTCAACAGATGAATGGATAAAGAAGATGTGGTCCATATATACAATGGAATATTACTCAGCCACAAGAAAGGATGAATACCAACTTTTACATCAACATGGATGGGACTGGAGGAGAATATGCTAAGTGAAATAAGTCAAGCAGAGAAAGTCAATTATCATATGGTTTCACTTATTTGTGGAACATAAGGAATAACATGGAGGACATTAGGAGAAGGAAGGGAAAAATGGGCGGGGGGAATTGGAGAGATGAACCATGAGAGACTATGGACTCTGAGAAACAAACGGGGTTTTAGAGGGGAGTGGGGAGGGGGGATTGGTTAGCCCGGTGATGGGTATTAAGTAGGGCACGTACTGCATGGAGCACTGGGTGTTATATGAAAACAATGGATCGTGGATCACCACATCAAAACCCAATGATGTACTGTATGGTGACTAACATAATAAAATTTAAAAAATAAATAAATAAATAAATAAAAGCTTGAAAACAACAGAAGCCAGTCTCTTAATTTTGCACTTAAGCCACTTAAAATGAAATAAATGTGCTGGGTACTGTATCAATTATATGAAAGAAACTCTCCTCAATCTGAACAAATTTTCTTTCACTCTTTAAATAAATTAGGCATCTTCTGGTGATTTTATTTTTTTTTTTTTTAAACTTCATTTTTTTTAACTTTTTTTTTTTAAAGATTTTATTTATTTATTTGAGAGAGAGAGAATGAGAGACAGAGAGCATGAGAGGGAGGAGGGTCAGAGGGAGAAGCAAACTCCCTGCCGAGCAGGGAGCCCGATGCGGGACTCGATCCCGGGACTCCAGGATCATGACCTGAGCCGAAGGCAGTCGCTTAACCAACTGAGCCACCCAGGCGCCCCTCTTCTGGTGATTTTAAAGTCAAAGTTTATTTTACTCCTTGTTCTTGATACTTAAGGAAAGCTACGATGTAAATTGGAATATCAAGTATTTATCTCTGCACTACAAAATCAAAGCATTTTAATCCAAGCCCCACTAAAAATCATAACAAGAAGAAACAATGCATGATTTTGGAAAAATGAAACAGTGAAAGTTAAAAAAACCATGAAAGGCAATTACCACCAAATCATAGTGGGGTAGTGGTGGTACTGCTTCTTGACTTACATATGGAACCTACGTGATTGGTAATACTCAACACTTAAGGAAATAACTGATAGAATTATTTCTATATGGTGGGCTTCTGCAGGGCAAGGACAATTACTCAACTTTGAATACTTATATTCTTTTTTTTTTTTAAGATTTTTATTTATTTATTTGTCAGAGAGAGAGAGAGCGAGCGAGCACAAGCAGGGGGAGCAGCAGAGGGAGATGGAGAAGCAGACTCCCCGCTGAGCAGGGAGCCCGATGTGGGACTCGATCCCAGGACCCTGGGATCATGACCTGAGCCGAAGGCAGACGCCCAACGACTGAACCACCCAGGCGTCCCTGAATACTTATATTCTAACACAGTATTTGGAGTAACAGTAGATGCTCAGTAAGTATTTGTTATATTGCATTCATTGACCTTCATTTTTTTTTTAAGGTTTTATTTATTTGACAGAGAAAGACATAGCTAGAGAGGGAACACAAGCAGGGGGAGTGGGAGAGGGAGAAGCAGGCTTCCCGCCAAGCAGGGAGCCCAATGCAGGGCTCGACCCCAGGACCCTGGGATCATGACCTGAGCCGAAGGCAGACGCTTAACGACTGAGCCACCCAGGCTCCCTCATTGACCTTCATTTATAATTAATATAGTGAACTCTTGGTAATTCATCTATTACACAATGTCTTGCAGCAAAGTTATTATTCAAGAGCGTATTAGAAATTAGATAGTAGAAATTATCTAATTTCTAATTAGATCACAGATATTAGAAAAGGCTAGTTTAAAAAATACAAGAAATGATTCTTTCAGTTTTACTCCCGTATTTCATGCAACAGGATAGTGAGGATACATTGTTAAGAGTAACACCAAAATAATCTACCCAATGTAGTGAACTTACACAGAACTAATACATATCTCTTCAAATGCCCAAGGTTTTTAGCCCAGGTAATTCTCACGGAGAATCTTTCCAAACGTATTAAATACTTTATACTTTCTCAAACATGGGACACAGTATAATTTCACTTTATGATTTAAGCTCATTATAAGCATCCATTATTATTACACTAAATCGGCATTAGTTTCACTGTTTCTCCCATCCAAGTACTAACCAGGGATGTGTCTGCCCTTACAAACCACCTGGCTCCTAGCTCTCTGACGAGGTTTGGATTTGCCTGTTACGTGCTTTCAGAGCAACTGGGACAACTTTGCAGTACTTACTGTACTTGGAATTGTACATTTATTTCTGAGATTTGATTACGATGTCTCCCATACTAGACTGTACGGACAGTGAGGGCTGTGCCTAGTTCCCGGCTGGCCCACCCGTGTATCTGCGGTGCCCAGTACAGTGCCTGGTGTGCTGTAGGCTTCTAGTCAGTACCCTGTGACTAAATAAATAAACACCTATCTCAGTGCATACTCCTCTTTGCTATTTGCTGAGGGCAAGTCTGGGAAGTCAGGGAATCCATCTTTCAAAAAACTATATTGGGATAACAAAGAAAGTCAGCCCCTACATGAGAATAGAGGTAATCCTTCTGTAGTGTACAGAATCCCAGCTTTATGGTCTTGTGCTTACTATTTTGGCTGTTAGGCTTTTTCGTCCTTCTACTGCTTAGAAAAAGAAGAGGCTGTGTGGATAAGTGCCCCTGGGCTGTGACACCTGGGCACTAAACCTCAGTTTTCTCCTCTATAAAATGACAGAACCTACCGCAGTGGATGATTTTCAGGATTCAATAAAATAATAAAGTGCTCATCACCCTGCCTGAAATAGAAGTGTCAGCATTAGCTGTTACTACTAGTTGTGTGTTGCATCTGTAATAATGCGCTATCTTTCACATATGAAGATACTGTTACTTATTTATTTGAGAGAGAGAGAATGAGAGAGAGCACATGAGAGGGGGGAGGGTCAGAGGGAGAAGCAGACTCCCTGCTGAGCAGGGTGCCCGATGCGGGACTCGATCCAGGGACTCCAGGATCATGACCTGAGCCGAAGGCAGTCGCTTAACCAACTGAGCCACCCAGGCGCCCGAAGATACTGTTACTGACCCATAAAGGCATACGGACTCTGAATCATTTCTTCAGGAGTGGTAAAAAGGTTCGCTCAGAACAGCCAGTCCATCCAACCTCTTCTCCTTAAGACTAATGGTTTTTAAGAAAGCCTCATATTTTAGCTTTAAGGTAAATTGCTTGGCTTTTTTTTCATAATCTATTTCCACTAAAAATACACATTTCTCTATGATACTAGTAGTATAGTGGATTTTTGAGATGTTGGAGATCTATTATATAGCCCAAGAAAGGGTTATAAAAAATTTCAGAAAGGACAGTCCCACTGGAAATTTAACTACACTTTTTCTTCAAATATTAAAAAATTTCACTTGCCCTTTTACTACTTGAAAGTGCACATAAATTTTTTTTTTTTTTTTTTGGTAGCTAATTAATTTGAAGAGGGGAAACAAAATGCTTTCCCATTACTACCAATTATATTTTAAAGAAGAAACAATACCTTAGGCTGGGGATCTTTTGAAAGTACACCTAGCACAGATTCTGTAAATCAATACTGGACCTTCAGCTTATCGTGTTTATTATAACAGTCAGGGAGTCACTTTCTTTTAAAAATATATACTTTCAAAATATTCCCAAAGTGCTGAATGTGCTTTTAGTTGAGGATCCATAAATTTAAATGATGCATATTGTAGATGCATGTCTACTTCTGCTGGAGGTTTAAAGAACAGTTTAGATAGCTCAAGAGCAACACAGAAAATTAGATCTCTCCCCACTGCCCCACTCCCTAAGGATTCAAATTACAAAGCTAACCGGAAACCGTCTACCTTAACCAAGCAGTTTGTAAGGGTAAGTAATAAGAAACAGAAATTCTCAACCCCATATATGTTGGCCAAATTAAATGACCTTTCCCTTCTGGTAACTGAACTTTAGAATCAAAGTTTTAACTGTTGTTGGAGACCATGGATTGATGATGCACTGCTCTGGAGTTTCTTGGTCACTGTATCTTCCTTCACTGTGCTTTGGATGACTTCTGATATGCCACTGGTCCCAACGATGCAAGGCAAACTTAAGAACACTTCACTGTTTATACCATAATATCCCTGAAATGAAAAAAAAAAAGGGATTATGATAGAGCTAAATCACTGCAAAAAATTAATATCATAAATATGGATACTTCCTTGCTTTTCTAGTTGTTATAAACAGATACGAATTGAACTTTAAAAAAAAGTTGTGTTCATTTAATTTCTAAACTCATGCTTGTTTCAGAAAATGTGTGCGAGACAGGAAGCACGTGGTCAGAGACAGCCGCTTTGTGGGGCGCTAGCCCGCTGCAGGATGGGGAGCAGGCTGGGGGCTGAGAGAAGATGGTCAGAGTGGACTCCCTGGGGAGGGACCCCGTCACATACGGTAACCTGTTTTAAGTTTCCCTTTCCGTGTTTTATTTCCCTTCTGATATTCCAGAGTTTTCAAGATAATGTGGTTAAGCCTGTGTGCCTTATCTTAGCTGTGCTTTAGGGACTCTATGCTTGGATAAAGTGGTAAAGGACAAAGTGAACTGGAGAAGCAGATGGACGAGCAGCTAAGACGAGCTGGCACGTCAGTCTGGGGTGAGGTGACTGGCAGAGGTGTGGTAAATGACAACCAGAAGAACTTTATGGAATACACAAATGTTTGTTGAGGCTTCCCAAAAATTACGTGGGGGGGAGGGGCAACCTGGAAGAAGTCCAGGCTTCCCATAACCAAGCAGGACGGGGCTTAGACCGAACTGTCTCCTCCGGTGTGTCATTCTCGAAACCAGTGATACTGAAGACCCCTGAGGAACAGTCAGAGTAACACTTTTTCTGGATTTATACGAATAATTGCGAAGTTTAAAAACATGATGAAAGTATGAAAACAGAAATTACCTTTGCTAAAATTGATACAGAATGTACTTTCTTTTTATTGCTTACAATACTGTCAACCAGGTCAGCTACCGACAGTCCAACAGACCAGGATCTTTGGCCTTTTACCCGTAACAGTTCCATGGCTCTAGGTTACCAAAAATAAATAAATAAATAAATAAATAAATAAACAAATAATAATAAATCTCAGAAAATTCACAAAGTATGTACATTTAGTTTTATACCATTTAAGGTATTAATTAGATATTTTTTGATTCAGAAATAAGTGTTATACAGCAATTGTTAGGAAAGCCTACAGATAATCTACTGACTAAACTTTTCTTAAAATGTCAGGCAGGCAACAATGAATCATGGAACACTACATCTAAAACCAATGATGTAATGTATGGGGATTAACATAACAATAAAAAACTTTTTAAAAATGTCAGGCAGGTAGTTGACAGAGAAAATACAAATGGCTAACATAAAAAGAAGCTCACCTCTACTAATATTTAAATGTGAGTTAAAACAATACGCCAGTGTTGCCTATCAAAATCGGCAAATTTAAAAAGATTGATAACTACTTCTGGAGAAGCTACAGAGAAACAGGCATTCCCATAACTGCCGTTGAGAGCGGTAAGTGATATAATCTTTTAGGAGGAAGATTTAGCAACATCTGATCTAGAAATTCCTCCTCAGGGATTTTACTCCACTGCAATATGCGCAAATATGCAAATATATATGCATGTTTGCCTTGTGTGAGACAGCAAAAATTCTGGAAACAACTCATCAAAAGAGGACTGGTTCAATAAATCACTATCCAAATGTAGTACTGTATAGCTCCAGAGAGGAATGAGGTAGCTTCTATGTACAACATGGAAAAATGTCCAAGATTTATTATTAAGGAAACAAAGTAAGTTGCAAGGTAATATGAATAGCATATATCTATTATTATACAAATAATAAAAATAATAATGTTTGCATAAGCACTGGAAAAATGTTTGGACATGTGGACACTAAGCTGTTTTAGTGGTTGTCTCTGGGGAGTGGGATGACCCCCCCCCCAGCTTTTCACTTTCTACTTTATAGATATCTGTAGTATATGAAGTTTTATAACAACATACATTCTCTTTATAAATAATAAAAATGATATAAATTAAACATGTTTGGATTTCTTCCTTTTATAATTTCTTCCTTATAAATGTAGGATTATGTAGAGAATCAGATTAGAAGGGATTATATGGGGCGCCTGGGTGGCTCAGTCATTAAGCGTCTGCCTTCGGCTCAGGTCATGAACCCGGGGTCCTGGGATTGAGCCCCACATCTGGCTCCCTGCTCAGCAGGAAGCCTGCTTCTCCCTCTCCCACTCCCCCTGCTTGTGTTCCTTCTCTCGCTTTGTCTCTCTCTGTCAAATAAATAAAATCTTAAAAAAAAAATTATAGAAGGGATTATATAACACTCTACTCTTCTCACTAAGAGAATATTCTTTCCAGTTGTTACAGGCTAAGAGTCTTAAGCTGAATGTTTAAAAAGCGAAAAGTCTCCACCGAACTGCAGAAATGTATGTTATTACGTGATGGCGAGACAACAGATGGCATAAAAATACACGGTGCATGGAGTACAAACTATAGGGCAGGGACCTCGGAAGGTGTCTGACCAAAGGCAAAAGACACAGGGATCTATGTGTTACACTTTATTTTTGCCTGAACTTATAATATGGCTTATCCATTCATATTAGATTGGTTTCCAAATGTATTTATGTATCAATAAATACATTTTTTTTTAAGATTATTTATTTTAGAGAGCACTTGTGAGCGGGGGAGTGGCAGAAGGAGAAAGAGAGAGAGAGAGCGAGAGAATTTCAAGCAGCCCCAACGTGGGGCTCGATCTCACGACACTGAGATCACAACTTGAGCCGAAACCATGAGTCGGACGCTCAACCAACTGAGCCACCCAGGCGCCCCCGTATTAAATTTAAGTGATACAAATTCTTTCCACATTAAGAAAATTCTTAATATCCTCAGATGTTGACTCATCAGAGCAGGAAATCAAGGACTATCAATAAGAACCCTGTTTTACCATTTACCTGTCCACAGTATATCTGAAATAAAGTTTGCAAAGCACTCCTGGATCTTCTTTCAAATAAGAAATCAGAGACTAGAAAGCATTGATCTCTTGTACTTTGAACTTGTCCATACTAGCTAGTTTTGTTTGCAGAAGCCTGGTAAGGGCATGCTGTGTAAACAGTTGTTATGGTAGCTACGAAATACACGATTTTCAACTGGGCAAATGCAAATCGACACTCAGTGTTACCTGTTGGACAACTGCACCTGAGAGTTAGGACTCATTACTTCTTCTTGGCCACCCCATGTGGGCACTAAAAATTAAAGGAAAAATTAATTATATGTTGCTAACAACTCCCTTAGGATTAAGACGTGATAAACGATCATTTGCAGTCAAGGGTATCTGTATTAAGCTTTAAACACCTTTCCCCCTTTTCTAGAAACAGTTTTCCACTGTTGGCACTGGGTATGCTGTGCCTACTGCCTGGGAGTTGCAATGCCCCCAAAAGCATGATCCTCAGAGCCTATCTTCAGCCTCCTTCCCTGTGCTCTCTCATCAACACTAGTTCTACGAGGGCCGTTTTACTGTCCAAGTAGAAAGCTTTCTTTCCTCAGCAGCAAGCACTTGGCATTTGCTCCACTGGGAAACACACTGAGATTAATTTCTTTCACCAGGTGAGGAATAATTTGGTCACCTATTTTGGCTAGATTTCCACAGCTGTTAGAGAGGCAGGGTCCTGTTTGCTACGAGGATCTTTTGGGTTACCATTTCGTCTCATTACATCATTTACAAAAACAACTCAAAAATTCAAAGCTTTGCACATGAACTGGATGTTTACACCACATTTTAATATTAAATAGAAATTGCCACAAACATTTTGAAACCCTTATAATATTCATCTATTTCTCATCTGTGTGAAGACATTCTTTAATACAGATCTGTACTGGGGTAGGCAAAACAAAAATACATTTGGATATATAAGACTATATTTAAGCTATAACTCTTTAAAAAAAAAAAGATTTATTTATTTTAGAGAGAAAAAATGAGTGAGAGTGCAGGGGGGCAGGTCCAGAAGGAGAGGGAGGGAGAGAATCTCAAGCAGACTCCCCGCTGAGCACGGAGCCTGACACGGGGCTTCATCTCATGACCCTGAGATCACGACCTGAGCCGAGATCAAGAATCGGACGCTTAACTGTCCCACCAGGCGCCCCAAGATATGTCTTCCAAACTGCATTCAAAATTAGGCCATTTAGTGATGGGTCAGCAACAAAGGACACCATATGTATCCAGATATCTCTTCCTCAAACTGATGATAAGCTTGCAGGGGACAGGGACCATGTGTTCTTTTGTGTCCTCTCACACGTATTTTTACTGTGGTAAAGGATACACAGGAGATGATGCAGAACTGACTTCATGCATAATCCAAAATTATATCAACAAAGAGGAAAGCATACTTGCAACAGTTAAATTCAAAGACATGAAAAAATTTTAAAAGCTCTTATATTAAGGGGCGCCTGGGTGGCTCAGTCAGTTGAGCTTCAGATTCTTGATTTCGGCTCAGGTCATGATCTCAGGGTCAACTTGAGCCCAGCATCCACAATCTGGCTCCATGCTCAGCAGGGAGTCTGCTTCTCTCCTTCTCCCTCTCTCTCTGCCCCTCCCCCCACCTGCGTGCATGCTCTCTCTCAAATAAATAAATAAATCTTTAAAGCTTTTATGTTGAGTAAAAAAATTGTTATATGAACAATACAAATAAATGTGGGCAGATTAAGAGATTTTTAAAATACATTTTACTTGGACAGAATGGTTATATATGAATTTTTTTCTAAAAAATTTCTGTACATTGGGCGCCTGGGTGGCTCAGTTGGTTAAGCAACTGCCTTCAGCTCAGGTCATGATCCCAGGGTCCTGGGATCGAGTCCCGCATCGGGCTCCCTGCTCTGCAGGGAGCCTGCTTCTCCCTCTCCCACTCCTCCTACTTGTGTTCCCTCTCTCGCTGTGTCTCTCTCTGTCAAATAAATAAATAAAATCTTTAAAAAAAAAAATTTCTGTACATTATTGGTATATTCACAATGGATAGAAAATTGGGGGAAATGTCCGTTAAGTGAAATACAGCATTTACAGACCTTGGAAGAATGAATAAAAGGGACAAGGGAGGAATGAGAAGACTCAGAAAGGGGCACAAAAATCTGAAAGTTAATTATGAGTGTGTGTATGTATATATCACATTCATTCTCTCCTCTCTGAATCCTGACTTCCAAGAGCCATTAGGAAAGAATGGTGAGAGGGAGAAAGCTTCACTATGTTCAATTTTGCTTGTGACATAGTCATTAGAATTTTCAATTAAGTTTAGATGGACTTATTTTGTTTGTTTACTTACTGCCCAGCCCTTCAAACTTCCTAAATATATGTCCAACCTATTTTAGGGAGCCCTTTCAAATACTGTAGCTAATCAATCCTTATCTTTCTGGCTCCATTTCTCAAGAACAGCAATCCTCTGGCCCCCCAAATTTTAATGAACAATGACCTTTTCCATTGTATACAACACCTTCCCTTGTGTAAGACTGAAGCCCAAAGCATATGACCTAACAGTCTATTCTGAGATCCAACCCTTGGATTTCTAAACCATCATTTGAAGGAGTTATCTGCGGTTTACATGTGATGTTAGTAACACAGCCGAAAATAGCAGCTCCAAAGTATATGTTCTGCTCTCTAATTTGGGGGGGCATAGTATGAATGACCTTTGGTTACAACAAGATAGTATGAGCATCATTTCAAAACACATTTACTAAGGTCATTCCACGGTCAAGGAACTTGCAGTTCGGTGGGGTAAACAGGTAAATATGCAATTCTAACACAGTGTGATAACAGTTATGCTAGAGGCATGGACTTACTTAACCTGGAGAATTAGGAAAGGCTTCCTGGGAGAGGCGGCACTCAAGCCCAGTCTGGAAGGGTGAGCAGGAGTTAGCCAAGTGAATGAATGTTCAGGGAAAGGAAGAATCAGGTACAAAAGCAAGGAGGCATGACAGTGCGTGCATCATTCAGGAAACTGCAGGTTGACCATATGACTAGCACAGAGTGCCTGGCAGGATAGCGGAAGAGGAAGCTGGTGAGGGGAGGGAAGCAGGAAACTAATCCTAAAGGGTCTTGTATGTCATGTATTCCTCCCCCCAGGCTGTAGCTGTCATTTGTCTCTGAAATACTTGATGAGGATTAATTTTATTTGCACACCTGCTATTCTTAGAACAGTTTCCAAATCCTAATGTTGCTTTACTTCAAAGTGTAGTTTTACATGTCTTTTCACCAAGTTTCTATTCATCGCTGTCTTGCTGATCGCTGTAATAGAAACTGCCATTTACTGAGTGTTTACGCTGTGTTAGACACGGTACTAAATGCTTTAGATAAACTTTCTAATTAAGTCACAGCAAGAAAAAGCACAGCTTTGGAGTGAGAGCAGGGTTCAAATCTTCCTAGTATGTAATCTTGGGCAAATTACTTAACCTCATGGAGTCTTAAGCTTCCTCATCTTTTAGTTTGGAAAACCACCATCCCCTTCAGAGGGTGTTTGTAAATTTTAAATGAGATATGTAACACATTTAATACACATAGTAGGCTTTCAATGAAAAGTAACTATAATTGCTGTTACTGCAGGGACGTCACTTATGCAAAAATATAACCAGTTGATGTTTACACACGTAACCAGCAGAGGGAGCCTCTGTCCATTTCTGGCTTCAGGGCCAAGGTAAGTTAGACCTATCATGGATATAACTATCTCTGAAACAAAGTACAAGACAGGATAAAAAGCGATCTGATGATGGTGTCTAGATGGAACACAGGGACATGGGTTGGGGAGAACATCAGTAGCTTCAGTGGTATTGGTAATGTTCTTAATTGACTGTAGATTCATGAATGTTTGTTCTACTATTATGCTTCAAAATATACGTTATACATTTTATGTATTCTTTTATATAAGTCAAATAGTACATAATATTATATTTAAGTGATTCCAATTCACATGTACCTACATCCCTCTATTTCTAGTTCCCATGTGAGAGCTCAAGGCAAAATTGCCATATTCTTTCCTTGTGTTTTTAAAAGCCTACTTCCCATGGACCTCTCTCATGGCAAGTCAATGCTGCCTTCCATTATAGTCATTTTCTGTGTTAGATCTAAGCTTCCTGAAGACATGGTCAGGTTCTTACACAACTATATAGCTCCAAGAGCAGTCAGCACAGTGCCTGGGCTTATTTATCAATTTCACTATCCTTTATTTTCTCTTTACAATTTGAGATATTAATACAACCATATTGTGAAATGCTTTTATTCATTCAAAAATTGTAACTTATTAGGGGGGCTGGTTAAATAAATGTTGACATATCCAGTAGTTTAAAAGGATGAGTGAGATCTATATATGTTATTATGCAATCATTTCCATGTCATATCAGTAAGCAAAAGGGCAAGGTGCAGAATGATGTATGTACTGGCCACCTAGGAAATATTTCATATATGTGCTTATCTATGCACAGAACATTGCCACAAGGTTACACAAGAGACTGGTAACTGTGACGGAATCTAGGGAGAAAAACTGGGGATCTGGCATAGAAGGGAGACTTATTTTTTACTGCACATACCTTTTTGTACTATTTAACTTTTTGCAATGTGAATGTATGACTTTCAACTAAGACAACAGCTTAATAATTTACATTTTCAATAAGGAGAAGGTATACACACAAAATATTCAAGTTGGGCCAGAATAAACAGCAGTTTAACAAAAGAATAAGCATCATGTTTCCTGGTTATATGGTTAATTACCATATAGTTAGCAATAGCTTTTAGCTCAAAGGGGTGAAGGAATCACTGTGGAGTGATGTGATCAGGAAAAGCTTCACGGTGTAAGTAAGGAGGGCTTGACCTAGACATCAAAGGATGAGATTTGAGTATGTTGAGAGAGAAGGAGAAGGACAAAGTTCCCTGTGGCTGAAGCAAAGCTGTTGGGTAGGGCTGGGAGGTACAAGACCTGGGTTTTAGTCCTTCTTTGACCCTAAAAACTATAGGTTCTTAGGCAGATCACTCTTACCATCTCTGTATCCATTGCTGGCTCCCTACAACAAAATGTAACTGATCCCCTGTGTCCCTTCTAACTCTCAAATAACATTACTACCTCCTTAATTATAATAGGGAAGGAAGATTAGGGCTTTATTTTGGGATTTCTTGAATGCCAAGAAAAGGAATTTAATAGTTTGGTCAGAGGAAGTCAGTGAAGGTTTTTGAAAAGAGTAACGTGATTTAGGAAGATTGGATTCATACAGGAAAGCACATAGTAAAGTTCTGGCCAACATCATTATTTATTTGGCATCATTTACAGGGTAGACAAGAGGGGAAACAGCAAACTAATTAGGAGAGCTGCAAGAATCAGAGAAGCAAGAGATCAACGTGGACCAGAACTCAAATAGTACTAGTGAGTAAAATATGGGGTCTAAGGTGTGTTTGCAACCCTAGACGTGCATTACTCCAATACATCTGCTCCAAGTTCTTGTTTGCTACCCTTTTCCAGGGTCCTCTTGATCAGCGTCTAGTGTAGGGAGCATTTTGAGCCTGAAAAGTCATCCTGCTCAATCACAAAATCAGGTTTTGAAAGGGTTTATTCTACAGCCTGGCTCTTGCTAGCATTGAATTTTCTAGGTAGCCAGTACCAATTTACACAGATTTAAATACTGCTACATTTTATTAAAAATTTCTTAAAAATTATACAAATACTAAATATCCATAGTGACAAAATTAGGAAATACTGACAAATACACATTTTTAAAAGTTTCCTTTAACACAGATACAACCACTGTTAATATGTGCCTTTGCCTGCTTCTGATTTCCCATTTCTGGAGTATCTTTCCCACTCTTTTCTCTCTATTCAAATCCTATTCATTCTTCCAAAGTCCAGTTCAATGATGTCTTATATAGAATTTTCTCCAGTCATTTCTACTTATGTTAAATGCTCACTCATAAGCTAAGCACTGTAAGTCTATAATACTCATTCTGGCACTTAATCAAATAGTTCCCTATACTTTCACAATTAGCTAAAATATCACGTAAATACTTTCCTTCTTGCTCTAAAATGATTTTTAAGTGTGATAAAGGAAGAGACCATGCTCTATGCCTCTTTTATTTTTTAAAAGATTTATTTTGAGAGAGAGTGAGAGAGTCTGGGGGTGGGGAGGGGCAGAGGGACAGAAAGAATCTCAAGCAGATTCCCCACTGAGCCCTAATTTGGGGCTCAATCTCACGACCCTGAGACCACCCTGAGCCAGAACTAACTGAGCCACCCAGGTGCCCCATGCCTCTTTTAGATCATACGAACACTTACGCAGTAGTGAGGAAAGAGTAGGTACTTACATACAAAATGAGGACAAACACAGAACTTCTGTCACCTGACCAACTTGACTTTAAAACATGAGGGAAACAGTAAAGGAGTAAAGGAAGAGATTCTCAAGTTGGATAGGGAAAGTATTCTTTTCGGATAGGAAAAGGGGCTTTCCAGTCTGGGGAACTGAATGCTTTCTGTGGTAGGAAGAGAGCAAGTGGGCTGGTGAAAGAGGTCATAAGGATAAACAAAGAGTGAAAATTGTGTTTAAAAAAGGTGAGAAACAGACAGGAGGTATGGCCCTAGGGAGACAGTCTGAACCTAGGAAAGGCAAGCAAGACTGAAGTGTGGGGAGAGGAAAGGAAAGAGTTCTGTATATGTGTTAAGGTTTATTTAAACGTGGCTCTCTAGAGAATTAAACTTTCAAGTTAATCCTGGACTCTGAAATTCAATTAAAAAATATAAAACTAAGGGCTCTTGCCTAGTCTTAAACTTACGGAAAAGTAAATAAACGAGAATGCCACACTTGAAGAGTCTCTTCACGATAAAAAAGTACTTCTTACCTTTGTCTTCTCCCTGCTCACCAATAACCCATACTTGTTTTCCTGACGTCTGTGCCTTCAAGACATTTGTAATAATATATTGTAATCTCTGTGAATCCAGATTACATCCAATTCCGATCACTCGATTTACAGGAAATGCACTCAGTTTCCATGTTACATATGTCATGATTTCCACTGAATATCGCACACAAGGTGAAAATACAAAGATTTTTAAAAATACACTTCTAGCCTAGTTCATAAACAAAAACTTATTACGTTAATAAGTATAGTAGAGCTTCTATATATTCTCCCTAGGTTCTAAATGCACTATGAGGCAAACTGTATTTTTAATATATATTAAAAACACTAGCCAGGCTTCAGCATGATTTTACATAACTGTGTTGTTAAATATAAATTAAGAGTGTAAAATAGATATTTTCCTAGTTAACTGGGAACAGAAAACCAGAAAATAATTGTTTTTCATTGGTCAAGCTCTCTTTTATATCTTTAGATGAATTTCTAGCTTTAAATTAAAATAATGACCACATACCACCACTACGCAGTACAACATTACAAACAAAAACAACTACTTTTTTCTGCCATGCCAATGGGATGTCAGGAATTAAAGAGACCAGTGTCCCTCAACCAATTACTATAGGAAAACATGTAAAATGCATACCCTTAGACTGGGAACATGAAGAAACTCTGTTCACCAATTTGAGTCCAGTACCACCCAATTCCTTGAAAATACTTCTTTTTTAAGTAAAACAGTTCCAAAAACAATTTGCAATATATGAAAAGTCAACAACGCATACTGGCATGCTCACTAATATTTTATGACACTTTAGAGCTAACAGAAGATCTTTCACATAAGCCATTGTATTTTTCTCTTGGGTGTTCAACTATTTTCTCACTGAAGGAGACATGGCTAAAACCCTGGAACAGAATGATAGTGATATGACATAAAAAATTGTAAGTTGTAACCTTCTAATTCATGCCAGTCCTAAGAAGTGGCTGGCTGACAGGATATGGAGGTACTGTACTGTTCAGTATAAGAGCAATTTGGATAGCCTAGCTGTTCCTTTATAATCTAGTTTTATGACTTTTATCAGCAATGGCAATTCTACTGATGCTCTGGACTGTCAGATTAATTTAAAATAAAACCTTTTACCTGGTTGAGATGCAACGAGCAGGACACCATGTTGACTATAATGTCCCAGAGCTGGGACAAGGGCTCTGAACATATCCACATTGCTTTGTACCACATCCAGGTAGGACTGAGAACTACCCAAAGAGTTGACCGTGAAGATCACCACCTTGGAATGAGCAGAGGCAGACAAATCTAATGAATAAAAAGAAACAGTCTGAGCTTGAGGTCTAGGTTTTAATCAAGTTCTTGCTCTTGTTTTTCTTTTAATTTTCTGTAAGTGGAGAGCTTTCAGGCATATTTGCCTCCAGATCAATCCTATATCCACAGAAGTATACAAAGGGCTGAGGTTTGCTTCCAGAAAGATGATAAAGAGCAAGAGTGTATCCCGAGGGGGGGGAAGAGAGCAATAAAGATAAAGAAAATAAAGTACAGGACCCGGAACCCATAAACAAGGACTTCACTTTTTCTCTAATGCACAACTTTCCTAGGAAAAATTGGTAATATGCTATTGGAAAAATGAACCTATAATCAATTGCATCACTGATTTTTAAACTGTGAGTTTAGGAGTCCTAGAGTTCCTTGACAGTGACTCAGGGGCCACATGGAAGGACTGGGAATAAGTGGAAAGAAAGCTGGTAGGCATAGCTCCACGCTCTTTACTTTGACCTCTCCCAGCAGAGCAGCTCTGCTTGTATCTCTTTTACTTACTAAGGATTCTTCTCCAGAGAAGAAAAAAAAAATGGTTGGAAAATCTTTAAATCAATATAAAATGTCTTGGCTCATTTTTTTTTTTTTACAGGCTTTTCCTTATACTGAAGCCCAGTATTCTTGGTTTTAGGTTCTTCTTTCCATGGGACCTACAGGTAAGCAACTGTTATGACTTAGGAAACGCTGTTCTCTGGAGTTTACTCTTCTGATCCTGAAGTACACATTTGCTGTTCTGCAACTCATTACTCTCTAGTACACGATGTGTTTTATAGTTAAGTGCATGTCAAAACGGTGGCCAGACTTCATCAGCAGCACAGACAACAGAAAAACAACACAATAGATGGCAGTAGTCCAGTCAACATTTATAAAGTAATATTAGCATCCCAAGGAGACAATGAGTAGATTCCGGGCTTTATACTCTTAATGAAGCCTCTAAGGCCCTCTCTAAACAAGTTTCAGAAGGAAACACCTGTGCGGTGTGTCCTTTCCAAGTTCAGCTCATATTTTGACACAGCTGTGGGGATAGCAGGTCCTGGATTTTAATTACGGTTTTTCGTGAGTCCTCTTAAATAATTCCTGTGTTCTAGTGTTCAGATTGGATACCTGGTAATGAGTCAAAACCTGAAGAATTGGAAGGTGTAGAGTTAACACTTCCAGACCACTTCTATATGCCAAGTACTACTCTAAGAGCTTTCCATATAGTTACTCATTTAATCTAATCTACAGCACACTATGGGGTCATGTCATCCCCCATTTTACAGATGAGGAATCTGAGGCATGGAGAAGTTAAGTAACTTGCTCAGTCATAGAGCTAGGAAGCATGGAGCCAGAATTCAAGCCTGGCTGCAGAGTACTCTTAAGCACTATGTTATATTTAGAAATGGAGTCCAAAACCCTCATAAAAATGAGGAAAATGGGGCGCCTGGGTGGCTCAGTCAGTTAAGCGTCTGCCTTTGGCTCAGGTCATGATCCCAGGGTGCTGGGATCAAGCCCGCATTGGGCTCTCTGCTCCTTGGGAAGCCTGCTTCTCCCTCTCCCAGTCCCCCTGCTTGTGTTCCCTCTCTCGCTATCTCTCTCTCTGTCAAATAAATAAATAAAAAATCTTAAAAAGAAAAAGATGAGGAAAATGATATTTAGAGAGATTAGGTGACTTGTCCATATCACCAAATATCAGTGAATAATTCATGACCTTACAATTTGATCCCAACCTATCTTGCCAGGATCATTTCATTTCTTACCCCCTTTCTCTACTTTGAATGCTACAAGTGCTCTCGCCCTCAAGGTTGCCTCATGAGTAAATAGAATAGAAGCTGTCTGATATGATTTCAAAAGTACGAGAAAGGCTTCCTACTCCGTAAGATTTCCCAAGCTCCCAAGCCTTTTACTCTCTTCCTTTGAGCCTAGAAGGTAGTATTTCTTACACTCCCTTATATAAACCTTTGGCTCAGGTTGAATTGGTCCCTGTTCTACCCCAACATATTTCTCTCACTTTCCTGATATGGGCTTTACTCAAATTCTTTCTATCTTGAATGTTTCTCACTGTTCTCACCATGTTAGATAGATATCTATTCAACTGTCTACTATATTAAGCATGTTATGAGCTCTGCGAAAGCAGGGATTGTTTGTGTCTTGCTCATCTGTCCATCTCCAAGATCTAGTCACTTAGCAAGAGCTACATTCCCCATCCCCACCCCTCCTCCCCATGGCAATCCAAATCTCCCTTATCCTGGTAGATCCGGCACATACCTCAATCCTACTTAGCTGAAAGTAGTATCTCCCTCCACTCAACTCCAACAAGAGTGCTCACTGTCTATACCATTCTCTTGCAATTAATCATA
>NW_023270418.1:239028-245311 GCF_011800145.1 Mirounga leonina
CAGTAATATAAATATCTTTCCATCTAGCTTCAAGCTGCTTCTGACTAAGCAGAGAGTCTTCCGTTCCTATCAATCCCCTGCAGCAGTTCTTAAATGCTAGGCCAGGTACTCAGGAATAACTTGGGAAGTGTAATAAAATTACAGATTATCCCATGTTCTGAAGATTTATTTAAATACATAAAGGGAAATATCACTCAGGAATGCCACTCCCCATGTGATTCTCAGGCACAACTAGGTTTGGTAAATACTGTCTCAAGGCAACTAAATTCTTTGCACTCAGAATATTTTCCTTGGACTCTTCCTTCTCAGGTCTTCCTTAGAAGTTGATGATTTTACAAAAGACCCCAAATAGCCAAAGCAATCTTGAAAAAGAAGAACAAAGCTGGGAGGTATCACAAACTCAGATTTCAAGATATACTACAAAGCTGTAGTAATCAAAACAGTATGGCACTGACACAAAAGTAGACATATAGATCAATGGAACAGAAGAGAGTCTAGAAATCAACCCATGCTTTTATGGTCAATTAGTCTATGACAAAGGGGCAAGAATATACAATGGGAAAAAGACAGTCTCTTCAACAAATGGTGTTGGGAAAACTGGACAGCTACATGCAAAAGAATGAAACTGGCCCTTTTCCTTACACCATACACAAAAATAAACTCGAAATGGATTAAAGACCTAAATGCGAAGATATTAAACCATAAAATTCCTAGAACATAAACAGTAATTTCTTTGACATCGGCCATGGAAACATTTTTCTAGATATGTTATCTCTGGCAGGGGAAACAAAAGCAAAATTAAGCTATTGAGACTACACCAAAATAAAAAGTTTTCGCACAGCAAAGAAAACCATCAACAAAGCAAAAAGGCAACCTACTGAATGGGAGAAGATATTTGTAAGTGATATATCTGATAAAGGGTTATTTTCCAAAATATATAAAGAACTTATGCAAGTCAACACCAAAAAACCAATCAAATTAAAAATGGGCAGAGGATGTGAACAGACATTTTTCCAAAGAAGACATAAAGATGGCCAACAGACAAATGAAAAGATGCTCAACATCACTAATCATCAGGTAAATGCAAATTAAAACCACAATGAGATATTACTTTACACCTGTCAGAATGGCTAAAATAAAAAAGATGAGAAATAACAAGTGCTGGCAAGGATGTGGAGAAAAAGAACCCTTGTGCACTGCTGGTGGGAATGTGAACTGGTGCAGCCACTGTGGAAAACAGTACGGAGGTTCCTCAAAAAAATTAACAATAAGCTCACCATATGATCTAGTAATTCCACTACTAGATATTTACCCAAAGAAAAAGAAAACACTAATTAAAAAAGATCTATTCACCCCATATTTATTGCAGAAGTATTTACGAAAGCCAAGATATAGAAGCAACTCATGTCCATCAATAAATAAATGGATAAGGAAGATGTGGTATCTATCTACCTCCCTCCCTCCCTCCCTCCCTACAGTGGAATATTACTCAGCCATAAAAAAGAATGAAATCTTGCCATTTGCAACAACATGGATGGACCTACAGAGTATAATGCAAAGTGAAGTAAGAGAAAGACAAATACCATATGATCTCACTCATATATGGAATTTAAGAAACAAAACAAACGAACAAAAAAAAAAAAGGGGGAAGAGAGACAAAAAAAACAGACTCTTAACTATAGACAACAGAGGGTTGCCAGAGGGGAGGTGGGTGGGGGCATGGGTGAAATAGGTGAAGGGAGCTAAGAGTAAGCTTATGTTGATGAGCACTGAGAAATGTTGAACCACTATATTGTACACCTGAAATTAATATGACACTGTATGTTAATTATACTTGAATAAAAAATAGAGTTAAAAAAAAGTTGGTGATTTAATATGGGGAAAAAGATTTTACAGTTATAAAGAGAACTAGGAAGGACTTTAAGCATGATTATGTAAAGATATGATCCTAATAAAAGTTCATTCAATAATAATTAGTTCAATAAGCCTCTACTAAGGTTCCCATTATGTTACAGGTAATTATACCAGGCCCTAAGAACACAAAGTGAATGACATTAGATATAATACAGCAGGGCTTAGAGATATAAGCCTTGCCTTAGATATAATACAGTAGGGCTCAAGGGTTAGAATGGACGGCTTCAGAATGAGATTGCCTGTTCCAAATCCTAACTTTACCACTTACTTATTACCATAGTGATAAGTTTCCTCCTGGGTCAGAGGCCAATCACCATCTGGACACCCAGGATACAAACCTCATACCTCTAATCCCAGCTGCACAGGTAGCCCAGAAAAACTACATTCTTCCTGCCAAGCCACTGGTTCCCAAACCATAGGCCCTAGACCAGTGGCTACTTATAGTTAGACTAGGGGATATCAATCCAATATCAAGCATGTCAAAAGACCCAGCAAATAATAATTCATGCTCTGATATATTACTGTTCTCAGATTATGAGGATGATGTTGTGATAAAGGGAATACACATTCATTTTAAATCACTGCTAAATTATTTTACTCAAAATGACTGGAAAATTAGGCAATGAAATATTAATGTCCCAATGCTGTGGAGACCTCACTGAAGTATTCTAGCTAGTATTATCAGTCTGAAAATCCTGGAGACAGTACAAGTATTTTCATTTCTCTGGTATAGTGCTAAGCCATTCCAATTATAATAAAAATTACATAAAAATATGTTCTTTTCAAATTATTCTTCATTGTGACGCAAAATGCTAGAAATGATGATGACCCTTAATTTAGAAATTGTGTTAAGATGATAGCTATTGGGGCGCCTGGGTGGCTCAGTCGGTTAAGTGGCTGCCTTCGGCTCAGGTCATGATCCCAGTGTCCTGGGATCAAGTCCCACATCGGGCTCCCTGCTCAGCGGGAAGCCTGCTTCTCCCTCTCCCACTCCCCCTGTCCCTCTCCCACTCCCCCTACTTGTGTTCCCTCTCTCGCTATCTCTCTGTCAAATGAATAAATAAAATCTTAAAAAAAAAAAAGATGATAGCTATTAAAAACCTTCCTATGTTGTGGGGGGAGGGAGGGCACCATCAAAGAATGATGTCCCTTTAGGCATTATTTCAGTCAATGACTAGAAGGGATATTTTTGTCTGGTGAATAGAGGTAGACTTTTTAAAAAAATGTTAAACAAGAACACCCATATCAAAAGATAAGGTAGGGAATCACTGTTCAGTTCAAGTGAGTGCCTTTAATGGTTACTGCCACAGTGATCTGGGTTTTGGAACTGTATGAACAACACTGAGACTCTAAGAATTACCATATGTGGCAAACTAAGGCCATGAACTGAGTATGTTATGCCATATCTCTATCTTTAGAGAGGATTGTCTTAAGAATAAAAGGTCCCGGGCGCCTGGGTGGCTCAGATGGTTAAGCGTCTGCCTTCGGCTCAGGTCATGATCCCAGGGCCCTGGGATCAAGTCCCGCATCGGGCTCCCTGCTCCTTGGGAGCCTGCTTCTCCCTCTGCCTCTCTCTCTCTCTGTCTCTCATGAATGAATAAATAAAATCTTTAAAAAAAAAAAAAAAAAGAATAAAAGGTCCCAATAAGAGAAAAAAAAGATACAACATAAATTTCACATACCAATACTAAAATCATGAAGAGTAATGAGTGATTTGGCAAAAGGGTTACTCTGGAAGACTTCCTACAGAGAAGGTGACTTGAGTTTCAACTATGAAGGGCATGTTGTGGCTAATGAAGGAGTATTTACCTGGGGTAAATGTAGAGGGGGAAAAGAGGTTTTTAAAAAAAGAGCTTAAATCAATGATTTTCAGCTTCAATACAGTGAATTTCAAAATTATGATCACGACCCATGCCATGAGATGGGCATGCCATGAAGTACATTTTCTATTGCAACCCAAGACACAATATATGCATATGTGTTTATAAACAAAACCAAAAACATTACAGAAAATACCCTTAATGTTACTCTGATATTTTCTATTGTTCTAGTTCATTTTTATAAAATGCTGGTCATACTCCTCTGTGCTGATTCCACAATTTGCAATTATGTCACTATTTACAATTTTTAGAATACTGACTTTAATGGGTATAAGAATTACCTGAGCTACTTATCTAAAATGTAGATTCCCAGGCTCCACCCCTAGAAATTCAGGATTCATAGGTATAGGATGAACCACAGGCATCTGTAATTTTAAGGTGATTCTAATACAAGTGATTAATCCACAAGCCATGTTTCAAGAACCGCTGGCTATTGAGCAAATTTTGCTTTGCTCCATAGCTCAACAACATGCTATTTTTAAATTTACAACTATGGAATACTTTTTTCTCCATGCACACACATGCATATACCCCCCCACACAAACATGTATGCTTGTATATGCAGAGACTATTTCTGGAGTGAATCATGTGAAACTGGTAACAAACTTATGTTTGAAATCCTAGTTTAGCCTCTAACTAACTGCATGTCCTAAGCCACAGTCTCTCTGAGCCATCTATAAAATAAAGTAACAGTGAGTGAATATATGTAAAGTACCTAGCATATATTACTGATTCCTTAGAAAAATGTCAGGTGCTATTACTGTTATTTAGGGATAAAAGATAGACATAATAGGAAACATGATAACATAATAAACATAGTAACTATGATCAAAATGTCATAGGATGATGATCCCATTAACTATGTTTAATATAGAACAAAAGTAATTAAAAAAAAAGAATAAAAGTAATCAAGAGAAAGCAGATAGGAAAACTTATGTACTGTTGGTGAGAGTATAAATTGGTGTAACTTCTTTGGGAACAATTTAACAATATAAATTTTGAAAACATGTATCTTTTGACTCAGTAATTCTACTTTATCTTGCTAGAGAAGTACATGAAAATTTTTGTATAACAATGTTCTCTCCACTATTATTTGTAAGCAGAAAAAAACAAAAACAACCTAAATGTCTCCCAACAGGAGACAGACATCCATATGACGAAATATTATGAAGCTGTTCAAAAAAGTAGAGCTATTTAGATCCATTTGTGCTGTTAATAAAGATCTTCAAAAGCACACTATTAATTCACCAATAACTTAAACACAGAATTGCCATATGAGCCAGAAGTTCCACTTCTGAGTATATACCTAAAAGAAGTGAAAAGAGTTTTTCAAACAAAAACTTGTACATGAATGTTCATAGCAGCACTATTCACAATAGCAAAAAGATACAACCCAAAGGTCCATTGACTGATAGATGAATAAAATATGGTATATCCATACCATGGAATATTACTCAGCCATAAAAAGAATGATGTACTGATACATGCTACAATATGGATGAACTTTGGAAACATGATGCTAAGTGAAAGCGAGACATAACAGGCCACATATTGTATGATTCCATTTATATGACATATATAGAACAGGCAAATCCACAGGGCAGATTAGTGGTTGCCAGGACATGAGGAGAGGGGAAATGGGGAGTGATTGCTTATTGTGTACATGGTTTCCTTTTGGGGTGACGAAATGTTCTGGAACTAGATAGTGGTGATGGCTGCAAAACACTGTGAATGACCTAAATGTCACTATTGGTAAATTTTACGTTATATATATTTTTTATTTTTGGTTAAAGATTTTATTTATTTAATTGACAGAGACAGAGAGAGAGAGAGCAAGAGAGAGAGCAAGAGAGCGCAAGCAGGGGGAGTGGCAGGACCCTGGGATCATGACCTGAGCTGAAGGCAGACACTTAACTGACTGAGCTACCCACGTGTACAAAATAAATGTATTTTAGCACAAAATAAAAATAAAGGAATACAAATATTAACTTCAAAAAACAAGTGCAGAACCAGTTTCCCCAGTATGACTTCTGAAGCAACTACCCTTTTTTTTTTTTTTTTAAGATTTTATTTATTTATTTGACAGAGAGAGACACAGCGAGAGAGGGAACACAAGTAGGGGGAGTGGGAGAGGGAGAAGCAGGCTCCCCGCCGAGCAGGGAGCCCGATGCGGGGCTCCATCCCAGGACCCTGGGATCATGAGCTGAACTGAAGGCAGACGTTTAACTGACTGAGTCACCCAGGCATTCCCCCCCGCCAAATGTTTTAATAGCTATTTTGAAAAAGTCCAAGTGGAGCCAAAGCGTAACTCTAGGATGGTCAATTGTAGTCATCAATGCCTGTCATGATGGAGCATTACTCAAATTTCCAAAACTATTGACCTTAATTTCCCAAAATTACTAATGTACTTCTCCATATAATGGAATATATTTATGAGATGTTCGTTAACATTATATTTAAAATTCTTCATGTAATAGTAATTAAATTCA
>NW_023270418.1:245321-363573 GCF_011800145.1 Mirounga leonina
ATGTTCCTGATAACACTGAATTTAATTACTATTACATGAAGAATTTTAAATATAATGTTAACGAACATCTCATAAATATATTCCATTATATGGAGAAGTACATTAGTAATTTTGGGAAATTAAGGTCAATAGTTTTGGAAATTTGAGTAATGCTCCATCATGACAGGCACTGATGACTACAACTGACCATCCTAGAGTTATGCTTTGGCTCCACTTGGACTTTTTCAAAATAGCTATTAAAACCTATAGCTAATTTTTTGGATCATGCATCTCTAGTAATGAAATATTTTTAAGCCCACACCCCCAAATGTGATATTTACCTAAATATATGTCTGTACTAATACATTATGTACATTATAAAATATTTGCAAATTTTTAAATTAAAAAGATGAAATTAAAAACTACTTTCCTAACATTTAAAATTTTATTTATGATAAGAAATCCTTTTGTTCTTATTAAAACTTATTTTAACAATATATTTTTAGTGAAAGCAATATGCATTTTTTGTAAAAATCTTAACACTCTGCCATATACCAAGAGGTAGGTATTATTCCCACTTTAGAGGTGATAAAGCTAAACTTTGAGAGGTTATATAACCTGACAAATGCCAGAGCTGTAACATGGCAGAGCTGGGATGCAACCCCCTAACTCTAAAACCAGTGCTCTTAACCAATATATTATGAGAATGGAAGCAATCAAAGAAAACAAATCTATACTACAGTATAAGTCAAAGACAGAATAAATCCTTCTGACCAATCAGAATGTTCTCTGCTCATTTGACTCTTGTTAATGTAATCAATTACAATCTCGTATGACTTTGGGTAAGTCACTTTATTTATTTGAATCTTAGTTTCCCAATAAGCAAAATGAGGAACTTGGACTAGGTGATCTTTAATGTGCTTTTTAGCATTAAAATTCCATGACTCAAGGCGGAACACAGAGGATTTTTGGGGTAGTGAAAGATACTATAATGGTAAATACGTGTCATTATAGATTTGTCCATACCCACAGAATGTACAACAGCAAGAGTGAACCGTAATGTAAACTATGGATTTTGGATGATAGTAATGTGTCAAGGTAGGTTCATCAACTGTGCCACTCTGGTGGGGAATACTGATAATGGGGGAGGCTGTCCGTGTGCAGGGATAAGGGATATATACAGGAAACCTTCTGCTCAATGTTGCTTGTGAACTTAAAACTGTTCTAAAAAAAAAAAAAGTGCATTAAAAAAAATTCTAGGACTCAAATACAAGAACAAATGAGGCAAACATCTTTTAAGCAGAATAACCATACCTCTGCTGATCTCCACATTAGGCAGGCTAAAGATGTCAAGGTCCATCACCCCTCCTTTTGTTTCTTCTGAGAGGTCCAAGAGGACCAGTCTGTCTGCAATGCCCTGTACAGTAAAATAAGAAAAAGAATATATAGCATTATGCAAACACAGCCAGTTACTCAATTTAAATTCATTCAGAAGTGAAGCTAAAGTAGAATGCACAGGCCTCATGTGCTGTCTTATGAAGGAAAAGTAATACAATAGCAATAAAAGGACACGCAATCAAGAAATTACTGTGAATGTGAGTCATGTGATCCTTTAGGCTTGACTGAAAATTGGGATCTAGCAGGACTTAACTCAGAAGTCACAGACTGCAGACTTCCTTTGATGGGACAATGAGTAATACGGATAAGCTGGTGTACTCAATACATTTGCTGTTGTTCTTGAGTTTATGTTTTCATTTTGATGTCATAATTTCCATTCTGAAAGTACTTAGGGTGATTTTTGCTCTATTTTAGTGCCTCACTTCTAGCATGAAAGTCAACACCAATGCCAAGTTTCTCTTTTAAAAAAAAAGGATAATAGGGGCGCCTGGGTGGCTCAGTTGGTTAAACATCTGCCTTCGGCCCAGGTCATGATCCCAGGGCCCTGGGAGGGAGCCTGCTTTTCCCTCTCCCTCTGCCCCTCTGCCTTCCCCTGCTTGTGCTCTCTCTTGCTCCTGCTCTCTCTCTCAAATAAATCTTTAAAAAAAAAATTAAAAAAGGATAATAGCCATAAATCTAAAATAAAATCCTATTATCATGTAGAACTTTCCCCAGAGATCTCATGGAAAACACTCCGCATGCCTGTAGATGGCTCCCTGGGTCCCATGGGCTAATGACGGCATAGAAACTCCTCCAAGTCAAGTTACCTTTGTGGAAGGTCTTTTTCTTTTTAAAGATTTTATTTATTTATTTAAGAGAGAGAGAGAGGGAACACAAGCGGGGGGGGTGGTGGGAGAGGGAGAAGCAGGCTTCCCATGGAGCACAGAGCCCGATGTGGGGCTCGATCCCAGGACCCCCTGAATCATGACCTGAGCTGAAGGCAGTCGGTTAACCAACTGAGCCACGCAGGCACCCAGAAGGTCTTTTTCTAAAGTGGTAAGCAGTGTGAGGATCTTTCCTATATTAGTGTGCAAAGGCAAGAGTACCCAGGGATTTACCAGACCATCAGGCAGAAAGTACAAAAGAAAACAACTGAGCTACACTCTGTGACGCTAGGCAAGTCACTGAACTTGGCTTTACTTCATGGGGTTATGAGGATTAATATGTGACCCAAAGCTGGCGGAGGGAAGTCCTCTCTAAATTGTACCTATTAACTTTATTATTGTCAACTACACTCAAAGAGAAATGCAAAGACAACTATGAGTTACCTTTTTATTTATGAGACACACGAAGATCCAAAAGTTAAACAACAGTAGTGTGGGAAAACCTGCATTCTTACACACTGTGGGTATGAGCATAAACTGGTACAATTGATATGGGGGATAATTTGACAAGTTCTATCAAAATTTAAAAACACAGTAATTCCTTTAATCCACTTATCTCACTTATAGAAAATTTCCTATAAGTTTATTAGTACATGTGTAACGTGATACAATGCGTATAAGGAGATTCAAAAGACTAGAAATGACCTAAATGTCCATCCGTAAGGACAACAGCAATAATGAGGCAGTGTAACATAGTGGTTTACAGCAGAACTTCCCAAGCTTGAAGGGATCACCATTTAATAGATCAGTACAGCACACGGAACACCAGGGGTTGTGTTAAAATGCAGGTTTGCTTCCGCAGGTCTGGGGTGGGGCCTTAGAAAATACAAGTCTAATAAGATCTCAGATATGGCCGGTGCTGCTGGTCTGAAAGCCACATGCTGAGCAGTAAAGACTTAGAATACAGGGGGGCACCTGGGTGGCTCAGTCGTTAAGCGTCTGCCTTCGGCTCAGGTCATGATCCCAGGGTCCTGGGATCGAGTCCCGCATCGGGCTCCCTGCTCTGCGGGAAGCCTGCTTCTCCCTCTCCCACTCCCCCTGCTTGTGTTCCTGCTCTCGCGGTCTCTCTCTCTGTCAAATAAATAAATAAAATCTTTAAAAAAAAAAAAAAAGACTTAGAATACAGGCTCTGTAAACAGACTGCCTCACTTCAAATCCTGCCTCCATTTATTAACAGTGTGACTTTGGGCAAGTTGCATAACCTCCCTCTGCCTTGATTTCTTCATTTGTAAAATGGCAGTAATGATAGTACCTAACATATAGGGTTAGGTAAAACTTAGTAAAAATTAGTCAAGTCGTTTAGTGGAGTGCCTGGCACCTAGTAAGCATTCAGCAAAGGTTAGTTACTGCTGCTGCCACCACCACTTCTACCGACACCATTATGGCTACTACTGTATCATAATATTCGATATATTGTATCTTGCATCAAAATACTAATGCTTACAAAGAAAAATGGAAAAAAATTTCCATTTAGACAGTTTACAGACAAAAGAATACTGACAGTGAGACTCTTCCAACTGTTAAAGAAACATGACTTTAAGGGGCTTTCTTGTACTTAACCAAAACCAAACAAAATTGATAAAATTCAGTACTGTTAGGGATGCGAAAAATCAGATTGATGTGCATACTGTTATTAGCAGCATAAATTAATTCTGCCTTTCTGAAGCACAATCTAGCAATATGTAATAAGTACCATAAAGACCATTCATACCCTCTGATTCACCAGTATTGGGTTTTTTTTTTTTTTTAAGATTTTATTTATTAGACAGAGAGCGAGCACAAGCAGGGGGAGTGGCAGGCAGAGAGAGAGGGAGAAGCAGGCTTCACCCTGAGCAGGGAGCCCGACGTGGGGCTTGATTCCAGGACCCTGGGATCATGACCTGAGCTGAAGGCAGACGCTCAACCGACTGAGCCACCCAGGCACCCCCACACTAGTACTGTTTTCGAGATTATGTACACTTAAAAGAAAATTCAGAGGAGAAAATAAGCAATTTGTGAAGCAATGTTTATGGAATCATTCTGTTTAGTAACAAAGGAACTGAAAACAATTCAAACTCCAATTAAGAGGGACTTGTGTATTCAGATGGAAAGTGGAGGAAACGAAATGAAGTCAAAAGTTAGTATATGTTGTTCTGTGCAGCCAGCTTTTAAAATTTTCTAGTTCCCTGGATACAATTTAATTATTTACTAAAGTACAACCTATCCCTAAGACATATGTGAGTCTGAAATAAAAAGGGAAGAGTTTAGGTGACAAAAATTTTTTAAAGATCTTATTTATTTATTTGAGAGACAGAGCTAGAGAGAGAGAGCACAAGCAGGGTCAGAGGCAGAGGCAGAAGCAGGCCCTCCAATGAGCAGGGAGCCTGTTGCGGGACTAGATCCTAGGACCCTGGGATCATGACTGGAGCTGAAGGCAGATGCTTAACCGACTGAGCCACCCAGGAGCCTGACAAACAATCAGATTTTAATAGAAAAGAAAAAAACAAAATGCCTGCTACCAAATAAACAGAGAGGGACAGCTATTCCACTCTGGGCTACATCCCTGAAAAGACACAGACAAGCTGTTACGATGATACTGGGACCCTGGAAGGTCTTTTGAACCTCTCTGGAAGGGAATTTAAGCCTTTCTGAAAATAATTTATATACAGAAGATCTAGTAAAAAGGACTGATGGAAAAATAAATTTCAAACTAGTGTAAAATATCAATTTAGATACATCTAAAACTAATGATGTAATGTATGGGGATTAACATAAGAATAAAAAAAATATATCAATTTAGAAACTATGGTCCTAAGAGAAAGTGGAGTAATTACACAAGAAAAGGCAATCTTTAAGAAAAAAAAGTTAATTTTAGAAAGAGCTAAAATTAAGTATTATATTAAATAAGAGCTTAATTAAAGCGGCATGACTCAGAAAACACAAAGGAATTGGTGACTAAGTCAGATAAATGTCACGTTGAGGTTTCCCTTGGAATAGGATGATGAGCCCATTGTTCAAATCTCTTTTTTAAAGCCTATTCCATGACTAAGTACTAATTAAGAAGCAATATCCCTAATGAGAGCTTTCAGTTTTTTTTTTGCCAACTTACTAAATATATTTTAAGGCAAAATGAGGTTTTTCCACAAGACAAAAGGAAGCCATCATTTCTTGTATGTTAAACATAAACTGCCTGAAAGTGTAGCAACATGATAGACGGATGTATAAGCACGATGCTTACATACCTTTGCTGAGATTGCTAATGTGCAAGCAATACCTAGTTCTCCACCTCCAACCACAGTAATTTTATTGACTGTTTTATGCTCGTGATTTACCCAGTTCTTTGAATTCATGTCTGAGACACCTAGAAATAAAAGTGCATTGCCATGAGAATTTTGAAATAATATCAAAAATCTTTTTTAGCATCTTAAAAAAATACACCAACCTTCAATAACTTGGACAGAAAACATGGTGCTAGTCCAGAAGAAGCACTCAAAAATATGTGAACAAGTGACAAGCAAGACAGAAAGGAATCTCAGTAAATATTCTACTAAATAGAGACTACCCCTTTAAAAAGAAAATATCTTTCTAAACAATTAAAACATATAAGACTAAAAAATAGAACTTCCATAATCCTGAAAAACATTCTGATTCTTACCACTCTGTTCTATAATGCAAAAATGTTTAACACCTTACTGAATTTTATAAGCATGGATATTTTGCTTTATCCTCAATGAGAAACATGAGAATCACAAATTTTCTGATCCAATATATTTATTGAATGAGGCAAAAAGCCACATAAACATATAATGAAAAAGGTTTGGGATCATCATATCAAGTGATTTTGAGCAAAACACCAAATTATTTTATCTGTCAGTGTAAGAGTAATCTTTTCCATTTTAAGAAACTACAATTATTGGAACTGTATGGTAACACCCTATGATAGACGTATAGGATTTTTGATTCAACACAGATAGGTACAGATACATGAATATATTTATTTATAGAAATCCAGTAGCAGAGAATAAAGGATATTAGTGAGAAATTGTAAATTCATAACTCTGATCAACAAAAATACAAACCTTCAGTGATTTTTGCAATATAGGCTAGCAAGTCTACCTGCCGTGCCTCATCAGATGACGGTAGAGAATACAGGGGAAGTTCCTCTTGAAACTTGGCAATCATTTCTTGAATTAGTCCAACAATGACAGATTTAGGCTGCAGAATACAAAGGGAAAAGTTACGCAAAAATTTTTCTAAAGAATACTGCCTTGTTAACCTATATATTGTTACCAAGTTAACCAAAAGAAAGTTTTGCATTATGCTCTTATTTTTTGAAAACTACCATACAAATTACATAATGCTTTTTTTTTTTTTTAAGATTTTATTTATTTATTTGACAGAGAGAGATAGTGAGAGCAGGAACACAAGCAGGAGGAGTGGGAGAGGGAGAAGCAGGCTTCCTGCTGAGCAGGGAGCCCGATGTGGGGCTCGATCCCAGGACCCCGGGATCATGACCTGAGCCGAAGGCAGACGCTTAACGACTGAGACACCCAGGCACCCCCAAATTACATAATACTTTTAACTGAAAAATTACTTAATTCTTTAAACTGAAAATTAGAGAAATGCTAATCCACATCTCCAAAAGATGGGAAAATAACATGAATGTGCTTTTGGCAAAGTACCTACGTTCAGGAACTGTCTCTCTTTTTTTGATTTTTTTTAATTTTGAAATAATTTCAGACTTATAGAAAAGTTGTAAAAAGAAGTACAAAAAATTTTTAAATGTTAACATTTTAGCACATATATTTTCTCAGTCTCCTTCCCTCTCTATATTTTTCTGAACCAACTGAGAATAAATTGCAGATCTAATACCTTTTCACCCCTAAATACTTTAGTGTATATTTCCTAAAAGAAAAAACAAGGGCGCCTGGGTGGCTCAGATGGTTAAGCCGTCTGCCTTTGGCTCAGGTCATGATCCCAGGATTCTGGGATCGAGTCCCGCATCGGGCTCCCTGCTAGGTGGGGAGCCTGCTTCTCCCTCTCCCTCTGCCTCTGCCTCTCTGCCTCTCATGAATAAATAAATAAAACATTAAAAAAAAAAACAGGGGTGCCTGGGTGGCTCAGTCGGTTGAGCGTTTGACTCTTGGTTTCTGCTCAGTTTGTGATCTCAGGGTCCTGGGATCAAGCCCTGTGCTGGGCTCCACACTTGGGGTGGAGTCTGCTTGAGATTCTCTATCTCCCTCTGCCTCTGCCCCTCCTCCTGCTTCACGTGTGCATGTGTTCTCTCTCTCTGTCTCTCTCTCAAAATAAATAAAATCTGCAAAAAAAAAAACCCAAAAACCCTCAAAAAACAAAAAACCAGACATTCTCCTATATAAGCATTATCAAATCAGAAAAGTAACACTGATAAAATATTATCTAATCCAGTACTGTTTCTTTTAATTTATTAAGCAACCGTAGTGAAATCCACTTAACCTCTCTGAGTTTCAGTGTTATCAGCAGTATAATATGAAAAATAAATCCCAAGTGGCTGTTAGGGGAAACAAATGCATGCAACCTATATGCTGTGAGTGTAAAATATTTATTATTACTATTAAAAATATTCAAAAGTTTGCTCATTTTAAAAAGTGCTTAATTTCTCAAGAGTCTGAGTTTCACTATTTATAAATTAAGAGGATGAAGCTATTAGGATCAAAAACTCAAACACTTTTATTTTTTTATTTTTATTTTTTAATGTTTTATTTATTTATTCATGAAAGTCAGAGAGAGAGAGAGAGAGGCAGAGGCAGAGGGAGAAGCAGGCTCCCCGCCTAGCAGGGAGCCCGATGCGGGACTCGATCCCAGGACCCTAGGATCATGACCTGAGCCGAAGGCAGACGCCCAACCATCTGAGCCACCCAGGCGCCCCTCAAACACTTTTAAAGACCAAGCAGATAATAATGTGTGAAGTTGTCAAGTATAAGAAAATTTAGGGAGATGGTTATTGTAGCAAATTGGAAAGAGTATACATATAGGCATTCAGATTCATATTAAGAACAAAACAAAACAAAGCAAAACAAAACCACTTTGCTGTTCAACAAAATTCTGTAGGTCTAACACAGCACATTGAATCTCTTGGGGAAAACATCTGCAATCCTTGGCCTAGACAGCCTCTAGATTTCTTCCAGCTCCAAAATTCTATGTAATTCTACTACATAATTATAATTCCAACTGCATGAGCAATTTAAAGTTACTGTGGTACTTTTAAATAGGGCAATTTAAATAATGTATTGTCTTCTTAAGACTAGTTCTAGTTTAAAAAAAATTGTTTTAGCTTTTTTTTTTTTTTTTAAGATTTTTTATTAGACAGAGAGAGACACAGTGAGAGAGAGAACACAAGCAGGGGGAGTGGGAGAGGGAGAAACAGGCTTCCCGCGGAGCAGGGAGCCCGATGCGGGGCTTGATCCCAGGACCCTGGGATCATGACCTGAGCTGAAGGCAGACGCTTAACGACTGAGCCACCCAGGTGCCCCTGTTTTAGCTTATAATAAAGAGGCTCAAAATAGTAAAATGAAATCAATACTGTTTAAACTAAAATAAAGCATCACCTCAACTAGACTATAGGACTACCTCTGAGTATTTACTATAGAAACAAAACTATGAAAAGAGATGCCAGTGAAAACCAGAAAGAGGAAACAGGAAAAATGAATTCCCACAACAGGGCACAGATGTCAAAATACTGTTTGAGGATAGCTTAAAAAAAAAAAAAAGGGTAAAAATGGATGAAGGAGATAATTAGAGCATACATAAATCGACTGACATATGAAAAAGATTTGAATTTCTCAAATAGTCAAAAAACTAAACATTAAGATATCATTTTTGTCCCTCCAAATGACAAATTTTTTATGCCCTATTTAGCACATTTAACTGGCAATCTTATTTATTAAAATCACCAAATAATGCAAATGACGTACAAATTCATAAAGTAAAAGGTCAGTGTTCCTCCACCTAACCTCCACTACCAACCACCTGGTGTGCATCCCTTCTTTTTGTATTTCTTTTTTTCTTCTTTTTAAAGGTTTTATATATATGTGGAAAAATATGGAAAAGTATAAAGAAAAAATAAAACATGTCCATAATTGCACACCTTTTGCGGGATGTATATAAAATAAAAAGTTGTAATCCTAACACCATCCTTTCTTTACTCCAACTTCACTTGACTCTTGACATATCCCTGGTCTCACTTAGGGGTTCCTGGTCCTCCTGTCCTACAACCTCCTGGATACGTAGAAATATATTCTAAATTATCCTTTCATAAAAATCTTAATTTTTACAAAAAGGAGAACATACTCTACATCCTTCTAAGTAAATATATAGAGAGAAACAAGGGTTTGTTTTGCTTTAATGATAGTACCTTCCGTTAGAACAAGGGTACTACAGAACAGGGATTCTACACTGATTTCAAGTGATGGTAGAGATACATTTTGTCTACCTTTTGGAGGCCAATTTGGCAATATATAAGAATAGCCTTCAAAATATTTATAAATTTTGATCCAACAATTCCATTCCTAGAGATTTATCATTAGGAAATTATTAAAGATTTATAATATATACACATTTATGTTTATATATATTTATCTTTAAGGATGCTCATCATTAAATATCTAACAGATCAATTTGTAAATACATTATGCCAATATTTTTATGCGAGATCATCAGGCAACCAATTAAAGACCATGTATTTTGAAATACTGTTTAAAATGAGAAGTGCTCAAAATAATGGTAGATGAAAAGTACAGATAATAAAATTGCATGTGAGGGGCGCCTGGGTGGCTCAGTCGTTAAGCGTCTGCCTTCGGCTCAGGTCATGATCCCAGGATTCTGGGATCGAGTCCCACATCGGGCTCCCTGATCGGCGGGAAGCCTGTTTCTCCCTCTCCCACTCCCCCTGCTTATGTTCCCTCTCTCGCTGTGTCTCTCTCTGTCAAATAAATAAATAAAATCTTTAAAAAAATAAAAAATAAATAAATAAATAAATAAAATTGCATGTGAGAACTTGTAAAGCAAATAAACTGGTTACATAAATCATCGTGAATGAATTTTTAAAACTTAATGCTGAGTTAAAACAAAATTTGTAACAGAAGATTATATACAGTATGATTCAATTTACATAAAGGTCAAAAACAGGCAAAACTACAAATAAATACATATATTACATAAAAATCTTTAAGAAGGAGGGACTAGGAGATAATGTCCAATATCTTGCTAGTAACTTTTCATGTGCTTTATCAAGTACTGAACAACTATCAGAAGAGAGGGAGCAAATAGTAGTTGGCTCCAGACCTGGAGAGAGCACTTCATGCAGGCTGCGGTCTGTCATTGGGGTTCTGGAACTTGGGTGATTCCAGGGAGCTCAATTTCAAACTACTTTTAAAGTCCATATGAGGAATACCATTGAAAGAAAATTCAGTAACTTATTTGTACCATTAGGATAAATAATCAGAAAAATAAAAACTTTTAAAAGAAAATCCAAATTGATCTTACATGGCTCCAGTTTTGAAGATACGGCAAGTATATTCTGCCTTGAGCATCCACATGTTTTCCAACTGAGATTCCCATATTTGCAGTTGGCTTTAAGAAGCAAATGGGGGGAGCAAAAGGGTGGGAATCCAAAATCCACAAACGAATTGGTATGTTATATGTATTACCTATGTGAGACAAAATAAACACATTTTCAAACAATGATGAAGCATACACATTATATTTGTATAGCTAGGTGGCATTTTAAGACATGTAGTCTAGTCAAGTGTATATATAAAGGATTTATATAGATCAAGGCCTACTTCTCCATTTTCATGTTCCCATTAAAGCAGCAGTGTAACACTTGAAGAAATTTAAGACAATGACCAGCTCATCCAATTCAATTTAATAAATATTTACTGGACCTACTGTGCCAGGAATTTGGGATACAGCATCTTCTTTTTTTTTTTTTTAAGATTTTATTTATTTATTTGAGAGAGTGAGTACAAGAGAGCGGGGAGGGTCAGAGGGAGAAGCAGGCTCCTCGCTGAGCAGGGAGCCCGATGTGGGACTCGATCCCGGGACTCGATCCCGGGACTCCAGGATCATGACTTGAGCCGAAGGCAGTCGCTTAACCAACTGAGCCACCCAGGCGCCCAGGATACAGCATCTTCTTGATGTAACTTTCTTTGCTCCACCCAAGCAGAGCTATCGCACCTTTCTTGAAAGGTAGTGGACACTTCTATTTTTATACTTATTCTGCATTGAAGTGATTTGCCTACAGGTCTATGTTTCCTTTCACATTGTAAACTTCCAGAGGATTATGTATTTTTCATCTCTATAACCCCGGCACCAAGTAGAGTGCCTAACATACTGGCTGACAATAAAGGTTTCTTATATAAATAAGAGTGAATGAATAAACAAATGAAAAATGAATGAATCAACAAAGATGAATTCAATACATTTGATACTGACTCTCAGGTTGCTCATTAAGTGCAAATGAGCTGGGTTAGATACATAGAACTTGGAGCTGAAAATAACCCTAACAGTGACCTCGTCCAAGGGTTCTTAAATTTCAGAGTACTGAGAGCCAGAAACTTGAGTGCATGCTCTTCCAGTGCTAACCACCTACACGTATCATGCCTACCAAGAGCAAAAATCTCTGACGGCCCTGGATGCCAGGAAGCCAAAAGCTAAACCTAATAAAAGTGTAAAAACTAAACTTAAACTAGAAATCTGATCAATTACCTTAGCTATTCTACTGTATTTCCTGATAGTCATTCCTACTTTCATAGTCTTACTGCGTGTCTTTCATCCCTGTATTTATGAATACGGCTGTTCAGGAGCAAGAATGCCTAGGTTCAAATCCTAGTTTCACCCATGACTAGCTATATGATTTTAGGCAGGTTCCTTAACTTCTCTGTGCCTCAATTCCTTCCTCTATAAAATGGAAATAATACCTCCTACCCCATAGGGTTGTTGTGAGGATGAAATTAGTTAAGGTATGTAAAATTCCTACAACGGTACATGACATGGTAAGTACCATGAAGGGTTGGCAATTTTTGCAATGTACCTCAAACCCATTTTGGAAATAGGCCAGGTCTAAATAAAAAGTTTTATTTTCCACTGCAATCCTTTTCCTACTAAGGAAATCTTCCTTCCACTGACAGCTACTTTTCTCATCTTGCTTCCTCCTCTAAAGATACAAGGATACTCAGCCCTTTCTCACATTAGAAGCACTTAAGAAACTTGGAAACATACCAGTATCCAGGTCACTCACCCAAAGTTTCTGATTCAATGGGATGGGGTGTGGATAACATTTTTTAAAAGCTTCCCATGTAATTCTAATGTGCAGGTAGGACTGAAAATCAGTACATTATAGAAACATCCTAATACTTGTGGGTCTATTATTTTATATCAGTAGTTCTCAAAACCACACTCCTCTTCTACTTTTGTCTAAGTCTTTTTTTTTTTTTTAAGATTTTATTTATTTGAGAGAGAGAGAATGAGAGAGAGAGAGCATGAGGGAGGGAGGGTCAGAGGGAGAAGCAGACTCCTTGCTGAGCAAGGAGCCCGATGCGGGACTCGATCCCGGGACTCCAGGATCATGACCTGAGCCGAAGGCAGTCGCTTAACCAACTGAGCCACCCAGGCGCCCTACTTTTGTCTAAGTCTTAAAACAATTTTTTAAATTGAGATACAACTGACATATAACACATTAGTTTCATTGTATAATGTAATGACTTGATATTTGTATATATTACAAAATGATTACTACAATAAGTCTAGTTAACATTCGTCACCGTAGTGTCTAAGAATTTACAATTTCGGTGTAGGCATAGCAACTGATCCATAGATAATTCTATGATTATAAAGTCATGTGATCATAGCACCACTAAGTGACTGACAGGTACTGAGACACACCATCAAATTACTCCAGAAGTAGTTACTCTGTCGAATATTATATACTCTCTAGGGTAGTGTTTTTCAAATTGTGGTCATGATAATTAGGTCACAAAATTAAGTTAGTGGGCTGCAAACAATATCTTAAAATGGAATTGAAAATAAAATAAAATATATGACAGGTAGTATGGTGTTTCATATATATATGCTTATAATGTGTGTGTGTGTGCACGCACGCATGTGTACACTAGCTGTGTATATAAAAGTATTTATTGTGCGTCACAATCAAAACATTTGAAAGCCACTGTTCTAGGTCATGCAAATTTTTTTGTTTCATAATATAGTTGCAGTAGGCCAGATCCTGATGGTGCCACTTTCTGTGTTAATCACTACACATTAAAGAAAAGGAAAGAAATGTCTATTGATGGTATCTTTCTAATTGATCAAGGATCTGCTGCCTCCCTCAATGCCCCTCCCCAGCAGCGTCCATGCATTTTAATAGCCCATGCTTGGCAAAGCAACTGGTGAGCCTGATTCCCGTGTCTAACTGGTAAGATTCACTACTGGCGTTCTGTTCTCGTCCTTCCTTCCTTCTTTCCCATTCTTTTCTGTCAGCAAATGCCCTGCCTCCTACCCTGCCCATTTAGCTTTCAGTAATTCATTACCAAAGAGTCAGAACTCCTGGAAGAGTCCTCAGATCTCAAGTAATTACATCATAAAAATATAATTTAAGTTAGCTGCAAATAAAGTTCAGATGGGTATCATCTTATTAAGATGAATACACATCTCTAAAGAATGAATGGATGAAGAAAAAGTGTCATCACAACCTTGACACAATCTTGGAGAGATAATAAGAAATAATCTAGAAAATGTCAGCAGATATACGTAAGGAAATATCAATGGAAGATTCATCAGGGAAATAGGACTGGGTGGGAAGTTAGTTACAAGCTTAACTTCATCCTTTCTCAATTGTTTACTTTTTTTAGCATGAGTATATATTATTAAACTAATAAAACTAGGAACTGGTAGAAATATAGGCAGACAAATAATCACAGTCAACATTTATTAAGCTTCTATTATGTGCCAGGCATTATGCCAAGAGCTTATTTATAGTAATTCATTTAATCCTCATAGTTCTAGAGTGAGGCTCTATTATTGTACCATTTTACAGATGAGAAAGATAATACATTCTGACCTTTTGATCAGCAGGAAATAAATAGTGTGGATCACACTGAATTGATATAATTCTACTCAAAAGCAAAGAAAAAAAAGAGGGTACTGCAAAAATAAAGGTACTGCAGGTACCGTTACTACCTTGGAAGACCCAGTGTAAGAAGCAATGAAATAACTCGTTGGCTCTTGGAGATGCAGAATGCCAATGAGGGGCATCATACCAATCATATTAAAATAAGTTCAAAATAAAATAAAGTTTTATGCCCTCCTCTTACTTCCCCACACTGTCCTTCAAACTGAAATGCTACTAAGCAGTGATTCACTTAAATTCATGAGCTTCTCTGTTAATATGTAACTACCCTTGACATCATTGGGGTGGGTCAGAGTTGGGAATGAATCAATCAACCAATCAATCATTGGGGTGGGCAATAATTCTCTCTCTCTCTCTAGCATCTAATCATAGTAAATGCAGAACACAAGTAATGGGAAACAGGTCTGAGTAAGGTTCTCTAGGCAGCCAGAAAAGAGTCTGAGAGCTTGGCAGGAGAGGAGCAAGGAGGAAAATAAAAATCAGTTCTGCAATTTCTGCAGAGCTCACTGTAATCTACTTTCATCTCCAACCACATTCCTATGTATAAAAACCAAACTGAACTCCTATGCATTTCCTGTGCCAAAGGAGATGTCATGGTGGGACATGAACAGAGGCAGAATAAAACATGAGTGCACCCCGGCCAATGAGTCATCATGGAGGGGAAGAAATTAAGAAGGGTTTGTAACAGTCTAGGGACTACTGTAATGAAGCACCTATTTTGAAAAAAGTCCCCCGAAATTTAGCTTCTTGGTGTCTTTTGAGCAGTGTATTCCCACAGTACACTGCTGAATTTTTTGTAAAGGAGCAAACTCCACTGTTCTCTCACCATTTGTTTTCAGATCCTCCTCAGCCCTTTTTTCAGGGCGCCTCCTCTCGTATGCCCAGCAAATTCACTTATTAGTCAGTAATCAAATAAACAAACTCAACCATTCAATAAATATTTATCGAGCATTTTCTATAAACACAGCACAGTGTATTAGTGATTTTGGATAATATCCTTCCTGGGATTATTTGCATTTTAAAAGAGGAATAAATTTTTAGTTGTGGAATTTCAGGGAACCCCTTCAGAGAAGTATATTAGAACCAATGCTTCGCTGGTGTTCTTTACATCATACTATATAAGCAATCACCTATGATGATACCTATCTGAAAGGTTAGTCCTGTTGAACACTGATAGAAGTAGGTATGGACAAATAGGAAGAGTTAAGTATAGGGGAGCTAGTGATTTTTTGTTTGTTTTTTGGGGCAAACAATTATTTTAACCTGTCAGGCCACCTGAAAATATGTTGCTTTCTTTGAGCTGTCATGGCCCCAAATTTCCTACTGGAGTTTCAAGTTATAGCCTGATACCGCTGTGTGGTCTTAGGTAAATCACTTGACTAGGCTAAGATTCAGTTTCACCCATAGAATGGGGACATCATACAGGCGGAAAGGGAGAGGAACAAAACATTGATGTAATGGAGAAAAAGGTGTGATCCTTGCATTTTGCTATGGAAAGCAACAAGAACTCTCCCTAAGAGCAGGCCTATGTCTGTGTAGGGGCCCAGGGCAGGTTGCCCAAGATGGGCACTTTGGCATAAAGATGATCTTGAGTTAAAAGTAATCGAAACCCAGCAGATGGAGGAAAAGCTCTCTGCCTCCCTCTCAAATGCCTATATTTACACTGGAACAAAGAGTCTCTACCAGGAAGAGAGCTCTTAAAAGAAACTCCCCTTTACCTAAAAAACTTATCTGCATAATAGGGCAACCTTTATTTTTCCAAGCATCTCCTTTTCCTTCTTGCTAATGGTCTTTCTCCCTTTTGTGTCCACAGGCCCCTCTCCTCTCCTTAGCTCATATAAGCTTCATGTTACCCCACTGTCTTTGGAATCTCATGTCTGTGTGCGTCCCCCATACGTACGCCTATTCAGTTTGAATTTCTCCTTTGCATCTGTCTAATGTCAATTTGATTCTAAGTCCAGCTAAGGGCACAGGAAGGTCTTCCTCCCCAACATCTGTCTTACCCTCCTCTGTACATTATCCCGTAGCAGAGTAGTGGGCACAGAACTGACACCCAGTAAGTATTTGTTGAACTGAATTGAATTTGTTGATATTAATCTAGGCCACAGACTAGACAGGACAGCATTCTGCTATATCCAGTAAGGTTCTGTACAGATCATATACATGTGAAAATACTTTGAGAAAGTTATAGAACTAAACAAATATAAGTTCTTGTTTAATGGCTCTTTTACAAAATACCCACATTTTCTCAACTGCCACACTTACCCTGATACATCACAGGAATAGTGCCAGTGAAATTCAGCAGGTCTTTCTGGGAACTATCTTTGAACACTGGAAGAAAAAAGAGCCCCAAAATGTGCACTTAAAAGTAGAAAAAACAGTATTAAAGTTTGTGCATGCACATACACACGTACAGAAGCACACATAATTTCTAAAGTTCATCATCTAGGAATCTATAAATATGTTGACAAGGGGGAATTACTAGATCTTGTTTTCTTAGAAAGCCAAGAGGACAGCTGAAAGCACACAGGGCTTTGGTATAGAAATCCCAGGTTCTAGGCCTACTTTTCTCACTCAGACACATGCAACTTTTGGCTACTTCAATCTCTTTGACCTTCAGTTTCATCGTCTATAAAATAAAGATAGTAAGGCTGCATCATAAAGTTGTCATAAGGGTCAAATGCGATAATGTGAAAACACATCTAAGAAGTTTAGGATTATAAAATGTGGGGATATTATTAAATAATTGTCACGTGTAACAAATCAGTTATAATCACTTTCAGATACCAGACTATAACTTTATAATCAGAAAAAAAGTTAGCTTTATTTTTTAAAGTGACCTTTTTGGAAGATCACTAATTATCTTCTTCGGTTTCTCTAACTCGATTATTCTCAACCTTTTTTACACCTTCATGTCCCTGAAACTTCGACTTACCCATCAATGACTGAGATACAGTGGTGGAGAATTAATGCCCTCATCTCTGAACTGAATACAGAAAACACTACCTCTGGTTTCAAACTACCCAACTGCCTCGGAAGGTAGTCCTCTTAGTACCTCAATAACTATCCTATTTAGGCGGTGGGAGGAAAAATTCTAAATAAATTTGATGACCTATTAGAAAGGGAAAAGAGGAAACCAGGCTGACAGAAAATTCAAGGCCAAAAGGGTACATAAGCACAAATGTTTACCTTGAACTATATAAGTGAAAGGTAACAGTGGGTAAAGGGATCATTCCATGGCAAAAACTAAAATGGAAAAGAGCAGTGGAACAGGGGTTATTACTCAGGGACACAGAATAACTTAGAAATGTGGCAGAGAAGCTGTAGGTATAAATATACATTGTCTAATCAAATTATTCAAAGATCCAAAATAGAAGTGATTATGACATGTCTTCAATAATAAAATGGACATTGACAGTATTATATCCTATAGCTTGAGAGTTTAAGGGCATCATGGCTCGCTTTCTCTAAATGGAAGAAATGAGAATAAGAACTAACTGGTATAATGACGTTTTAAGTCTATATGATAAAGAAAGACACTTAAAAGAACAGGCCGTATGTGAACGGAGGGCAAGACAGACATATGTACAAACCCGACTCCATCCCTAACTTCCTGTGTACTTGAGCAAGTTATTTAAACTCTTTGAGGGGTTATTATTCTTACCATAGGTGTCCATAGAATATCTGAAATGTGGGAAAAACATATTTACATTCTTTAGTTCTTCCACAGTGAGATCTCTGAACTTGTACTGAAAAGAGAAAAGTGAGAATGGAATAAAAATAAAACTTTACGCAGCAAAACAATTACAATTAACCTTTTTTTTTTTAAAGATTTTTATTTATTTATTTATTTGACAGAGAGAGAGACAGCGAGAGCAGGAACACAAGCAGGGGGAGTGGGAGAGGGAGAAGCAGGCTTCCCGCTGAGCAGGGAGCCCAATGTGGGACTCGATCCCAGGACCCTGGGATCATGACCTGAGCCGAAGGCAGACGCTTAACGACTGAGCCACCCAGGCGCCCCTACAATTAACCTTTAACAGAACACTCTGCACTAGGCCCTGGGCTCTGAGTTTTATGAGCATGAATAGTATGTGATTTAATCCTTTCAATAAAGACCCCATGAAGTAAGGTTAAAAAAAAAAAAAAAAAAAAGACAGGCCATAATAAAAAAGACAATTAACAAGTACAGTAGAGGATGTGGAGAATCAGGACCCCTGTATACACAAGCCGCAGTGTTAGTGAGAAAATGGTGCAGCTGTTTTGGAAAAGTTTGGCAGTTCTTCAAAGACTAAGAATGAAAATGCCTTGCTGAGTTAGGTAGCAAGTTAAGGAGTGAAGCCAGAGCTCAAACTCTGGACCTGGGCCTTTCATCACTAAATCAAACGGCCTCCAAATACTTCCTGAAGGCTTAAGAAATAGGACAGGAGCACCCACGTCACCATTGCTCAAGATCCAAGTCTCATTCTTGAATACCTCACTCACTTGAGACACCTTGAAATTTCCCTCCCAACCCTCCTGGTACTTCATCCTGGTTTCAAAGGAAGAACAGACAGCATTCAAGGGTTTGCCATCCAGGTGAGTGAATTGCCTCCTCATTCATCCAGAAATACTAAGCACAGAGCTACTGTATGACCCCGGAATTCCACTCTGAGGTATATAACCAGGAAAAGGGGAAACATATGTCCATACAAAAAACGTGTGCACGATTGTTCAAAGCAGTGTTATTCATAAAAGCCAACAAAGGAAAACAAGCCAGATGCCCATCAACTGATGAATGGATAAATACAATGTGTATATCCATAAAATGGAATATTCAGCCATAAAAAGAATAAAGAACAGATACATACTACAACATGGATGAACCTTGAAAACGTTATGCTAAGTGAAAGAAACCAGACACAAAAGGCCACATATTGTATGATTTGTATATGAAATATCCAGAATAGGCAAATCCATGAAGCAGAAAGTAGATTAATGGGTGCCTAGGGTTATGGGAGATTGGGAGGAAATGGGGAGTAGATTCTGTTTTCTCTCTCTGAGCCTTAAGCTTTTCATCTGCAAAGGAGACATAGCTCCACCACCTACCAACTTCAACAGGTATGTATGAGGACCTTACGATTAACACATGTAAAAGTGAGATATTAAACAATAACATATACAATAGTAAGTACAGACAAGAAATGAAGAATCCACATAAAGCATATCCAAGTTAGAGAAAGGCCTCCAAGAACAGCTGTCTACAATCCACCTTAGAGTCTAGAATGGTACAGAAAATTATAGAGGGAAGGGAGATCATTTTAAGATGGGAAAGAATTTGGCAAAAGAAAAAGCCTATGATTATTAACAACTTGAAGGCAGGAATCATCTCCTATTCATCTCTGTATCTCTGTATCTCCCCACAGGGTATGCCTCTGATAAATGTAGGCTGACTGGATGGGAATTAGCAAAGAGGCAGACTTAAATGAGTAGAGTAGAAACAGAAAGAAATTACGATCCATAGGTGCGGGCATCGAAACTAAGAATTAATCAGTATTAACTACAGCAGGGAGAAATGAGGCCCAGATTCAGGGTCCCTGACTCAGTGTAAACAAAAGTGAGTGAAATCATCCCACAAATGTACAAAAGGCTACACTGTTGTCACCTGGAATATTTATTATGAATGAAAACAACTTTTATTTTGTTTTCTACTTAAAATTATAAGCTGTTTTTTCTAACTTTAATGTCCCGTGAGAATGTGATTAATGGCTACATAGGGATATACACCAGAATTGATTTAATTGCGAAACTGCTATAAAAGTTTGTCAAAACAGGGCAAAAGCTCTCTTCCTTGGGGCTTGAATACCGAAATGTCACTACTAGTCAAATACGTGATTTGCCTTTTTGACACCTAAAAGAAAAAAGACCTATTTTGTCTTTCCTGAAAAAAATGTTCACATCATTTTCACTATATATGACACAGAGTATCTTCTTAGTATAACATTAAGGCATATATTCCCTTACTGTTCTAATACCACCTAAGAGAAGTCTACATAACATTCTCTAAGGAAACGTGCCTCAGACTATGCCATGTACTTAAAGGGTGCAGGGCATGTCACTAAAGAGGAAAAGTGGACTGGGAGATTCTAAAACCAAAGCAATTATACTGTCACAAAAGTTAGTGACACTGGGGTGCCTGGGTGGCTCAGTCGGTGAAGCCCTGGACTCTTGATCTCAGCACAGGTCTTGATCTCTCAGGATTGTGAATTCAAGCCCCACGTACTTTAAAAAAAAAAAAAAAGTCAGTAACACTGAAAAATTGAGAAGTTATTAAAATTTTAACTTTATCTGCTAGATTATGTTTATTTAGTAGACTTATATTTAGGAAGAGTGTATAAAAGTACTCTTATATGACATATGCTCAAATGTAGGACACATTGAGGAATACTTTGTGACATCATTTCATTAAAAAACTTAACTGGAACATATCTTACAGATCAAGTCCAATCTTATTCTGTGAGTGAGCAAATCTAGGTTAAGCTACCTGTCCAAGATAATTCAACTAGTGGTGTGGGAACCACGTACTTCTGAAGTAGGAATGAGGGAACCAGATAATTTTTCTAAACTTAATATTTATATTTTTAAAATATTTATTTATTAGAGACAGAGAGCGCACATGTGCACATGCAAGCAGGGGTGGGGGGCGGGGGGGTGGGGGTAGGGGCAGGGGGAGAGGGAGAGAGAGAGAATCCCAAGCAGATGTCCCCACTGAGTATGAGGGCTGAGTGTGGAGCCTAATACGGGTCTCAATCCCACAACCCTGAGATCATGACCTGAGCTGAAATCAAGAGTCAGACGCTTAACTGAGCCACCAAGGCACCGCTAAACTTAATATTTAATACAAACTAAAGAATATATACATATGTGTATACACACACACACACACACAAATATACACTAATTCTGAAGAATAAACACCCATGCATCAACCTGCTCACACATGATCCAGAATAGTAATGTCCAAAAAACTTTCTGCCATGATGGAAAAGATCTATATGTGAGGGATCTAATATAGTAGCCACAAGCCACATGTGCCTACTGACAATTAAAATGTGGCTGGTGTGACTGAGAAACTCAATTTTTAATTTTATCTAATTCTGACAAATAGCCACTTGTGGCTACTGGATACTCTATTAGACAGCAGAGACCCCTCCAATACCATTACATCTGTCTGAATGCCCCTCTTACCCATTCAACTTCCTCCCTTTAAAATGTATTTACATTCCTCTGCTTTCATCTTCTGGTTTTATCACACATGCGTGTGTATCCCTAAACAACACACTATTGCTTGTTTAGTTGTTATTTAATTTTAATTTTGTTGGCTTTATAAAATTATAATTTTGCATTTAACTTCCAATTTTTTTCACTCAATATAATGTTTCTAAGATTCATTTGTATTGTGGCATGTTGCAGCTCATTTTCACTGCCACACAGTAATGTTTTCCATTGTGTGACTATGCAACAAATTATCCTTCTTTCTGTTAATGCACATTTGGGTTGTTTCTAATTTTTAGTTATAGATAATTCTGCAAATGTCTGTTGCTTCATATACTATGAGTTCTCTATGGTATCTGCCTAGATGTAGAAGGGATATAAATCACACATAATCAAATTAACAAGGCCAAATTGTTCTCCAAAATGGTTGAATAACCATTTAACCACCAGCAGTGTTTAAAAGTCCCATTCATCCACATCCTCCACATCATTTCAAATTATCTTAATTCATGCTAATCTAATGAGGGAAAAATTATAAAGTTCTTTTTCTACTCTCAACTTTAACATTTCTTCCCACCGAACAATAGATCATGCTCCCCTCATTAAAAAACTTGATAGAGAGGTTCTGTGAAGAGGAGACACAAAGGGTGTAGTCGTAAGCATGATACTTCTCTTCCTACAAAATTTATACCTGTCACAATAGATAAAATCATTCAGATCAATTAAATAAACACGTTCAGTCATGAGGCTTCATAACCTCGCACAGATGTGCAAATTGCCCCAACTAAGACAAATCCAAAAAAATGGCATGCATGTATGGCTTCTGCATGGAGAAGTCTTAAGGAAGCATTAAGAATGACTTAATTAGAAAGCCAGCGAAAGAGGGGTTGCCTCAGAATGTACACTGGTGGGAAATCAGAGCCTGGACCAAGAGCCCGGACTAACCTGGAAACTGGTGCTAGTCATGCCCCAGAAATGTAGGTTAGACTTCTGGGTCAGGCCTCCCGCTCAACCTTTCAAACATTTAGAGGATCTCTTCTGGGCCTGCAAGCCCCGTTTTCATTCCTATACCTACTCAAGTCACTAATTCACTGCATACTGATTTAGCCCCTCCGCTGTGGTGAGGCACAGTGCTAGGGAAGGGAACACAACAGCACCGTCTCTGCGGTGAGTACACCGCATGAGTAAATAAATCATTGTAAATAAAATAATTACTCCACAACGTGATAATCCAGACTTCTGAAAGCAAGCAGAGCGAGGGGCGTGATTCCACCCTGCAGGGAGTGACATCTGAGCTGAGTCTCAGAAAAAAGAGATTGCAAGTCAAGAAAAAAGGGGCAGGCCGTAGCAGCAGAGAGAAAGGCGTGGTTAAAGGCACAGGCGAGTGCTGGACGCTGTTTGAGAACCAGAGACGCTGGTGGCGTGAGAAAGCCTCCCTCCCGGTGGAGGCCGCGGGCCTCGGAGTCGTGGGCGGAGCCACAGGCCCCGCCCCGGGACTGAGGACTCGGGAGGGAGAGACCCGCAGCCTCCCGGGGGCCACTCCCCGCAGCCGGCTTCAGGCCAGCCCGCCTCCGCTCCAAACCCCGGGACGAGCCGGGGAAACGCCTTGACGAGGCGGCCCGGCCCCGACACCCCGGCGCCCCAGACCCGGCCCGGCGGGCTGCTCGTACCTTGCCCAGTAGCCGTCTGAGAGCCTCGCAGTCGAACTCCATCTCCATCCACGTCCCGGAGCCAGGTTCTGCGACTCCAGCCCGTGGACCTCCCTCCGGGCCCACCCCTGGACGGAGGCCGCCGAGGTCCAAGCCTCCCGAGCGGCCCAAGGCCACGCCCCTTCCCAGGCTCGAAAGTCCGCCCGCGTCCAACGCCCAGGCTCAGCGGCAGCTCCGCCCGGGAGTCGCACCAGCGCCCCAGAGTGGGCCCTGAGCGCGGTCGGAAAAGCGTTAGCGCCCCGGGGCCACGACCCGGCTTGCTGGAAGGAAACTTGGGGACATCTGTAAGGAGAGGAATAGGAAGGACCCGAGGAGAAGCAGTAAAGGAGGTAGAAGCAACTCGCGCTGTTTTGGAAGAGAGTTTCTAGAAGGGTGTGTTAAATTCAGCAGAGTATCGAGAAAGATCAAGACCAAAAATTATCGTTAGATTTAGGAAGGAAGAGGTAACGGGACTTCAAAAGCAAATTTTCAGGGAGCTAGAAAGGGAAAATGGAGTCAGAAGGAGCATTGTCGAAAAACTGGGAGATTGTGAGGGTTGGTGCAGCATGCCGGGAGGAGTTGCCTTTTTTTTTTTTTTTTTTTAAAGGAGGGGCGCCGTAACTGTTGGTGGCACAGAGAGGGAAAAGCTAGGGCAGAAAAAGAGTTTGAGAACAAGAGAAGAGGTAGATTGGTGGATAAGATCATCCACATAGAGAAGACGAAGAAATGCAATTTGCTGGCTTTGTCTGGTCTCCTTGACTTGTGATTTACTTACTTGCTTTATCCCTGATTTGGGCCACTGGGCTTAAAAAGTCGCAGAAGATGGATATTGTAACTGTCAGGAGGATGGGTAAGCAAGACGATGATTGTATTTACAGGGAGAGCCAGAGGCAGGAATGCTGTGACTCAATTAGAAGAAAATAGAGGCTGGAGAGGGTATTTATTCATTCAACAAACTTTTGTTGAGCATTGACTATTTGCTAGATCTTTTTCTAGGTCTGAGGATACAGCAGTGAACAAAATAGACAAAAATATTGGTTGTCCTAAGGCTGTCATTCTTTTATTAGGAGGAGAGCAAAACAATACGTATAGTAAATAAATAAATTAGATCATATGCTGGAAGGTAATTAAGTGTTGTGGGGAATCAATTTTTAAAAGGCAGGATAAGGAGATCAGGGTAGGTCTCCTTGAGAGGTGAGAGATTAAGTGTTCTATATTAGAGGGCATTCAAAGCAAAGTCCTAAGACAGGTGTGAGCTCAAAACGGCCAACTGTGGCTGGAGTAGAATGAAGTAAGAGGTGAGGAAACAGAAGTAGGCTAAGTCAGAGAAATAAGGGAGAAACAGATGGGTTAGGGCAGTGATTCTTGCAGTGTGGCCCCCAGACTCACAGCCTCAGCATCACCTGGAACTTGGGAGAAGTACAGATTCTAAGACCCAATTCCCAGACTTACAGAGTCAGAAACTCTGGGGGAGGAGTGGTTCAAGTGATCATTTTTGACAAACCTGGTGATTCTAATGCATGGTGAAGTCTGAGAATCACTGTGGGGCCTTTGTAGACATTTGGGACTCTGGCTTGTCAATGCTGTCCAGCCAGAAGAGCATCAGGAACGCTCACCCTTAAATAAGTTGGGTTGATTACTCTTTGCAGTGAGGGAGCAGATGCTGTGGAGAACCACTGGGACTGCTCAGTCCAGGAGTATGAGAAAGACCTATTATAGGATTGGGGCTTTGGGTGACTTGGGGGAGGATTTAATGAAGTGAAACTTCACTTTGGATTGGGTGCTGTCAGAAAGCAGAGACAGTTCTGTGATTGGATAGCTCAATAAATATCTATACAATGGGCAAACGAGCAAGGATAAAGCAGTAATTGGTAAAGAAGAAGCAGTCACTCATATTAGCAGAGAGAAGAGGATGTTCGGTATTTCATGGGCTGCACAGGGACCTTTGGTTTGTCTCTGCTTAGACAAAATTATGAATTGGCCTTATTTGGTCTCATTTTATCATGGTCTGAGTGACCCTGTCTGGTGTTTGTGTTCTGTGAGGTTGTTTTATCCAGCAGGAGAATAACATAGCCTAGCCGTGAGTGCCGGGTCAACTTCTAACAACATGGAGACCTTCTTGGCTGGGTCAGACCAGTTCCCAGATTTTGCGGGCTGCTTTTTTCTTTCTCAGGCTTTTACTCTGAGAGAAAGAGGAAGCCACTGGAAGGTTTTGAACGGAGAAGTAATGTGACTGAGTCTTAAAAGAATAGGTCTGACTGCTGCCTTGTAGAGACTGGATGTGGGGAGAGAGAGGGAGCCAGGAGAGAAGGTAGGAGGGGAGAAGATTGAAAGATAAGAGGCCTCCGAGAGCACCTCAGGCGGATAAACAAACCTAGGAAATGATGGGACTTCCAGGGCCTCTAAGATCTAACAGACCCTGTCAGAAATCCAGTAATCAAGGAAAAGACACCACGTTAGAAGTGAGGCCTTCGCAAGGTTCTTCAATATTTGATGGAAGAACCATTTATGGAAGATGTCTTCCATCCAAACAGCTCATTCTCTTCTGGTTTAGTCACTACGAATGACTTATAGGCCCTATGAACACTTTATGCCTGTGTGTGTGTGTGTGTGTGTGTGTGTGTTTGTAGCCATCATTTCCTGTGTGGAAGGTACGTTGCTTAGAGTTTTATGTGCTTTATCACAGTTAATCTTCTCAGAACCCTATGACCTAGATAGATCATTCTACTGGCGAGGAAACTGAGGTTTGGGGTTGTATTACCTATTTCCTTGTTTCTGAGATCCTGTTGAGTAAGAGATATATTATTGACAAAGTTTTGGGAGAGAAAAGGTTACAAAATTAAATATAAATACCAATTTTAATACTTACATCTATTTGAAAAGAGCTGAAATGTGAAAAAGTATGCACCTTAAAATAGAGGATATATGGTATAATTGGCTCCATTTTACAGATAGGGAAACCAAGACTCAGAAAGGTTAAATTGTTGCAGAAGGTGGTGTCAGAGACCATGTTCCTTCTCTGTGCATTTTGCTGCTTCCCTGTGTGTGAAGTTGTGATTAGCATCCACATCCAGAATTTGGCATTATTTCATCCTGTAATCTAACCAGGCTGAAATATTCACTTTCCCCCAAGCATGTCATGTCTTCTGTGCTTCATGCCTTAATGCCCTGCCTGGGATATTTTATTGTACCGGACTACTTCCATCTCTTCCCCTCTTTCTGTCCCCAAAGACTGTAAGGTCCTGACAGATAGCTGTCAAATCTCATTTATATCTGTATTTCCAGTGCCTAGCATGCTTGAATTTATGCATGTCTTCATTCTTCTGATATTTGGTAAGTTTGCTGAATGAATGGTGTAAGGTGACCAAAGCCATAGGGAGAAGATGGTATAGTGTACTAGTTCTCAGCCTTATTAGAGTTGCAGACTTTAAAAAAAAATCTGTTGGAAGATACAGACCTGTTCTAGAAAAATGTACATGCCAACATATGCAGTCCATTTTGTGTCCAATTTCAGGAATGTTCAGGGATCCACTGAAGCCCATCCTTGCACCCTGGTTTAAGAAACTCAAATGTAGTCCGTGGGAGCACAATTTGCTACAACTTTTGGGCGATGTAATCTGACATACCTTTGACTCTATAACCCTACTTTTGGAAATTTGTCTTACTGAAATAAAAGTACCCAAGACACAGGTACAAAGATGTTAATTAAAAAAAAAAAGATCCCCAAACTAAGAAATGGGAAAAGTGTATATTCTGCATCTTTGTTTGCAGCTTGAGAAAAGTCACAAGAATGGCTTGTTTAAAATAGGAATTTTTTTCTTGGGGCTCTGCTTCTGACTCTGTTTACACTCTTTGCTTTCATAGTTATTGGTCCTGTCAGACATACTGTTCAGGGATGAAACCCCTGGTATTCCAAATATCAGACACATGTGTCCTTATCATTTACTTCTCTTTTCCCCCATTTCTTTATTGTGGTAAAACACACATAACGTACAATTTACCATCGTAACCATTTTTGAATGTACAGTTCACTGGCATTAAATACATTCATAATGTTGCCCCGCCATCTCTACCACCCATCTCCATAGTGCTTTTCATCTTCTAAAACTAAAACTCTATATCTATTAAATAATACCTTCCTACTCTTTCCTCTTCCCAGCCCCTGGCGACTCACCACTCTATTTTCTGTCTCTATGATTTTGACATCTCTAAGTACCTCACCAATGGAATAGAATAGATATCCCAGAAATAAATCCTTGCATTCATGGTCATATGATTTTTGACAAGAGTGCCAAGACCATTCAATGGGGGAAAGGCCAGTCTTTTCAACAAATGGTACTGGGAAAACTGGATATCCATATGCAAGAATGAATTGGACTCTTATCTAACACCATATACAAAAATTAACTCAAAATGGATCATAGACCTCAATGTAAGACCTGAAACAATGCAACTTTTAGAAGGAAACATAGGAAAAAACTTCATGACATCGGACTTGGCAGTGATTTCTTGGATATGACACCAAGGCATAGGCAACAAAAGAAAAAAAATAAGTAAATTAGTCCTCATGAAAATTTAAAAAATATGTGCATCAAAAACCAGTATCCTTCACTTAGATGTATGGAGCTTATGTTGTTGTTCATTGACTGACAGCGTATGCTGCATCTCAGGCGATCCTGCCACAGACATCCTTTGTCTTTTGAAAGACATCCTTTGTCCTTATGAAATGAAATTATAAGCTTTCTTTTCTTACACTAGTTCTTTTTTTGGAAGGATTTGATCTAGCCTCTCCATTTTCATGCTCTATCTGAACTGGCATCCTCTTTTTGTCACCTTGCGGCTTTCCTGGTTAACAAGTAAAAACCTGGCAATCCTCAGAAGAAATTTTCTAAGAAATTTTGTTTAACAATCACAGCATTGTTTATGGTGATAAAAAATGGGAGAAAACCTAAATGCACATTGTGCCGTTTATGAACTCATTGTCCTTCAGCTCTGAATCCACCATTCACTGCTTGCTCTGCTGTAATGGACCTTGTAAACCTTTTTTCCTTGCTAGTGGGCATGATGTTAAGTTTTAGCAATAGAGGGCCTTGGGGAGCTACTGTAGGAGGAAGAAACTTCTCTTCCTGGTTCCAGTGTGCCTTTGTTTCTCCTGGTTCTGCTCTGCGGCTGCCAGCGGCACGTGGGGGTTATCCAGTGGTGCTCACCCCTGTTGACTTTCAGTGGCCTCTCTATGGACTGTTTTCCATTGAGTTTCAATGGCGTCCCTGCCACTGAACAGTTTGCCTTGAGTTCTACCACCAGCACCTCACGGGGTAGCTTCCTGGTATATTCTGCTGGCAGATTCTCAGCAGTGATCAGTGAGCCTCCCAGAAGCCCCTCTGGAGACTTCCTGGCAAATTTCACCAGCATCTAGTGATTCTCTAATTGTCAGGTCTGGCCTGCAGCTGATTGGATTTCTCTACCATCCAGTCGGTGATGGCCACCACTTCTTCAACCAGTTTTGGATCTCAGCTCCGGAGGGGAGGGACTCTTACAAGTTTGTTTCTCCCTTGGGTGCTTTGCCTCAGCCTTCGAGGTGGTAACTGCTCCCTGTATGTGCTGTTTCTGTGTAGGTAGAGCTTTCTGCCTTTTCCTTAGTTAATGTCTTGTTCCTAGTTAATAATTCTCTTTATTAAACTTTCTCTGTTGAAATTACTGTGTGGTTTCCATCTCTTGATCGATATAGTCATCATTAGGAGAAAGAGGAAATAAATGTGGACTGTTACACAGAAATTAAAAAAGGATAAGTTGGATTCCTTTGCATTCTGCCTAGGAAGGATCAACTGCTACAGGAGTCGCCTTCTCTCCATAAACAAGTAGAAAACTGCGCAAAATATATGAAATGATTGTTTTCAGATCTTGCACAAGCAGCAGCACAAGCCTATGAACTTTGAGAGACAGGAAATAAAGGAGATGAGCCTTACAATTGCCCCAGCCTACTGTCCGGAAGTGGTTTTCAGACTGCAGCACAATGGGGCTACCCAAACCAAGATTAGTCTTGCAGAGTTGTAAAGAAAGATAGCAGAATACAAAGGAGGCCAGAGTACCAGGAATTTGCAGGATGGGGTCCTGGAGAAAAAGGGGTTCCACAGAGAGAGAACTCTGGAGATCTCCGTAGGGGTAGGGGTCCTTGTAAGTCTTTGGCTGAGTTTGTCTGTGCATACGAAAACTCCATGAGGCCAGGACAGGAACCACCCAGAAACAGCAGGCCAAACACTTCTTGGAGCTCTCAAAAGGGCTAGGAGTTGTGGAAAATTCCACAGATTTGAAAGACTGAACACAATAGGCATCAGAGAGAGTGCCCAGTGGGCATCAGAATGGTCATAGCTCAGTGATGGGGATAATTATCCTCAGAGTAAAAGCTGCTCTTTGCCTACCATTACAAATCTTAAAACAAGCCTCTGAAGAATCAAACTGATACCAAACATCCTGGAAAAAACCCCACACCACTGAAAGGAATATAGCCAAGTCCAGCAGACAGCCTTGTAAAATTCACCGTGTTGACATCCAACCAAAAGTTACCAGGCATTCAAAGAAGTAGGAAAAAATCACCCATAACAAAAAGAAAAATCAACCATCAAAACAACTCCAGAAATGATAGAGATGGTAGATAATGTGGATGGAGTCCTTAAAATGTTTATTATCAATCTTATAAAAATGCTCAAAGATGCAAAGGGAAACATGAACATGATGTGGAAAAAAATGAATTTTTTAAAAGACAAATTGAACTTGAAGAGATGAAAAAATACAATGTCAAATGAAAAATTCACTGTATGGGATTCACAGAAGATTAGACACTATAGGGGAAAGATGAGTGACCTTGAAAAAGAAAGCAATGGAAACTATCCAAAATGAAACACAGAGAGAGACAAAGACTCAAAAATGAACAGGGCCACAGCAAGCTGTGGGACATGTTCACACTGGTTACTGGTCTCACATGTAATGGAGGTCATAGAGAGGGACAGGGAGGCAGAAAAAAATACTTGAAGAAATATTAGGCAGATATTTTCCCAATTTGATGAAAACCATAAACCCACAGTTCCAAGAAGCTCATTGAACTCCAAATAGAAGAAACATGCAGAAAATTACACAGGCACAGCAAAGTAAAATTGCTGAGAACTAGTGATAAAGGTTTTTTTAACAGGCACATGATTCAAATACCCCTGCTGGGATTTACCCTAGAGAAACTAAAACTTATGTTCACACAAAAAACTGTACCCAAAGATTTATAATAATCCAAACTCATAATAACCCAAATTGGAAACAACCCAAATGTTCTTTGACAGGTAAATTGATAAACTGCAATGTCCACGCAGTGGGCCATATGTTCATTCAATAAAACAGGACAAACTACTGTACAACATGGATGAGTCTTAAAAGCATTATGTTAAGTGAAAGAAGCCAGTGAGTGAGCCTATAACTCTCTTTATATGAAGTTCTGGAAAATGCAAAAGCAGATAAATGGTTTCCAGGGGGGCGGGGAGTTCAAGGGAGGAGACCTATTGCAAAGGGGCACAGGGAGCTTTTTGAGATGATTGAAATTTTTCTCTCTCTTGATGGTGGTGGTAGTTACGAGATTGACACATTTTTCAAAACTCATCAACTGCACACTAAAAGGGAGTGAATTTTATCATATGTGATTTATACCTCAATAAAGCTTATTATTAAAAAAAAAAGGAATGTGTTTAGATTTTTTTGTCCATTGACCCAGGAGGATGTCCATGATGTATTGTTGTTAACAGGAGAAAAGCAAGGTGCATAGTAGCATAGATACTATGATCACCGTTAATAAAGCAACACTGAAAAGAAGCCCTCTATATCCCTCTATATGTGTAGTGATGTTTGCAAGCTCATGGAGGATTCTTTGGTAGAAGGGTACACACTAGGCTTGGGTACCTCATGGGGATGGGAATTGAGGGGAAAAAGAGGGGAGATTGTTAAATTTTTCTTATATGTGTGCAGGTGGGTTCATGTTTTACCATGAGCACCTATTATTTTCATCGTTAAAACAAGTAATGAAAATAAAGGGGTTATCAAAATAACACATAGGGACATGTGTCTGTAGAAAGAATTCTGGTGGAGGGAAGGGTCCATTGTGACAGTACAGGGAGGTCAAAGGGATGAGGATGAGGTCATTAGACTTGACAAAAAGGAGATCTTTGGTAACATCTGAGAGCATCTAAGTAGTGGCGTGGAGGCCAGAAGTCAGAATGTGATATATGGAAGAAAGGTAGAGATTGGGAAGAAAGGCTTTAAGTGTGGACCACTTGTTTAAGCAGTCCAGTCATAAAAGGAAAGGAAAGGACTTCTTGTGGCTTCTTGAAGGCCACGAGAGGAGAACCAGCAGAGAGTTACTGCCCAAAAATATTGAAGAATGGTATAAAATGGTGGTGACAGAGCTCTTGAGATGATGAGTTGGAGGGACAGAAATAAGAGATGTCTCATTTCCTTAGAATTCAGTTTATTCCATTCACACCCTTACCGATCCCTGTCTGTAGTCTAAGGAGCCCAGCTTCCTAACGGGTAGCTGGGCTCTGAGTCCTGGCCCTGATCTGGAGCATCGGCCTTGTGACCTAGTGTAAGTCACTTAGGCTCTCTACGCTTCAGTCTTCTTAGTAAATGGGCTTGATAATAGTACCTACTTCGTATTGTTGCTATGAGAGAATGCATACAAAAAGCTTAGTTTGCTGCTCAGCTACTGGTCTGGGAGCAGTCTCTCTGACATGTGAGTCTGGGCCATGTGACCAATGATGTCACAATGCCCTACTAGACTCTCAACTTCTCCACTAGGGCGTTGTGGATCCTTTGGAGCCAAGGACTGGAACTGACATGCAAGACCTCTACCAACTGAGGGTTTCATGAGCACACTCCTTTGCCAAGATCTCCGTGAATAGTCTTTCACTGTGCAGTTGTGTCTTAGACATTGTTTTACTTGTTGTCATGATCGTGCTTGGCTGGATGCTTTTTGTTGGGCTTGCATGTTATATGGGCGCATTTCCGGAGTTCATGGTAAGTAATGACCCTGCCTGTGAGTCCCTGGTAGTAGTCAGTCCTGGCTCTGGCTCCCCTTCCCAGCTGGGATTTCCCATCAAAGGGGAAGGATAGTTGAGGTCGCACCACTAATTAGAGGTCATGATGCAATGGGAACAAAGTTAGTTTCCCAGGCTACTTCTCATCCCCTTGGGATAGCTTTAAGTTCCACCTGCCCCTTGGCTACATAACAGCACTTATCTCAAAGCATTATGGAGTTTATAAGGGGTCTGCTGGAGAGGGGGGGTTTCAGGCCAAGTAGATGAGTGGTCGCTGGTGGGAAAGGGAATGTGGTCATTGGCGGGACCTCCCAACAGCCCTTGCAGTCATACAGAGGCTGTTACCTACTAGGCCAACAAAGAGAACCACTTCTGCCTTTAAATTTCTTTCTGACTCAGCCTCCAACTCTGAAGTGGAAAGAGAAGTGGCCTGTTCAGGAGAACAAGACGCGACTGAGGAGTTGGACTTTGGATGAAGACCCACAGCTCTGAGTGAGTGGTCAGGTTTGCTGGACTCAACTCCTCCCTTTCCAGAGAATGCGGCAACACCCTGAAATCTCAGTGGAGAGTTTATTTCCCCCTGGGAAACAATCCGCTGTCAAAGGGGAAGTGGTTGGAGGTATGCGGTGGGGGAAGAAGACGGCAAGCCCTGCTTTGGGCAGCAGGCCAAGGTTCCAAGATTGGTTAAGCACATCTCCTAGGTATTCTTTTCATTCCCGTCTATTAACTTCTTTTCTCACAAACTATAAGAAGTTGGGTGAGTATTTTCAGCATCCTTTTGGCAGATCCCAAGACTGGAGTTACCGTGAATGAGTTCAAGCCCTCACTTTGCTCCTCACTCTGTGACCTTGGGAAGGCTGAATCTCTCTAAACTTCACTTTCTTCATCTTGCCCAATGGAGATAGCTCAGTATCTTACTATTCTTGGGAGGATTGCATTTGGGAATTCATGTCAAGCATTTGATGCAAAGCATTTACTAAATGCTTACTTAACAACTAAGCAAAATAATGAACTGGAACAAAGATTTACTGGTGACAACAACCTCAACTATTTACCCAAGGCCATACAGACCAACTCGTTTATGAAGCTGGGATGCAAGCCTAGGTCTCTGGACCGAATAGCCTCTTACACTCATTCCACTAGACCAGGCTGCCTCTAGGAAACATGAATACAGTCTCCTTTTAGCAAACATCTCCTGGGGTTCTCACATCCCACTCCCTTTCATTCAGACCTGTTTTTTCAAAGATGTTCCCACTGTTAAAGAAACTTAAAGTCTTAGTAATAAGCCGGTTACAGAAGCAGGTTTTCTGGGAAGCTACTCTGAACAGCAGGGGCATCAAGTCCCAACCCCAGCGATACTAAGAACAAGGCATGAGGGTTCTTTTTTTTCTCTCCACCTGCCTCAGAATGTCTGTATGAGTAGTGACCCACTCAGACCTTTGTGGGGGTGGGGTTGTGGATGGAGGCACTGGGCACTTGCTTAGCTGAGCCACCTGATCCTGACCAAACCACTGAAACTGTTCTGCGCCTCAGGTTCTCCAACTGTGAAATGAGCATAACAGCCCATCTTCCTTCTCTTCCCTTTCCAGGGAGGTTGTGAGGAAGCATACCCTGCATAATGAGGGTTTAACTGTGGTGTTTCCAAAAATGCAAGATTTTTCTTTTTCAAATAGCCTAGCAATAGTATATAAAGTAATTGCTCACAGCATGCCTAGCCAATCGTCCCAATTAACCCAGGATATTTTTTGTTTTGTTTCGTTTTTTGCATAGCAATGCTTTTTGCATCTGATTGCATAAAACCAATAGTTAATATTTTGATAGGTGATGAGTTAATAAAGATGTGATGCTGGCTAAATCCTAACCACGTAGGGTCACCAGTGAACAGGGCCCTTCTGTTAGGGTTCTTTGGCCCCAACAGGCCAGGCATCCTGGCCAACTGTCCCATAGCTACTCACTCTGACTGGTTCCCCCAAGGTCACAAGAGCTGATGTCACAATTGGTGTCTGAGCTCTGCCCCCCAAAATGGCCATGGCGAGCCATTGCAGTTCAGACTAGACCACAAAGCTCTCCAGCCAGGAGCTGACATGCTGGGCGATCCACCCTCTGGTCTTGAATGAAGACAGCCCAGTTCCCAGGGCTCAGGAGATAGAACACCACACCTTTCAGAACCACCCATTTTCCCCAGCACACACCACCAGCTGAGCAAGAAGCCCCACGATGATTGTTATCTTATGGTTGCTTCTCATTGCAGGAACCATGTGGAAGGGATATAAGTATCCCCCAGGAGGGGTAAGTATGCTTTCAACTTTGTTCTCTATTCCTACTTTGGAATGTATTCCCCCAGATCAATGAGCTAAGCATCAAAATCCAACTCTAGTAACTTTAGAAACAAATAGTCTTTTCTTTATTAAGAAAGTGGTGGTAGCTTACATACTTCTATTATCATTCACTATCTGAGAGTTCCCTCTGTCTTTCATGTCTTTCTTTTATACATATTTTCCTAGGAGTCTTTAGTCTTACATTCTTCAGTTTCAAAGAACCTAGAGGTGTAGAGGTATAGATATCTTAGGCCCAGAGTCAAAGCTGTCTGACATGGGTGACCTTGTCTGGTGCTCAGGGGGCCATTTTGTGGGCTCAGGCTTCAGTACCATTTCTTAAATCAGCTCACACCAGCAACCCAGACCTAACTCGCCCTCCTTGAGTAAACGGTGGTCGATAAAGTGGTTCTGGTGCTAGAGATCTTCTCTCTTCCTGTTAGGCCTTGGATATTTGTTCTTTTTTGGCCTCTTGTCACCTCCCCCATGGCTACACCCCTCTGGCAACTGGGATCAGAGGCATTAAGAGGCAGAATTGGACAGCAAGGAGGGCAATTGCCTCATCCCCACACCCCAGCAAACACTAGGTAAGGCCCACCTGACATACTTTTCTCCCCCCTAGACCCCGGTGGAAATAAGCAAAGATGATCCTGGTGAAGTAATGCAGCTCTGAAGCTCACCTGACCAGCTGTACAGTTCCTGTGGTTGGTTTCACATAAAGTAATTGCACATTATTTTGTCACATTTTATGTAAAAAGTTACCGTACTTTTTAAGATGAAGACTTGGTATTCTGTTAGCTCGAAACAGGGAGATGAAGGGTAGGGAGGTAGTTGGGGTGGATGAATGTGATTGGGTCCCCTACATTTCAGTCTCTAAGACTGACATTAAGACTAAGATACCTCGTTCAATTTGCCCCCTATTTTGTATCCTTAAGGATAGAAATTCTCTAAAGTTCCTTAGACCTAGTTCCCAAGTATAGGCTTTCTCCTGCGTCCAGCATTGAAAAAATGTTACAGAAAAGGCTATTACAGCAACTCTAAGCCTATCCTTTGGGGATACTTCTCTGTGGCCTTTTCACAGCTATTATCAAAAACCTAAGGCTTACACTGTGTGAGGAAAGGGCTGCATTTTAATATTTGGTGCTTAATTATACATTATTTTAATCCTTATAATAACCTTCTGGCTTGGCCACTGGCCTCATTTAACAAAATGGCAAAAAAATGAAGTTGAAAGGTTCAGGAATCTTACCAGCCCCACAGCTCTGGGTTGCAGAGTCAAGATTAAGATCCAGACCTTCTCCTTTCATGTTTCTACGTGCCAAGGAAAAGAGCCAAACAAGAGCCTGGAATATCCAAGACCTTGGCTGTCTCTTGGCTCAAATGCCTCCCTCACCTGAATAGCCAAGAAGGTGCCTGATGATTCTTTTAGCAGTGACTGCTGCTAATACAGGGCAGCACGCATAGAAACAAAAGCCAACTGCTCAGTCTCAATGATTCAGTTTGAGTTTGAGACCAAGGATGGAAACCTAAGTATAAGACCCATGCAGTTATTCTGAGTGTTTGAGCCTTAGGATATTCCTCATAAGCCCTGTAGAGGTGGTATGGAATTTTCTGACCCTGAGAGGGGAGTGGGGGGGAGGGGGGCGAACCTAATAAGAGCAAGTACTTTTGAAACAAACTGTATGGAACTTTTCCCATTCTGTGGCTGCCTGGGGACAACTGATAGTTCCATTGTTCAGAAGGGCATCCTTACCACCAAAGTAGATCTTTTGGTTATGCAGGTAACATTTTGTTGATGACTATTTGGTACATGTTTGCTAAACTATTTTTAAGTGGCCCTGTGCCCTGAATGAATTGCCCTTATTTTTTATGGAAAGAAACGTGAACTCAAAATCCATGAGCAACACTATGTAATCCTGACTCTAGGATAGTAGCATCTCTTATAATACTTCTTATGTGACTGAGACCCAATGTATCCCATCGAGTTAAGTGCCTACATTCTGGCTGCATGGCTGTGCCCACTTGCCTCATATATTCCAAAGGATTCATCTTCTCAGTTGACTGTTTCAGGCTCTTTTTATTATAGGGGATCAGAACCTGCTCCTTTTCTTGACAAGAAGAACTATATACCCAGTTCTTCTTCCCTCCAGTTTCCTGAATGTACCTCCAAACAATTCTAACTTGGGTGTCTGGTAGCAGACCAGCTCTCTTAAGCTGGTGGGGGGCGGGGAGAGGTGTCAGTTGTGGGGACTGAGCAGACATGAATGTGTCAGGGAGAATGAACAGAGGTGTGTGTGTGTAAGGAGGCAAACCCCATCTCAAGTCTGATGAGTCTACTGGAGGGTGTAGCTGGGAAAATGTTCACGGCGATGAAAGAGGGAATATCTGAGTTTTGGTAAATAAAGGCAAACCAGTGAAAATATCAATAAAATATTTTTAATGCCTACAATTTCTTTTATACATAAATTGCAAAACTTTCACCTGTATATGCAAAAGTAGATTCTCTTGCAGGTCAACAGCACCAGAAAACAAGCTAAGCTATGTAAATGTTTTTTTTTTAAAACTTGATTTGTCCATTATGTAAAAGACATGATGGATTTAATAACTCCAAAGAAATCTATATATCACTCTTAATCATACACTAAACACCTGAATATTTATTTTATCACATCCACTCACAAAATAAATAGTAGTCTAATATATTCAGCACATTGAAAATAAACCAACCAGTCTCTCTTCATATATTTATTCTCTTTCCAAACATGTTTTGGTCTCCTGCTATATCTCAGAAATGTACTAATAGCTGCTTTTAAGTTACAAAATACAAAACAGTGATTTCTTGGAGAAAATCTTGGGGTAACATTTAAAAAATGAAATTTCGAGTTCCCATAGACTTTCTTTTTTGTTAACAGTCTTTGAACCCTCTCATGGCACACATGTAAGGCTGTCTGTGACATGTGGTACCCTGGCCTCCAAATGGACATAACTGCATTTATAGTTTAGAGAAAATACAAAGACAAGTTCTGAAAGTAGCCTTAAAAGAAAGTGCCCCTTGCTTTGACAGAGCAATATCAAAAGCAAGTGGGACTGTGCAATCAGAGCCATATGAGTTTTATGAAAACTACTTTCCTTTCACATCATCTGTTAGAGAATGCCACACCCATGATCATGTAACATTACAGTCGTGAAATAACATTACTACATTCGTGAATTAACATTACCCAATAAAAGGCACATCTTCAGATACTGAATTAATAAAATCTGAAAACCAAAGTGGTAGAGGATACATTAAAAACCAAGCACTTAATTTGTAAACCTTAATAAAATAATAGCTTATTCCAGTTTCTTCAAAGATTTGTGGGCTTTTTGTAAGAGTGGTTAGGAACTGCAGAACAAAATGGAAGACAAGATTTGGAAACAAGGCCAAGACTAATTTAAAAGACTTTCTCAGGACTTTCTTTTTAATTGAGCTACAGAAGTGCCCTTTTATAATGTTGATGCTGAAGAATAATAACATCTGTAGAAGAAATGCACTCAAAAGTGATAACGCCTAAGGACACAACCTGACTCTTTATGGAAAGAAACGTGAACTCAAAGTCCATGAGCAACACTATGTAATCCTGACTCTAGGATAGTAGCATCTCTTATAATACTTCTGGAGTATTATAAAGTTCTGGAACTTTTACCTAGCACAGTGGTGCCTTTATGTACAAATAACTGCACAATGAGTAAAGTGCTAGTAAACTTTAAGCCACGAGAAATCTTTCGGCTATGATAAGCACTTGATTGTAATAGATTTTCAAAGAGTCTGAATATTGAAAAAATACATCCAAGAAAAAAACGTTTGGGGGGGGCACAAAAGTGACAGCAAAGGAAATAATGTTCCAAACCTGTTTCATTACATGAATATCACACTATCCTTAAACCAATTTCACTGAAGGTATTTGAGATGGGTGAGAGGCAGTTGACAGGATTTTCTGCCAGTGTTAACAGTTCCATGTGGATCATTAGAAAAGGTGTTATTCCTAGTGATGAAGACCTCTTTCATAGGATTCAGCTTCAAAGTTAAATCCTTGCACTTCTGAAATTTGAAACTCAATTCAAAATGAGTCAGAGTCTTAAGGGTCTGGGTCACATGGTTGTCCCATTAAAGGAGGCTAACAATAGTAATCTATACTACCAAACTTGAAGAATAAAGAAAGCTTTATGGATAAAAAGGAATACATGAAAGCAACGTTTGGAACTGTTTTGCAAGCTTATGTCCCACTGCCCCCAACCCTCCACATTTAGAATCAAGAAGGACAAATGTTCTCTAGCATCATCATATCTCATTTTCTATTGCTGACTTTCCTTTAGACTTGGCTTCTCTCCAGCCAGAATCTATGTCAGCCTGATTGGAACTGCCTGGATTTGAGGCTTAAGAGATATCAAGTCTACAAATACGACTTGAAAAAAAGTGAGAATGAAGAAAGTTCCACAGCCCAGTAAAGCACTAGTAACAGGGAACATCCTTTTCTACCTGGGAAAAAAATCTCTTCACAGTGCATAGTTTGAAATAAAAGTGCAATATGGGCAAAAAGAGAAGGTGGTGCTCTTGATACACATGGATTTAGTTTTTGGTTTTTGCCATTAATTGCTAAAGAACTTAAGATAAAACACGGTCATTAATATCAAGAGGTACAGGGGCACCTTTTTCCAAAATATTTTTAGAATGAGGGAAGAGGGGAGTCTCACATGTCACTTCCTCAGTTTTTAAACTATTACTCTACCAAATCTAATGTTTGAATAAAATAAGCATTTTTCTTCAATATAAAAATGAATTTTTTAGATAAAAATCAATCAGCACAGTGACCTTGTCTATTTTAAAGCCAACATAACAGGAAATCTGAAAGGAAAACTTGGAAACAAGTATTTTTAAACTAAATGGCATAACTTGTATTTTAACTTGAAAAAATTTTTTTGTTAATTGCCTTATCACCTAAATTAGTGAATAAGAATGCTCAGCATCCAATCCACGAATAATGCAGAATACAATATAATTTATTCTATTTTTACTTCAAAGTCACAGAGATGACATCCATACGATAATTATAAAGCCTACTCTACATTTTCAAGTTCTCAATCCAAACATATAGATTAGGACAGGTCACTTTATTGCTGGCAACATTCATGGAAGGGCCAGGTTCCTCATTAAAAGACAAAGTAAGTTTGATTGGGAGCCGGGCAGTGCCCTACTCACACAACAGCAGAGTTAGGAAGTCATGAGGCAATCCTTTTTTTTTTCCTTTTCAAAGTAGCAAAGGAACAATGTAAGATTGGCTGACTGGTGAGCGGCCCCACATCAGAGTGCATAGCTCATCAGGATCAAGGCTGGCACCTGTGAACAGTTAACTTCCTAAGAGCACTCAACTGGGCATTCTATCATCTGCATTACAGATTTAACCCTGGAAAGTATCTGAAAATACTTCATGCTCCAATGACAGCCTGCAAATGATAGTATGCATTCCTTCTCCTTGAGTACCCAAGTATAAATCTAAAATCATAAAGGGGCTTCTTCATTCTGAAGGCAGGACCTCCTTGCAGCAGAGTGTCTCCAGAATTTCACAAAAATAAATAAAAGCAGCAGCTAACGCTTCTTCAGCTTCTTGGCCTTTCGACGCTTCATTTCTTCTTCTTCACGTCTCATTTCCTCTAAGTCCTCCTGCATACCTAGTCTCAAACTGTCAAAAAAAAAAAGAAGCATTTGTCAATATACATGAAATTACCACTCTCTTTAAAAATTAAAAGTGAAATTTAAACTGGGAGCTCATATGGAATGTGCTGATGCATTAAAAATGCCTCAAGGCTTTACCACTGAGAACTAGCAGGTATACTTTTTACTAGGAGCCTCTGCTACTCACTCTACTTACAGTAGAAAAAAGACCTCACATAAAACCTCAACACCAAATACCTTAATGTTCCCAGTAAAGTAGTAAAAAAACTGCTTATCCTAACAGCTTTTAAAAATCAGAAGAAAGTTTATTCAATAAATAAAATACCATTCTACTTTTATCCCTTCCCACCACTTTGATATTTTATGTAGTTACAGGAGGGGAAGGCAAGAGAGAGAAAGGTTTAATATTCTGGGTCGAGACTGAATTGTACTATTTTACCAAGTTAACACTATAAACAAAGTAATCACTTGTTACCCCAAACCAAGAAATTATCATTAGTTTGTTATTAGGTATTCAAACAGGAATCAGACAGAATTCCCATCCCTCCTCAGGTCCCTAAGGCCGGTAGGGGTATAGGTTAGCAAGACTGACATGTGTCTGATAACAGAAAGGGAATTCAAGATGGGGAAAGAGGGGCGCCTGGGTGGCTCAGTCGGTTAAGCGTTTGCCTTCAGTTCAGGTCATGATCCCGGGTTCCTGGGATCAAGCCTGGCATCAGGCTCCTGCTCAGTGGGGAGTCTGTTTCCCCCTCTGCCTCTGCTCCTGCTCTCTCTTGCTCTCTCTCTCAAATAAATAAATCTTAAAAAAAAAAAAGACAAGAACACATTGCAATGGGGTCAGAGGCAGCTTCTAGCACTTACTGTGCGCCCAGAAGGGTGAGGCACTGCACTAGGCAGCTTGTACACGTTATTATATAGTGCATCTATATTATATAAATATAGTACCTTAATAAGTAAAAACAGTAAATTCTCATTTTACAAACAAGGAGACAGATTTAGAAAGGCTAAGGAATTTGTCTAAAGCCCCACGGTAAGTAAGCAGGATTGGAACTCAGAACTGTGTGGCCCAAAGCCCCTGCTCCCAATGGTGCATGCAACTGAAGCAGGAAACAGAAAGGAATGTTCAGGACATTTCTGCACAAATGTGTTAAGTTTTGTGCTTACCTCTTTGCTTCTTCCTTCTGCTGCTCTTTCCAGCTACTCTCCATGTAACGTAAGGCATAATCGCTTTCATCTTTGTATCTGATAAGAGGAAATCAACGTTGTTAAAAAAGCCCAAATGCCCAGTTTTTTAAAGGAACTGCATCCTCCTGTTTTAAAAATCAGTATCTTTATAACAAAAACACACTTAGAATTACTCTTTCTTGCTTCGCAAGGAGTGAGCGGGGCAGAGGATGGGTAGAGGTGAGTTTCTGAAAAAATGAGTCCTTACTACTCCCTGAAGGCAACTATTCCAGAATTTAATGTCAATGAAGATACCAATCCAACAATGTTTACCTCTTTCGCCTCTAGTTACAGGATAGTTTATATTAAAATCCTGAAAGTACAATATATATGAAAATCATTTTGTACATACTAATCTCATTTGAGCTTCATGAGAAAGGGAAGGACTTTAGAACAGAGACTCAAGGGGCACCTGGGTGGCTCCGTCGGTTAAGCGCCTGCCTTCGGCTCAGGTCACGATCCCAGGGTCCTGGGATCCAGCCCCACATCAGGCTCCCTGCTCAGCGCAGAGCCTGCTTCTCCCTCTGTCCTGCCACTCCCCCTGCTTGTGCTGTCAAATAAATAAATAAAAATCTTAAGAAAAAAACCCAAAAAACAGAGGCTGAAGCAGGCAGATTAATGGCTTGACCAAGAACATGTTAACTAGCTAATGACTTTATGAATAGTAGATATTTAAATCTGATTTTTATTCCAGTTTTTAATACTAAATATCTTTTTTTAAAAAACATCTTTTCTTAGGATTGCCTTCTAATTTCTCATATTGGTGGCTTTAAAGGAGATGGCAAATGTCGATTGATAGGCACGGAGATAAGTCCCTTCTGTTTTACACACATACTACCTCATTTAATCCTTCTAGATGTCATTTTTTTCCTAAAGATTTATTTGAGAGAGATAGAGACAGAGTGAGCAGAGGGAGGGGCAGAGAGAGCATCTCAGACTCCACGCTGAGCACAGAGCTTGGCTGAGCACAGAGCTTGATGCGGGGATTGATCTCATGACCCTGGGATCATGTCCTTAGCCAAAACCAAGAGTCAGATGCTCAACAGATTTCGCCACACAGGTGCCCCCTTCCAGATGACATTCTAAAAATAATTTACTCAAGTTTATCCAGCTAGTAAGTGGGAGAACTTTCATTCAAACCCTGATCTTTCCTCTCTATACCAGGGCTTCTCAAACTTTAATGTGCTTATGAATCACCTGGGAGCCTTATAAAGGTGATTTAGATTTGGTAGCTCTGAAGTGGGGCCTGAGAGCCTGCATTTCTAATGGTGTTGTCAGGTGATGTCAACGCTGTTGGCCCCATACCGACCGCTGTCCAGCGACCACACTTGAGCAGCAAAGCTTTTTACATCAACGAAAAGCAGATGTTAGATCAGACCAGCTTTCAACATAGCTCTGTGGATGGCTGAGTTCAAAGCCTATCTAGTTTTCCAACACTAAACTGCTTCACTCCCATTAAATATACATCTTATAAAGAGAGTTTAAAAAGGTTATTTTTTGGCATGCAACCTCACAAAAAACTCTGACTTAATTCTTAAATCTTAAGCGCCAAAAGAATAAACAATCATCCAGTGGTTCCTAATAAAGAATTGTATTCAATGCCTCTACTATTAATGTTTATTTTTCCCCCATAGCATGAGTCATTCAAAATAGGTGTATCATTTATCTAAATCTTCTTTTAGTCTTACTTTTTTCGGTCATAGCCAAAGATTTCTCGAATGTGCTTGGATATTTCTTCCTGAGGTTCTCCCTCATCTTCAATAAAATCTTCCATTTCAGAGTCATATTCATCATCATCTTCCTCCTCTTCATATTCTCGCTGCCTTTTGTAACCACTAGGGAAGGGAGGCCTTTGAGGAACTAAGAACAGAAAAGCCATTACTTACGCCAAGCATTAAAACTGAAAATAGTCCCAACAAAGTTCTACATACACTGAGACTGGAGAACTCATTAAGACAGTATCCTCAAAAACCAGAGCCAGTATGCTGGCCCATAGTAGGGAGTCATTATTACATCAACCCTGCTGCTTCATGTTGTTTAAAAGTGGTTTACTAGAAGCATCTGTTACATTTTCTAGCCTGGTAGTTCCCTTCCTTCTGGATTTAGAAGACTGGCAAAATTAAAAAAAAAAAAAAAATTACAAATGGCTTACAGGATCACTAACTTTTAGTTTTGCCAAGAAAAAACCTCGAAGGTTACAACTACCATCTATTATCACCATAATTTAGGTACATTTTTTAGGAGTCCAACAAAGTATGAAAGATTCCCAGAATTATGGATAAATTGTTCAAAATGAATAAGGCTAACTTTAAAAAAACTCACTACATTATCCTTATTTTGTCATTTTGCTAAAAGACTGATTAAAGCTTTGCAAAAGACAGACACTGATCAATAGACCAGATCTAGGAACAACTGCTTTCTAGTCCTTGATTAGCGATCCTCCTTTTGTTGTTCTCGAGTTATTGTTAATATGCATGGCTTGTCTCCTTAGCGCAGGGTTTCTTTCTCAACTTCTGCACTGTTGACATTTTGGGCCAGATAGTTTTTTGTTGTGAGCAGACTGTCCTGTGCATTGTAGGATAACAGCAGCATCTCTGGCCTCTATCTAAGAGATGCCAGTAGCATCCCTGCCCCAGTTGTGTCAGTCAAAAATGTCTCCAGACGCTGCCAGATGTTCACTGAGCATCACAATCATCCTTGGTTGAGAACCAATGTTCTAGGTGAATTAGGAAGTTTAAAGCATGGAATCTCATGTTTTGTTTCTTTTTATATTCTCCATGGCACCCAACAAGGACTTTAACAAATGCTTATTACCATGAAGAAAAGCAGAAATACAAGGGCAATCAAAAACAGTTCCCGGTAGATCATGGGCACTTAACAAGTATCTGATGACTAAATAATGCACCAAAAGGCTTCAACTGTATAAATATACTCCCAACTTTTGAAGACAGGCCTCTCTAGTTCTCATGAAAAGGTAAAGATGAATTAACTCATTGAACCATATCAGGCATATACATTCACCCTGTCTTATGAATCACAGAGCCAAGTTTATTGCACTTGGAGATGTTACAGGGGTGAACACAGAGGGTCCTAGATAACTCTCTTTCTAAAGCCTTTTCCAAGTTATGAGCACTCAAGCAACTCTCAGACACAAAGAGAAAGCATCAGAATGTTATCAACATAAGAGTACATGGAAGGGTTCACAGGGCTTCTGGTTATATAAAACAAAGTATTCTTTCCAATTTCCTAGTAACAAAGAAATATTCTTAGGGTAAGGGACAATTTTACCTTGGGCAGATCTGTAGCCAGATAAGGAAGGCTTCATTCCATTCATCTGTCCATTGCTGGATCGGCTAATTATATTCTTGGAAGAAATTGTTTCTGAGACAACAGTACACTTGGGCTTTAGGGGGAGACTGGAGCTACTAACTGGTCGCCCGGGTCCCAAGCTGCTCACCGGTCTTCCGGGCCCTGAACTACTGACAGTCCGTCCAGCTGGAACTGAGCCACTTACTGATTGCCCAGGGCCACTGACTGGCCGCCCAGGTCCACTGACTGGCCGCCCAGGACCACTGACTGGCCGCCCAGGGCCGCTGACTGGCCGCTCAGGACCGCTGACCGGCCGCCCAGGACCACTGACTTGCCGCCCAGGACCACTGACTGGCCGCCCAGGGCCACTGACTGGCCGCCCAGGGCCACTGACTGGCCGCCCAGAGGGGCCAGAGCCACTCACTTGTCGTCGAAGGTCATGTGGACTGCTCACAGGCCGCCCGGGGCCACCAGAGCTGCCCAGAGCTCTCCCAGAACCACCTGAGCCACTGGTGGGTCGCCCAGGGCCACTTGAGCTGCTTGCAGGGTGCCCAGGGCCACCTGTACCACTGAGTGTCCGTCCGGAGAGACTGAAGTCACTGGCTGGCCTCTTGGTCCCACTGACCGATCGCTCAGGTCCTAAGCTGGAGCTGCCGTTCTGGCGCCTGGGCACAGGGCCAGAACTAACTGTAGGCCGAGCAGTCCCTGTGCCGGGCCGTCCAGGAGCTGAGCTGGAGCTGTTGCCCGGCTGCCTGACACCTGGACTCTTAGCTTTATTGTGTGGGGTAACCATGGACCCAGGCCTGGAATGGCTAGGATGGGGAGGAGATTTTTTGGCTTTGTGCTCAGTAGCAGATTTCTGAGTCCCCTTAGCAGAAGTCTTTGGGACACTTGGTGAATAGGTGCTGGAGTGGGGCTTTCCAACCCCATTGAAGACAGGTCTGTCATGGCCCTCACGAAGTAAGGGTTGAGAGCAATTGACAGATCCTGCTTTGGTCCTCTCTCCTGGCATGGATTTGGATGAAGACACACCTAAGTGTTTCTCATTGGCTGTGCTGGGTCTGGATTTCTTCTCAGCATGAGGAAGGGGAGTACCCCTGGAAGGATGTTTGCTAAGTTTTGTGCCCACACTTTCTTTCTGAGAGGGTGCCTTTTTGGTTGGAGGTAGTCTTGCATCTGTCTCAGGTCTCTTTTTCCTCTGCTTTCGTTCAAGGAATTCTCGCTCCCTAAGTTCTTCTGCAGTCATGGGCCGCTCTTCTGTTTTCTTCACTACCTTGATCTCCACTGGTTCGTACTGCTTTTTCTCAGCCAGCCTGAGTAGATCAGTGAAGTTCATGAGTGGTGGGGCACTTCTAAGGGGGACCTTTGGTTTGCTTTCAACTTTGGGAGGTTCTTGCTCTTCCTCATACTCCTGCTCTGACTCTGCTTGATTGTATTCTAAGAATTCATCTTCTTCTTCCATCTCATACTCTTGTTCTGTTCCCTGACTAGTGTGGCTTTCCACTGCCTGCCTCTTCTTTGACTTTTCCTCAACGGGAATCCCGTTGTAACCATGGAAATTATCCTTTGTCCTTTTCGCCATAGCTCTTGCTTTCTTGTCATGTTTTAGCTCAATTCGCTTTTTCACTAGTTCCTCTTTTCTCCTTTTCTCCTCTAAAGCTAAAAGGGACAAAACAAGAACAAAGTATTTCAAGGTCTGGAAGTCTTAGGTATTTCATCTGAAATCAACAGGTGGCCAAAACACAAGCAACATTCAAGTTACAGTTTGAAGACATCTAGGAATGAAATGAGGAAGTCCTTTGAACAAGTACCTGTTGAGTCATCTTTACATAATGAGTGGGTCACATATGGGTCTTTCAATATGACAAACAGGTGAGAGACTAGGCTTTTAGCTTTAAATATAGAAAATTCATACCAAATAAATATACCAGGTTAAGGAAACAGTAGCAACCACTTCACAATCATTATCAATTATGAATAAGTGAATACTTACATGTATTAAATCAGTTTCCTTGTCATTTGCCTGAGGTAAAACTACTGCTTGAGTTTACTGGTCTTCAAAAACTTTCCCTATTTTAACCTTTAAGATAGCATTCTTGATAATAAAAAAAAAATTTAAAAAACAAAATATGTAGAAGCAGATTCAGAATGAAGGTCAAAGAATGGAGTTCCTATTGGGACCGAGTGAGGCCAAGTGGAAAATATGGTCACTATCCCCAAAAGCTCTTAAGAGGAAATAAAAGATAATGTCCATTCAAATGATCAGCGTAAGAACATATGTAATCCTCTAAACACAGTTGATTCAGACACATACACAAATCCATCAGCCTATTATGTTATTACAAGCATCCACTAATTAAGTACAAGCTAGTTGTGAAGGTGGAAGACTTTAAAATTGAGAATAAGGCTATAGATACATACCTTTTTGCCTGAGCTCCTCTTCTTTTCTTCTGAGAAAAGCCTGAACGGCTGCAGATTGGACACCCTTAACTTTCGGGTCTTTTTTGGGAGGCCCCACTGCCAAACTATACCTTTTCTAAAAAGAAAAAGGAGTAAAGTTACAATCAATTCAACTTTAAAAATGTATTTGCTACTAGATTTAAGGCATCGTGCCAAGCAATTGAGAGGTTTATTTTATTTTTTTTTAAGATTTATTTATTTATTCATTTGAGAGACAGAGAGAGAGAGAGCACGCGCTGGGGGGAGAGGCAGAGGAAGAATCTTTTTTTTTTTAAGAGTCTCATGCTCTACCGACTGAGCTAGCCGGGCGAATCTTTTTTTTTTTAAAGATGTTATTTATTTATTTGACAGAGAGAGAGCACAAGCAGGCAGAGCAGCAGGCCGAGGGAGAGGCAGGCTCCCCGTAGAGCAGAGAGTCTGACGCGGGGCTCGATCCCAGGACCCTGGGATCATGACCTGAGCCGAAGGCAGATGCTTAACGACTGAGCCACCCAGGTACCCCAGAGAGGTTTAAATATTGACTGAAAAACTGATCCTGAATAATTAAGAGATCATATAACCCACATGAAAGCTTAGCTATAAAATTTTGGTCTAAATAGGATTATGCAAGACTGTTTTTAGGTACAGAATTTCTTTGTAACATCCTAAATAATGCATAAGTGAACAATTCAGAGAAATACTATTTTCAGGTTATTTTCCCAAAAAGGTACTTGGACTGGGGAACTTTTAAAAAGAAATCACCACTTAGAATAGATTGTTTAAAAAAAAAAAATTTTTTTTTGAGAGAGAGAGCAAGCACAAGTGGGGGAGGGGCAGAGGGAGAGAGAGAAGCAAGAAGTAGTGTATTCGATCCCATGATCTGACTGAGCCACCCAGGCACCCCTGGATTGTTTTAAAATTCTGATTAAAAAAAAAAAAAAATCAACCTTCTTTAGAACTAAGTATTTCAAAGTCTAACTTTTAAAACAGAAAAACTACTCATAAATATTTTCTCTCCTGAGTACCTGACACACCCCTGACCGAAATCCCAAGAGAGCACCCAGATTCCTTTCTCAGTCACTTTGGTTGAGTCACAAAAAATCCAGTAGTAAGTCCCTATCTTTTGCCTTTTCCATTGTGGATTGGGGCCCCATATTTAAAGAAGAAATGGAGGGCGCCTGGGTGGCTCAGATGGTTAAGCGTCTGCCTTCGGCTCAGGTCGTGATCCCAGGGTCCTGGGATCGAGTCCTGCCATCGGGCTCCCTGCTCCTTGGGAGCCTGCTTCTCCCTCTGCCGCTCTCTCTCGGTCTCTCATGAATAAAAAAAAAAAAAAAAAACAAACTAAAGAAGAAATGGAGAGGGAAAGGAACACTTAGAGAAAGAGAATACTGCTTTACCTAACCAGCTGCGTAAAATTGTCCTGGTGGGGCGCCTGGGTGGCTCAGTTGGTTAAGCGACTGCCTTTGGCTCAGGTCATGATCCTGGAGTCCCGGGATCGAGTCCCGCATCGGGCTCCCTGCTCGGCGGGGAGTCTGCTTCTCCCTCTGACCCTCCCCCCTCTCATGTACTCGCTCTCTCTCATTCTCTCTCTCTCAAATAAATAAATAAAATCTTTAAAAAAAAAAAGATAATGAACCAATGCTGTTTAAGGTAATACTAACATGTATATTGGTATTTTGTGGGGGGAAACCTTGTATAAGCTTTGATTTGGCAGGTGAATCTATGGACTAGGTACTTGCAGACACAGGAAAATCTTAAGTCTTGGCCATAAAAATCCATCTTTCCTCTTACAAATCTACCTAATGGGATAGGGTGAAATGAGTGTATGTGTCTCCTTACGAGTCTATATATGTCTTATGCAACTTGAATCATATTCTTGGTGGCTCTTCCATTAAGAAAAGGTGAACTTCTTGTAGATAAGGCCTATGTTTGAGGTTCTTGTACACCAGGACAATTTTTTTTTTTTAAAGATTTTATTTATTTATTTGAGAGAGAGAGAATGAGAGACAGAAAGCATGAGAAGGAGGAAGGTCAGAGGGAGAAGCAGACTCCCTACTGAGCAGGGAGCCCAATCCGGGACTCGATCCCGGGACTCCGGGATCATGACCTGAGCCGAAGGCAGTCGCTTAACCAACTGAGCCACCCAGGCGCCCCTGGTTCATTATCTTAATATTACAGCAATGAGCACTTCCTAATTTGATCTTAGGACAGATAGCTTTCTTCCTAATCTGGGACTTCAAGAGATAGGTAATGGGATAGGACTAGCTGAAAAGCTACTCACGACTAAATACAGGCACCCAGAGAGAATGCAACAGTGTCAATGGGGCAGAGCTGACTAAGCTTCAGACATCTGCATAACATCTTCATAATTTTTGTCCTTTTAGTATGCCACCTGTATTATAATTTACTAATTTTAAGAAAACAGACCTAACACCATGACTTATTATTATAGTTTTACTTCAAACAATAATATCCATGAAATGATTGGTTTGAAAGGCTACATTTTTCCAAATCATATTAAAATATAACCATTTAAAAATTAATATATACACACACATATATATACACACACACGTATATAATTGTGAGAACTAAAAGTATTTATGTATCATCTAAAATCGCAGTACAGTCAGAGCTATATGCACTGCACTCTGGGAAACCCCAAAAAGAAACATAAAAATATAGGAAAGGCAGAACACAAAGAAGCAGCAAAGGACGGGGGTGTTCAGGATCTCAGATTCACTCAGAAAAGAATTCCAAAGATTACCTTTAGCTTTTTTCAAAGTATCCACCTATTTCCATCCATTCACACTGCCAATTTTAAATTCAGCTTTTTTGTTCTAACACCCCTAATCCTCAAGGGTACTTATTAAGCTGGCTTTACAGTTAACCCAGTAACTTTGCAGTACTTTTTGTCCTGTCCTATGATGTAGAAGGGATTCAATAAATCTATAAAAAGTCTTATGTCATGGGTCTGCTAGGAAACAAGAAGGGCAAGGTCCTAACTTGATGAGGTTTAATCTTATTCAGTGACATGAGCTGAGTCATAATCAATAGTTTCTTATATCCTTTGTAGCTTGATGCACTCAAAAGCAGACACCAGGAAAATACTGAAACATTCTCTTTAAAATATTCTCTTAGGCAAAGTTTAGGTCAAAACCTTGAAATCTGGGGTTAAAAAAGGGGGGGCTGGGTCTTGACAGATGATTTTCTTAACAGTTGTATTAAGATATAATTCACATACCATAAAATCTACCCACTTAATGTGTACAATTCATTGGTTTTTAGTATGTTCAGAGAGTTGTACAACCATCACCACTATTGGATTCCAGAACATTTACATTATCCCAAAACAGAAATCTCTTACTTTTAGCAGTCATTCCCCACTTCCTCTTGCCCCTCTGCCCCTGGCAACAGTTAACCTACTTTCTGTTTCTGCAGATTTGCCAATTCTGGACCTTTCACATAAATGAAATCATGTACCCAGTGTACCATTATATAGTGATATGTATCACAATATAAGGTAAAATTTACAGACCACAGACAAATGGTTATATATATGAGTGCTTATACAACATATGTAAGATTTTTCAATTTGGAAAACCCTTATTGTTAATTTTCATTTGACTCTACTATTAAGTTTGAAAATAGATGTCTTCCCAAGGCCAAGAAAATATCTTTGGGAGAATGCTCTGTAAGTTGGTTCCTAACACCCTTGAACTGAGTTATTATAATTATTTCTCTGGCTTAACTAAAATTAAGAAACGATTAGTTTCTATGACCATTAAATGTTTCAGCAAGGGTATCATTTTAATTCTTTTGAAGTAAAAACAGAATATATCTAGAACTTTTATTTTTATTTTGTACCTAGAACTTAAAAATGACAATTACGTGAGTTAATACCTAAGTAAATTTAAATGGTGATAATGTAATTTTACTCATTTTACTCTGTTGTCAGTGTTGACTTCTCTAATAATTTTTTTTCTCAAATAAAAACTGAAGGAAAAAAATGAATTGACACAATATATGGTTTTCATGGTCAATTTTATATGTCAACTTGGCTAGGCTATAGTGCCCCGTTATTTAGTCCAACACTAATCTAGGTATTGCTATGAAGGTATTTTGCAGGGATGGTTAACATCTACAATCAGGTAACTCTAGGTAAAGCAGTTTACCCTCCATAATGTAGGTGGTACTCATCTATATCAGCTGAAGGCCTTAAGAGCAAAAACTGATGTCTCTCAGAGAAGGTATCTGCTCTACAAATTTCAGACTTGCCATCCCCCACAACTACATGCACCAATTGCCTAAAATAAATCCTATTGGTTCTGTTTCTCTGGAGAGCCCTGACTGATACAGTGGCCTCTGTATCTTGGTACTTTCACTTATTCATGTTGTAACATGTATCAGTACTTCATTTTTTTTATGGCTGAATATTTCACGGTGCTGATGTACCACATTTTATCCATTCATAAGTTGATGGGTATTTGTTTTTACTTTTTGGCTATTATGAACAATGCTGCTGTGAACATGTATGTACAGGTTTTTTGTGTGTGAGCATCATTTCTCTCGGGCATATCACTATAGATCTTCCTAACACTGAGCTGGTATCAAAAGATTTAAGACTTGTTGTAATAGAATATATTAGATAATCCCCTGGCCCTACAGGGGTAGCCCAGTAGAGAACCATGTTTTAAAAAAGCCTCAGGCTGGGATTACATTATATTCTATTTAATAAAGCAGAACTATTTGGCACTTTCTCCTGCATCAGATGGTCACATTTAGCTCTCGCAGCAACACATCAAGATGCACCCACCAATTCTGAATCCGATTCAAGGCACCAGGCTGCTTCATTGTTTGAGCTTCATGAAAAGCAGCTGGACAAGAGTTTCTTTTATCCTAAGTGTATCCATTTTATTATACTGCAAGCCAACTCAGTCATTCTGCTGGACCCCAATGAATGATCCACAGTAGTGAAGCTTATGCCATTTAAATACAGTATGAGAGATCTTGCCAAGATTTGCAACTCTGAAGCCAACAGACCTAAAAAAACATTAACTCACTTTAAGACATATGTGTTCCTTGCACTGAAATTATACTGCCATGGTCAGATTACGAAAATAAGGAGTTTTCTGTCTGGAAACATGTGTTAACCAAATACATTATGTTGGAATCAATGGTCAATCCCTTCTTGAAAAGTTGTTCTTTACTTAGGAGATAACATATTGTTGTAAAAGTAGAAAACAAATTTCCTGATAGCTTTACATATATTAGAGATTTATTATTGGTTAGAATTAGGAGTTAGGAATATTCAAAGAATACATCCTTGAATTTAATAATCACTACACAATTTCTAAAATGTTCTCAAAACATCACAGTCAGGGGGCACCTGGGTGGCTCAGTTGGTTAAGCGACTGCCTTCGGCTCAGGTCATGATCCTGGAGTCCCTGGATCGAGTCCCGCATCGGGCTCCCTGCTCGGCAGGGAGTCTGCTTCTCCCTCTGACCCTCCCCACTCTCATGTACTCGCTCTCTCTCATTCTCTCTCTCTCAAATAAATAAATAAAATCTTAAAAACAAAAAACAAAAAACATCACAGGGAATAAATACAGGCCTAGAAAATGAATGGTTTGCATTAGGTTTGCTTAGCTGGGTGGCTAAGAGGGTAAAAATAAAACAAGCATGTTATTCAGGATGCTATAGGATCAAATAGTAAAATTTACTATTACTGTGTCTATAAAAATATACCTGATTATAAAATGTAGTATCAGATAGGTACCTCAGAGCCTCTTCTATGTTAGAAGTGGCCCCAAAAGCACAATTGTGTATTTACTGGTTGTCACTCACAGAGTTTGTAACAGAGTGTGAATTAGAATCTAGGTCTCCTGTTTCAGGTCCAAAAGTATTCCCACTACATGTCTCACTTCTAACTTAATCCCAACACTTTCATCCAGCTCTAACCACAATCTTAAATGCACTTCCCTAATTTCCATCTGCCTCTTGGACGGTGCCAAGACCTCAAACAGGTCCACTACTTAATTTTCTATCTTCCTTCACCCTCAGACTATTTCTGTTAACCATGCTGGCACTCTCCCAAACAGGCTGTAAATCTCTCTCTACCCACCAGTTTCCAAATTCTGTTGGTTTGCCCTTTAAATTTCTCTCCCATCAGACTTGAGGAGAAATGCCATAAAAAACCAAGAGTTATTGTCTAAAGCTATATTAGGCTGGAGTTGAGGGTAGGAAGCTGGATGGGTTTAGGCTTTATAGATGACAACCATCCTCACATCCAATATACTCCTCATTTAACACAGGATCATGATTAAGAGTAAGAACTCTGGAGCCAGTCGGCAAATTCTCTGCTCTGCCATTAGTAGCCTTGTCAGGTATTAGCTGTATGACTTTAGGCAAGTTTCTTCATCTCTCTGGGCCTCAGTTTCCACATCTGTAAAACAACCTTCCTTATATGGTCATTACAGTGATTAAATTAATTAATATACACAAAGTGCTTAGAATAGTGCATGGCACCAAGTAAGCATTATAAATGTTAATTATTTTTGTTATCATTATTATTCAGAAAGAGATTCTCTTAGGTAGTGATGGGGAAGAGAAATAACAGAATCTCTGCAGGGGTAGCTTTTCTAAAAAAAGATCTTCTCCCTAAAACACTGGTTAACAAATAAATAAATAAAATCTTAAAAAAAAAAAAAAAAAAAAGAAGAAGTACTGCTCTAGGCTAGCAATCCAAAGCTACTTCAGGCCCTGGCAAAGTCCTCTTTAGATGTAAGCATGGGGAGCAATCCCATTATAATTGATTACAGACCAAAAGTTACAAAGTGACTGCCTGCAGAAACAATTTTGTTGGCTCCTACTGTTCTTTAAAAGGAAATAGGGGCACCTGGGTGGCTCAGTTGGTTAAGCATCTGCCTTCCGCTCAGGTCATGATCCCAGAGTCCTGCATCGGGCTCCCTGCTCAGCTGAGAGCCTGCTTCTCCCTCTGCCCCTCCTCCTGCTCGTGCTCTCTCTCAAATAAATAAAATCTTAAAAAAAAAAAAAAAAAAAAAAAAGGAAATATAACTACTATAACACACGGTAGGCTTCTTTTGAATACAAAGAGCTTGGCCCATATCATTTTATATCCAGACTACTTCAAGAACTTACATTACCTACCTGGCCCTGAAGACATCTGAATTTGCCACCCCAGTTAGAGTCCCTAAGCTCCTTTTTCAGTACCTATATTCTTTTTTGGCGGGGAGGGGAAGGGAGAGGGAGAGAGAGGGAGGGAGACACGGAGAGAGGGAGGGAGGGGGGAGGGACAGAGGGATGGAGAATCTTAAGGAGGCTCCATGCCCAGCACAAAGCCTGATGCGGGGCTCAGTCCCAGGACCCTGAGATCATGACTTGAGCTGAAATCAAGAGTCAGACTCTTAATCAACTGAGCCACCCAGGCGCCCCTCAGTACCTATATTCTTATCCTCAAAGGCTTATCACCCCCAAATCCTTATGTCTAGTACCACATGAAGGCTTCTTCTTTACTTTTTGGTTTGAGGGTCGCACCAGAACTACAGTATCTTGTCTGGGATGATTTTCAGAGTATGGCTGTGAGAAAGACCACATAACTTGTCTCATGCACTACAAGCCATCAATTATAGGTACTTGCAACCTACAAGAATCCATATTCCAAGCTCTACCATTCTGTCAAAACAAGAAACTTTGTTTTTGCTAGAGGAACCAGGGAGAAAAAATTTAAGTCATGATTACCAAAAATATCTTTTCTCCTTTAAATTTAAACAGAGCCTGAGACAATAACTGGTTACATCACCCTGATCAGCTGTTTTTTAAATTCAGTTTTCCATTGGGAAATGATAGCATGCCTAATATTGCTAGGCATGATGCAATACTTCCTTTGTTTTAACTAAAACATTATAAAGATAACTATTTTTCCTAAAAAGAACAGGAAAGAAAGAGGTTGCATTACAGAAATGTTCATTGTTTCTCAAACCAGATACAATAGATACCTCTTAAAAATGATGCCCTGGAAAGAGTTCAAAGTGGCAGTCCAGGTGTTTTATCTGTTAGCCTCCCTTGGAGCTAATCAGTGCTAGTCACCATATGTCCTCTCTGTAGCAAAGGTCTGACATAGGAACTCTGAAGACTGGAATCTGAATATCAGCTCTGATAAGATCCAAATGGAAGGTGGGGAAGAAGACTAAACGGGAAACAAGAACCAAGCACTAGAGAGGGAAGGAGTTACACCTGTCAATTACTGCAAAGCCTCTGTGGCTCTCAGACCATCAGTCAATCAAGCTTGTGGCAAACATGGGTGTAGGGGGTGGAGGGTGGGGTGTGTGTGTGTATGTGTGACTTGAAATGTTTCTTGACTTGGATGATGGTTTACGTGTGTGTGTGTGTGTGTGTGTGTATGTGACTTGAAATGTTGTTTCTTGACTTGGATGATGGATTACAAGGATACCTGCTTTGCAATAATCTATTATACTGTACAATATATATTTCAAAATTGATGGTGTGCTTTCAGAGGCTTTACTTTGAGCTGATAAAGTAACTTAGAATAATTAGATGAACCAAGTGAAAGCAAGATCATGGATTAAATTTAACTACTATCTTGCTCTGTTCCTCAATAGTTTCTTTTGTGATATACTTCATCTGATGTAAAAAGATAAGGATTACAATGGTAACTAAATCAAACTTCTAGGCTTACTAGCTTTTTGTGTGTGGGGGGGGGTGGGCAGGGGAAAGCATGCTTTCATAAAATATATGCCTATATTCATCTATTAAATTTTAAATGACCTCACCAATTTACCTGTCTTTTTTGCTTCCAATCTTTGTTATTTCAATCATGGATCTGTTGACAGATAATGAACATATTCTGAAATACAGATTTTGAAATCTTCTGCTCTAGGAATATCTGTTTTTCTCCCAGCAGCTACTGGTTTTTAGAATAAGAAATGATTAACTTGATTCTCATTCTTCTAAAGAATCTAACTGGACATCAAAGCTAGTATTATCTATTTTTTGACCTCCACTGAAATTCAGGAAGATCTAGAATAAAAATATGGATCTAATTATGCAAAGATGAATGGTTACCAGCTCCAATATTGACTTGCCCAGGAAATTTACAGTATTTGCAGAAAGTGAATTCTGTTGTTCAAGGTTTCAAAGGTTTAAGCCCTTAATTTCAACCTGCAGATCTTATGACTCATGGCTTAGGGGAATGACTGATTATTCAGAGTACTTGGGGTGGGAGATGAATATAGGGGAATTTAATAAATATTAAACTGACAGATATCAGTTTTATTTACCAGTTATTTTACTATCTTCAGATTAATATTTTCAAAAGGGTAAAAAAAAATGGGCCAGCCTCAGAAGAAAAGCGCAGGAGTGGGAAAAACCAAACCAAACCAAACCAAACCACTGCAAATACACAAAAATCTAAGAAATGCAGAACGCATAGTGAGAGCTCAATAAATTCCAGTTGAACTGACTTTAACAGAGAGCTGGTTGAGCTCTACACCTCACTGGTCAAACCGCAGGTATCACAATGCAATTTGTCGGTTTACAGCTGTGCTGTGGGTACCATCTGAGGATCCAGAAATGATTAGTTTATGCAAAACAGCTACAACCCCGCAAACCAGGCACTCTCCATGACTTCATGTAGATTTTAAAAGTCTTACACCGCTCTGCGAATATTAGCGAATTGGCAAATATTACCGAGAAAATGGAACCAGATTTCAAACAAAGACAAATCTGGAAGGCCACAAGTAAACGGAAGGTGAAACTAGCTCACCCATTCTGCTGGCCAAGGACTTCGTGGAATCCGCTCAACTTCTCTTCCCAATACAAAAGGTATTATTAACCCTTTGGGAGGTTATAATTTTATCATCTCGTTGGCTGGGTGGGTGGGGCCACAAGTCAGAAAACTTGTTCGGCAAATCACAATGTTCAACCGATCTGAGGCGGGAAATCAGCCAAAAAGCTATCAGGCCAAGTCCCTAAAACCCCTGAAACTCCCCAACATACATGCTTCCTTCCCAACCTCTGGGCTGAAGTTTACGCCGAAGCCAGAAACTACTAGCGCTAGATTCCACCATGTACCAGGCACGGTTTCACTCACCAGCTTTCATGCAACTCTAAAACACCCGAACTGCAAAGTCCAGGTTGCAGGGGTGACTAAGCCAGGGCAACTCACTCTCCGGAAGGCTTCCGCCTCTCATCCCAAGCTCCTTTTCACCCTGAGTCCCCAGGAGTGCATGCCCAAGAAAAGGAAATAAGGAGTCCAGATCTTTCCCGGAGAGGACAGGCGGATGCCTGGAAGTTCGACGGGCCACAAATTCCAAACTTGAAGATTAGGGTCTCCTACAGTAGCGCCCGGCTAGTACTTACCGGCACATTGTTGACACCCTGTCCTTTGGAAGCTATCAGGAGAATTTCCCTGAAATCCATGTTGGCCGAGGCAGAGACACTGGGCCAGGCTCTCGGAAAGAAGTGAATGTACGCCTTATCGAGGCGCCCAGCTACAGCCAAGTGAACTGCCTGGCCCACCCCTCTCCCACCCCTCCTCAGCACGACCACTTCCGGCGCCTTCCAATACCGTCTGCCCGCCCCTTTTCCTCTTGCGGCCTATATCCTTTCAGGTCCGGCGCTCCGACCGCGAGTCCCTGGCGTAACTTCCGCTTTCAGGCTCCAGACACGTAGAAACGTGGTACGTGGCTGCTGGCGTTAGCTCGGAGGGGCGGGACTAAGCCCTTCACCGACCAAGCAGACGCGGCCTAGGAAAATGAGGGGTGTGGCTAAGGGAGAGAGAGGCTTCCCTGGAGGCCGGGGTGCGCGACCCGACGATCTCGGTGTTCCTTGTGAGCTCTGAGTAGGGTGAGCGAGGGGGTGGGCGGGTTACCTACCAGGCCTGGGTTCGCTGGGTGTCACGGGTGGGCGCTCAGGTCCGAAACGGCGGGGCCCCAACAGCTGAACCGACAGGTCTCGAGCAGGGGATTTCAGTTACCGGTTTCTAGGCGCTCGTGAAGTTGCGCAGGCGCACATGGCACCGAGTAGTCTTCAGTCTTGGATACACATTACTCATCACGTCCTGGCACATGGTGTGTGCTCACCTCCACAGATGCATGCCTGTCATGTATAGAGGCGCAGGCTTAGTGCTTTTGCTTCATCTACATAATAAGCTCCACGTAGTGCATGAATGAAGGAATTCTTTACATAAAGACCCAGTCTGGACATACTTGGTGCACTGATGAAACATACGTATATGCCCCATATTCATATTAACTGGGAGTCCAGTCTTGGGTTCCTTTTAAGAGTATCTGGGCCCTGTAAAGTCATCTCGTTCAGTAAAACACACTAGACCTGGGGTGGGAATAAGCCACGACTGGCTGCTAAGTAATTGGACGGATCTTTTCAGTGTGATGGAAATGTTCCCAAATTGGATCATGGTGATGATTGTGCTGTAAATTTATTAAAAGTCATTGTACACTTAGAACAGGTGAGTTTTACAGCATGTAAATTTAAAGTTGTTTAAAAGTATTAGGCAAAGCTGCTTGGTCGTACTCTTTACAACTGAAGTTTTAATGCTGGGCTGTGGCCCTGACTGCATTTCTCCATTTAAGGCTGCCCACACAACAGACCCAGATGAAGTCTTAGTCTGATGGCAGACCTGGAATTCTCAACCTTCCTATTCCCTCGGAGGAGCCCAGCATAGCATACAGCTCCCCTATGCTATACATTCCTTTCAAATACATGCCCATCTACTTGAAGTAGTTCTCACTTGCAGGAGGCCAACTCTACAAATATTTCTCCATCATGATTATAGATTTAGAAGCTTGAGTGTAATGTACTGAAAAAGCTAGTAGATCCCAGGTGCCTCAACTGTAAAAAAATTAAAACTAAGATTTTTGAATTTCCTTCAAGTGATTCCCTCTATTCAGCAGGTATAGTCATCTTTCAGTGTTTTCTGATGGTTCTTAGGATAAAGACCAAAATCGTAATCCTAACTTGTAGGATTGTAAGGACTGCCATGATTTGCCCTGGCTCACTTCTGTAACCTCATCAGCTCTACTTTTTCATTCCCTTATTTGTGCGAAGCTCTCTTCCACTCTAGGTCCTTTCCCCCTTTCTGCCCTCTGCCTGGTCTATTCCCTATAAACTTGCTGAGCCAGCTCTAACTCATCCTTCAGCACCATAAGCCTTTGGTGAGTGGTTATTTGGGTTTAAGCCCCAGTTCTGTTGATTCCTAGGTATCGCTTGACTTTAGGGCTTGACCTTAGTCAGGGCTTGACCTCTCTGTACATCAGTTTAATCTATAAAATTAAAATAACAACGATAGGATTGCTGTAAAATAATTCAAGTAAGCACTATAGTACATGGCTGTTATGGGCTGAGTTGTGTGCCCCCAAAATTCATTTGAAGTCCTAATCCCCAGTACCTCAGAGTGTGACCATATTCGGAGATAGGGTCTTTAAAAAGATAATTAAGGGGCGCCTGGGTGGCTCAGTCGTTAAACATCTGCCTTTGACTCAGGTCATGATCCCAGGGTCCTGGGGTCAAGCCCTGCATCACATCGGGCTTCCTGCTCAGTGGGAAGCCTGCTTCTCTCTCTCCCACTCCCCTTGCTTGTGTTCCCTCTCTCTCTGTGTCTCTCTCTGTCAAATACATAAATAAAATCTTTAAAAAAAAAAAGATAATTAAGTTAGAATGAGGTCATTAGAGTGGACCCTAATCCAATAAGATGGATGTCCTTATAAGAAGAGGAAACATGGACTTAGGTACAGAGGAAGACCTTGTGAAGAACAGGGAGAAGATGACTATAAGTCAAGGAGAAAGGCCTCAGAAGAAACCAACCCTGCTTACACCTTGATCTCAGACCTCTAGCCTCCAAAATTGTGAGAAAAGAGATTTCTTTTTTTTTTTTTTAAAGATTTTATTTATTTATTTGAGACAGAGAGAATGAGATAGAGACAGAGAGAGCATGAGATGGGGGAGCGTCAGAGGGAGAAGCAGACTCCCTGCCAAGCAGGGAGCCCGATGCGGGACTCGATCCCGGGACTCCAGGATCATGACCTGAGCCGAAGGCAGTCGCTTAACCAACTGAGCCACCCAGGCGCCCTGAGAAAAGAGATTTCTGTTGTTTAAGCCACTCAGTCTGTTGTACTTTGTTACAGTAGCCCCAGCAATCGAATACACTGGCATATGCTGAGTATTCAATAAATGTCAGGTATTATTTCTCAAGGAAGCACTTTCTGAACTAGTTTAGGACCCCTTCTGTGAATTCTTACAGCTCCCAGTGTTTTCCTTAATGGAGTCTTTCATGGTTTATATTTACATATTTGTGCTTTTTTCTTTCTAACTCTTGGTTATGTCATGCTAGATTGTAAGGTCTATGAGAACAGGGACCACGCCCATATTACCCATTACTATTCCCATCACCAGCACAGTTCCCTGTTCATGTACATAAAACATGATGCATATTTGAAAGTTGTTAATAGAGTAGATATTAAAAGTTCTCATCACAAGAAAAAAAATTTGAAACTATGGTGACGGATGTTAAAGTAGACTTACTGTGGTCATCATTTCACGATATATACAAATATTGAATCATTATGTTGTACGCCTGAAACTAATGTTATGTGTGAATTATACCTCAATAAATAAAGGAAAAAGACCTACCATCAAAGAATTTCTACAGTTTGGGACCAAATTAATGAATCTTTAAATGAAAAGCCTTCAATATTCAATATCATAATAGCTAATATATGTTGAGCCCTTACTATATATATATATATATATATATATATATATATATATATATATATACACCAAGTGCCTGACCTGGATATCATCTGATTTAATCACAAGTGCCTATAGTAAGGCACTTCTTGTTACTATTTTATAAATGAAAAAAAACTGGGCTAATATTATACAATTAGTCAATGGGAAGCCAAGACTATCTGTGAGACATTAGCCACCATGCTAGACTACCTCTTTATATTTCAATTAGTCCATTTGAACTGGTGTAAATATATACACATAAGATCATAATCTAAGAGAGCTTAGATTAGGTAACTAATATATAGTTAACTCAAAATCATCAAGAACAACAGTTGGAGGTGGGAGTGAAGTAAGGAATGAGAGGGAAGGTGCCATTTTCCTGTACCCAAATAAAAGAAAATGTATTATCATTGAATTCAGCAAATATTTCCCGAGGAACTATTGTGTGCCCAGCCCTACATACAATATAAAGAAAGGAAAAACGAAGCCCTTGCCTGGTCAGGGCCTTCATTCTTACATGAACACAAGTAACAATGATATATTAACCGCGTTAGGGTACAAAGTACTGGGGATAGAGTTGACAGATTTAGCAATAAAACAAGATGCCCAGTTGAATTTGACTTTCAGGTAAACAATAAAAACCACTAGAAACAATCGTTTATCCGAAATTCAAATTTAACCTGGTGTCCTGTATTTTCCTCAGCAACCGGAGAAGTGATAGAATTCCAGTTAGAACAGGAGCAAAGACAAGAGAGGCAGGAAAGAACACAAGAGGATTCAGAGAACAGGTCATGGATGTATTTAGAAGAAAATAAAGTCAGGAATAAGGGTAGGAGATAAGGTCAAAAAAGTAGATGAAGCCATATTGTGAAGGTCTTGAGAGCCAGGAGGGCAGGAGGAAGAGGAGCTAGGAAAAGACCAGGCAGAAAGGCAGGCAGAGAACCAAAGGAGTAGAGTGCAGTGTTCCCGGAAGCAACAGAGAAGACTTGCCAAGGAGAAGGGAACAAGCTAATAGATCTAGGCTTCACATGTCAAATGCTGCGAAGAGGTTCACTAGGAAGAGGACCGTGAAGGTCAACTGAGTTGATCATAGGAAAATTAAAATCACGAGGAGGTACCCTTTTTACCCATCAGATTAACAAACTTCAAAAAGTTTGAAAATAAGCAATGTTGGTGAGGGTCAGGGAAATAAGACACTGTGGTGGGAATATAGATTACCTTAACCTCTTTGAGGGCAATTTGACAAACTAAAGAATTAATATACTATACTAAAGACCCATGCTATATGTTTATTGCACACCAGGTGTTCTTCCAAGCAGTTTGTGTATATTAACTCATCCAGTTTTCACAGCAACCCTCAAGACGGAGGTACCGTGACAGATGGGGAAACTGTGGCACAGAATGGCTAATGGACCTATCCAAGTGCACCCAACTAGGAAGTGGCAGAGCCGGCACTTGGCTCCAGGCTTGTGTTCTGTTACAATATACCGGCTTTCTCAGTCAAAAGTCTAAAATACAACTACTCTAACACAGAAATTCCCTTTATAGGAGAATGTTCTACCAGAATATTCACACACGTGTGCAAAGACAATTGAACAGAGTTATTCACTGCAGCATGGTTTGAAAAACAACCTGAATGTCCATTAGTAGGAGACTAATTAAATACATATTGATACAACCTTAGAATGGAAAACTATGCAGCTCTTACAAAGACGGAGGCAGATCTCTATGTCTGACTATTTCTGAGGTATATGGTTATCAATCAATATCAATCTCTGAGATATATGGTTAAGTGAAAAAAGCAAGATGTAGAACAATGTGTGCTATTAAGGGGGTTAGAAATGAATATAGATATATATACACACACATCTATCCTTGTATGTGGAAAGATCATCTTCGAACAGATGGGTGCCGGGAGGATCTAGAAAACAGCTGTCTCTGGAAGAGAGAACTCAGTCACAAGTGGGAGGGAGGGAGGCTTACTTTCACCTCCTTCCCTTTGGTGCTGTTTGAATGTTTTTCCTTGTGCCTGCCCTGCCTTTTCAAAACAAACCAAGTTTTTTAGGTTTTAAAAAAGGGATCATGGCAGCCAGGGGTTTTGTAGCACTCCCCACATGCATGTTGTTGTTTTTTCGTTTTTTTGGAATTTAAATTCAATTAGCCAACGTATACTACACCATTAGTTTCAGATGTAGTGTTCAACAAATTATCAGTTGCGTATAACCCCCAGTGCTCCTCACATCACGTGCCCTCCTTCATGCCCATCACCCAGTTACCCTAGGGGCATCTGCACCCCAGTGTTCATAGCAGCAATGTCCACAACAGCCAAACTGTGGAAAGAGCCGAGATGCCCTACAACAGATGAATGGATAAAGAAGATGTGATCCGTATATACAATGGAATACTACTCAGCCATCAGAAAGGATGAATACTTACCACTTACATCGACGTGGCTGGAACTGAAGAGGATTATGCTGAGCGAAATAAGTCAATCAGAGAAAGACCATTATCATATGGTTTCACTCCTATGTGGAATATAAGAAACAGAGCATGCATGTTTTGGGGTTTGTTTTTTTCATCCTCAAACAGTCTTTGAGGAAAGCCTTATTTATTCCTTCCTGGAGAGTTGTTTTATAGACATGAAATACTCCTATCAGAGACGTCCTTCTGGAATGGAGTCTGGGCCAGGAGAACTGCTGCAGTGGCACTTTTGTGATCCTTAGCAGAGACAGAGGCCTGGGCCGGGCAGGCCCGTGGGGTTAGCTGTCTCAGCACGTGGAGCTCCCCGAGTAATGAAGCAACCCCAACCTGACAGCGGGGCTTTTATAAGCAGTTTCAGCAATGTGACCGGGGGAGAACAGAGCAACTAGGGGTCAATGGGGTGGGAGAAAGGACAGGTGGCCATGGTCTTTAAAGGTATTTGGTGAAGAAAAGGAGAGAGACATGCGGTAATGAGGGTGGAGCCAGGAGCTCTTGGGGGAAAGGCAAACTCAGAGAGACTGTGTGACCGGTTAATAATGGAATGAGCTGGGTCTTTGCCAATCACAGGTCTAGGCTTTTATCTTAGCTCTGTCAGGGGAAAACCGTGCCTCCTTAGGCAAGTTACTTTTTTTGTTGTTATTTTTTTAATGTAGGTATTGCACAGTATTTGAATACAAGTCTTGATGTAAAGAAATTCATGCTATATGAATAACATAAAAGCCCCCATCAGCCCTACTCAGTTTCATTTCTCTTACCAAAGAAAACTACTGTACCAAAATTCTGTGGTCTCTTCTGAGATGTTTTTTTTTTTCCCTACAATTATGCCGAAGATACAATATATATGTAATATACATACTTAGGGTACATAGCAATACAAATCTACAATATGTATATTTGGAAGCACAATTTGGTTTATGGAAATGAGATCATTCTATGTATGTGTGTATGTATATATATATATATATATACATATGTACATGTAATTTTTTCAGTTTAAAATATGTCTTAGAGCTATCTTCAGATCAGTACACATTGATGTACTTTATTTTTTATAGCTGCTACATCATATTCCATAGTACATATTTAGCATAGCTTATTTAACCACATTCCTGTTAATGAATTTTAGGCTTCTTACAAATTTTTACCAACATGAACAATGCTGCAGTGAATATCCTTGTACGTGCTTTTATGTGCATATACTCCTCATGTTCTTCTATGTTAGATATTTAGATAACTAGAAATTGGGTTGCTGGGATGAAGGGTATGTATGCATAATTAACATTTTGGTGGCTACTACCTAATTGTCCTCCAAAATGTGCATAACTCGCTTAGATTTTCACCAACAATATATTGGAGCAAACTTTTCTCTATATATCAGCTCTGGACACTATCAAACTTAAATTTTTGCCAGTTTGATGAGTGAAAAATAACTCGTTTTATTTTTCCTATCCTCAATCACTAGCCAGGATCTTTTGATATGCTAATTGATAATTTGTTGTTCTTTTTCTTCTTCTGGAAATCATTCACATCTGCAATGGATATTTCAATTATTTCACTGGCATCTGTCCCTTTCCTTCTGCCATTGTGTAGCATGGCAGAAATTCCATCTGGGTGGGATAGACCCTATTCCCAGCCCTAGTGAATGCCGTAATCTAATCAGTATAATCTCACCCCCATTTTCCATGTGATTAAATTGAAAGCCCTGTGGATCCAGACCTAAATCAGTCAAGCAGGAATGTGTATTCCTCAAGTAGAGTAGGCAAATTGCCTAGGGCCCTCAATCTTTTTAAGCCTTAAGAAAAATGTCTTAATTTTTTCTAGAATCAAAAGGAAAAAAAGTGAACTTTTAGGTTAAAGAAGATGCTTTACTATATCTTATGGACTGAATTATGTTGCCCCCCCCCTTCATATGTTGAAATCCTAATCCCCAGTGTAATATAGTGTGACTGTATTTGGAGATAGGACTTTTAGGGAGGTAATTAAGGTTAAAAGGTCATGAGAGTGAGCCCCTAATCCCATAGGTATCCCAAGGGATACCAAAAAGTTCTCTCTCTCCACACCCACATGGAAGAACGGCCATGTGAGGATACAGCAAGGTGGCCATCTGAAGGCCAGAAAGAGAGGTCTTACTAGACACTAACATTGACAGCACTTTGATCTTGATCTCAAGACCTATGAGAAAATAAATTTCTGTTGTTTAAGCAACCCAGTCTGCAGTATTTTGTTAGGGCAGTCTAAACTGACTAATACAATACATAGTATTGGTTATTCGTCTTTACCACTAGTACAAATGTATAATCTAATTAAAAATATATATTTTTTAACTTTTATGGAGGAAGGGGTCCATGAAGGCAGAAGTGTTTAGGGCCCACGAAAGTCATAATTAGCCCTGGAGTCAGGCCCTGGCATTCTCTTAGTGCAGGCCTTTAGAGTGATGGCAGGGAAAGAAGACTGCTCTGGATGGTTAGGTGTGCTAATAGGAGGGCCTGGCCTGGCTGCATCGACTTTGTTATTACAAGGGAAGCTGAAACCCTGAAGAGAGCAGAATAAAGGTCACTGAAAATGCAGTCAGAGGTCTGGGCCCTCATGCCTAAAAAAAACTTAAGAAAAATTTGGAAGGGCACCTGGGTGGCTCAGTTGGTTAAGCGTCAACTCTTGGTTTCAGCTCAGGTCATGATCTCATGGGTCGTGAGACTGAACCCCGCATCAGGGTCCCCCCAACCCCAGCTCAGCGGGGAGTCAGCTTGAGATTCTCTCCTCTGCCCCTCCTCTCCTCTCTCTCTCTCTAAATAAATGTTAAACAAAAAACTTATTTTTAAAAAAGATTTTATTTATCCATTTAAGATAGAGTGAGAGAGAGAGAGAGAGAGCACAACAGGGTGGAGTGGCAGAGGGAGAGGGAGAAGCAGGCTCCCCACCGAGCAGGGAACCCTATATGGGGCAATGAGGGGCTCACTCCCAGGACTCAGAAATCATGACCTGAGCCGAAGGCAGACGCTTAACTGACTGAGCCACCCAGGTGCCCCCAAAACTTATTTTTTTTTAAGATTTTATTTATTTATTTGAGAGAGAGAGAGGGAGAGCACAAGAAGGGGGAGGGGCAGAGGGAGAAGCAGGATCCCCACTGAGAAGGGAGCCCGATGTGATGTGAGGCTAGATTCCAGGCCCCTGGGATCATGACCTGAGCCAAAGGCAGATGTTTAACTGGGTGAGCTACGCAGGCACTCCTAAAAAACTCATTTTTAATAAAAGTAGTCTTTTATCCCACCCCTTTCCATACTTCCTGTTGGAAAACCCCCCTCAACTCTTCTGGACGCCTCCATAGTATTCAACTTCCATGTGTCTTAATATCTTTATAATTGCTGTGGGTTTTTTTTTTACTCTAATAATAATAATAGGAACTGACACATGTAAAGCACTTAATAAATGGTAGCTTTAATGTTAGAAATCATCAAAGCAATCCAATGAGGAGAATACTCTTATTATTCTTATTCTCCCGATGAGGAAACAGGAGCACCAGAGAGGATGTTCCTTTCACAGGATTTCACACCTTGTTAGTGGCTGGAGCCAGGATTCAAATCCAGAGTCAAGGTCTTAACCACAGTGATTTATGTAACACTGCAACCATAATTTTGAAAACTGCTGGGTTGGAATGTAGCACAATAGAACTTACTGAGAATAAAGGAGGTAAGGCATGGTGACGATGGGGACCCAGAAGGAAGCCTTGGAATAGGGTTGCCTGATAAATTACCCAACACCTAGTTAAATTTGAATTTCAGAAGAATCATGCATAATTTTTTAGTATAAGTATGTAGCAACCAAAAAGTTATTTGTCGTATATATGAAATTCATATTTAACTAGAGGTCCTGCATTTTTATTTGCTAAACCAGAATCCCGGGTGCCGAGGGCATGATTCCAACAGGGAGTTAGGCCCCAGGGAGGAACAGGCAGTTAGAGCATCTGTGAGGGCCTGTGGTAAATCCAACCCCTGCCATTAGGCGGCAGTAGAGGACCGGGCAGGGCATGGGGAGGGACTGGTGGTGGGTGGAGAGCAGGCGTAGGGCAGGGCCTTGGGAACGCTGTGCACCTCAAATCAAAACACAAAAAAAGGAACAGACAAGGGCGCCTGGGTGGCTCAGTCGTTAGGCGCCTGTCTTCGGATCATGGTCCCAGGGTCTTGGGATCGAGCCCCGCATCGAGCCCCGCATCGAGCCCCGCATCGAGCCCCGCATCGGGCTCCCTGCTCCGCGGGAAGCCTGCTTCTCCCCACCCCCCCACTCCCCCTGCTTGTGTTCCTGCTCTCACTATCTCTCTCTGTCAAACAAATAAAATCTTAAAAAAAAAAAAAAAGTAACAGACAGCTCACAGAAAAAGAACAACAGCTTACACATGACTAATAAACATGAAAAGAGGCTCAATCCCTGTTCATAATTAAATGAATAAACCTAATATAAAATATTTTCCACCTCTCACACTGGCAAAAATAAAAATATCAGTAGAAGGATTAATAACACTCAGTGTTGTGAAAGTGTGAGGACAGTGTGAGGAGACTGGTGCGTCGTCTTTGGATTAATAATCAAAACTAAAAATGCATGCTGCCTTTAACCAATGATTTAACTCTTAGGGATTTTTCAAACCAGATTTGCTCATGTGAAGATGTTCATTTTTGTACTAACCAAAACCAAAACCAACAAACGGCCTAAATATCCACCCAAAGGGACCTGACTAACGAGCGATAACATGTCCAGGTAACAGAATGCTGGGCAGCCATTTAATGAATGCTGTAGGTCTGCTGGTGAATGGTGTATACATGTGGATGAGGAAAGAGTTCCAGGATATTTTGCCAGGGGAATAAAACAAGATGCAGACCATTATATGTAATTTTTTCCAATTTGTGTGTAATAGAGAGGGGAGGGATGAGACCTATTTAGAAATTCATTGAACATGTTTGAGAGGATATCCAAGAAACCATCCACAGTGGTTCTCCTTGGGGAGGGAGGCAGGGGGTCCAGGATGGGAAGGAAACTTACTGTGTACTCTGCAGGTTTTACTTTTTATTATTATTATTATTGTTATTATTATTATTATTATTATTATTATTATTATTTTAACCACAAACAGGTATTACCTTAGAAATTTAAAATAAAAAAGTTTGAAAAAACAAAGAATATCAAAGTCAGACCAAGAAGTAGAAGGAAAAGTATCCAAAAAGTAAGATGGGAAAAGAAATATGTCCAGCCCCTGAGGTTGGAGTGAATCATCAAGGCAGTAGCAAGCTGCCTGGAAAAAACCTTTGGTTTTCAGGATGCCTGGCCTGGCCTCCCTTAGTGTGAGCTGGGGAAATGCTCACCATCTCAGAACTCAGGGAGCTGCTGTGGGTGGACCCCGCCCACTGGCTCCTTCTTGGGCAGCTGGAGGGTAAGAAAACATTCATACAAACTGAAGGTGAACAAGGCCAGTACAGGGTGGGGCCTGAAACCTCTTTTCACCTTGGTACTCTACTTCAATTACAATTTACAAGTCTTGCACATCACTTTTTAAATTTCACAAAGAGCTTGTGGTCAGCTTAGCCACTCAAGCTAGAAGATTAACAGTAGCCAGAAAAGAAAGGCAGAGGGGCCTGAAGTAAGGGCAGTGCTAAGGGAGGGAAACAAAGAGAAGTTTAAGTCCAGGAGATAGAATTTAGAATGGGAACAATGGTTCTCAAAAAGTGTACTCCAGACAGGGCCCTAAACATTGAAAAACGTGGACTCCACCTCCTACCACATATGTGATGAAGAAATAAAAAGGTATGGAAGTCCAGCAAAGTTCTGACTATTCTCACTGTGATGACTTTGATCTTTTAAATACCAAACATGAAGGGCGCCTGGGTGGCTCAGTTGGTTAAGCGACTGCCTTTGGCTCAGGTCATGATCCTGGAGTCCCTGGATCGAGTCCCTGGATCGAGTCCCTGGATGGAGTTCCTGGATTGAGTCCCTGGATCGAGTCCCTGGATCGAGTCCCGCATCGGGCTCCCTGCTCGGCAGGGAGCCTGCTTCTGCCTCTGACCCTCTCCCCTCTCATGCTCTCTCTCTGTCTCATTCTCTCTCTCAAATAAATAAATAAAAAAAATCTTAAAAAAAAAATTTAAATACCAAACATGAAATTCTTTTCTCATATTTCTGCTTCCCTTATTTGTTGACACTCTGAACGTGCGCTTAAGTCTCTCTACTGGAGAATTCATCATGCAGACTACCAGTATCAAAATTATCTGGCTTTTTGAGGCTACTTCAGTGCTACTAAATGGGAAGCTCTAGAGGTGGGTCCAGGAAACTGAATTTTAGCCAGACGAAGAAATAATAGTAATAATAAATACGGTAAGTAGCCAGTGTCCACTTTGGCTCTCATGACTTTTGCCTCCTGATATTCACACCCTTGTGTAGTTTCCTTCCACATTGTCCTGGGGGGGCGGGGGGGCAGCATATGACAGAAGTGAAGCTATGTTGCTTCTGAGATTAGGTTATAAATGAGTTAGGCTTCCCTCTGGGGTGTCCACTCTCCCTCTCTTTCTTGGATCTGTCACTCTGGGGAAGCAAACTTCTATGTTGTGAGCAGCCCTATGGAGGGGCCCATGTGGCAAGACAAGGAAGCCTCTGTCCAGCTAAGAACTGAAGCTTGTCAGCAACTGCGTGAGGGGTTGGAAGCAGATTCTTCAGCTCCATTTGAGTCTTGTGGTGACTGTTGTCTCAGGCCACCAGCTGACATCTTGCCTAGAACCTCAGGAGAGACCCTGACCCAGACTTACCTCTGCTAAAGCCACTTCTGGATTTCTGATCCCTAGAAACTGTGAGATAATGAATGTCTATTTTTTTAAGCTGCTAAGTTTAGGGATAATTAAGCAGAAATAGATAACTAATATAAGTACCATTTGTTGAAAGCTTACTGTGTATCATGTTCCCTTCCAAGTGTTCAACAGATGTTATTCTATGTGAATTTCTCAACCTATGTGTGAGGTAGGAATTATCAACCCCATTTTGCAGGGGAAGAAACTAAAGTTCAACACAAGTGCTGAAAACCACTATTGTGCATATAAAGTTTAAAAGAGAATATCCAACATGTTGAGTGAAAATATTACCAACCAGTTACTTTAACCATAAAATACTTTTTTTTTTTTTTTACTAGACCCGTGCTTTGGTATAATTATCAGAAAAGATTATTTTATGTTTCTTCCAAAAAATGCACTCCCAAGTGTACTCAGGGGAGCTGAATTAGTTGACCGTTAAGCATAATGTTTTCCACTTAAATTTTGGAGAATTCCTGCCAAATGCAGCATTTTAAAAATTAGGCACAATTAACATGAAGGCAGCCTTTCTGACAATTAATTGGTCCTAAAGTAGGTTTCCCTTTTTATAAGTTTGTTTACTTATTTGTGTCAATAAAATCATGCCATCGGCACAAATGACAAACAGTGGTGAGTTGACTTGCTAAGCCTGGACTGGAGCCTCGGCCTCTGGACACCTAGACGGGGGCCATTCCTATAGCTTGCCATTTTCTCTCTCTACTTTGTGAGATCCTGTACGGTTCCCATACATTCCAGTCACACCTGCAAGGTGGAGCAGGCTTGCAGGTCCAGAAGTCACCTTGGATGTGGGTGTGCTGTGTGACTTTACCACTGGGAGGAGAGAGGGGAAGCTCTGGCTTAAGGAGCTGAATGCTATCTAACCCCCTTCCCCCAGCTTCCTCCTCCAACTGTGCTCATTTCTGCTGTTCTGGGAAGCAACAGTAGAGACAGTATGGATTTTTAGAACCCTCTAGACCCGATATCAAATCCGGGCTCTACCAGTTACTTGCTGTGTGATCTTAGCCTAGCAACTTTGCCTGTCTGTACCTGAGCTCCTTATTTTCATTCATTCATTCATTGGTTCATTCATTCTTTCAATCACGTGTTTATTTAAAAATATTTACTGAGAGCTTTCCAGGCATAGAATTATGTGGTGAACAAAACAAAGTCCCTTATCTCTAAGAGCTTTCCTTCTAGCAGATGTGGAGGGTTGTTGGAAAGACAGACAATAAACAGGAAAACTAATATATAATGTTACATGGGGATGGTAGTAGGTGTTGTGAAGACAATAAAATAGGGTAAATGATAGAGTGACGAGGGGTGCCACTTATCTGTAAAAGGAGATGGTAATTCCTACTTCACAGGGTTGATCTAAAGATTACATAAGATGTAACATATGAAGCACTCGGCACTGTACGTGAGACAGAGTATTCATCGTTGAGTCCTTGTTATGTAATAGACACTGTTCCAAGTAGTATAGAGACATTAACTCATGTAATCACCTCGTTTTACAGATGAGCTGAGGCACCGGTGGGTTGTATTACTTGCCTAAGGTCAGGTAGTTAACAGATGGTAGAATTAGAACATGAACCCCAACATTCTGACCTCAAAGCCTATGTTTTTATTTGATTTGCTAAATGATAGTGTCTCTCTCTGCCTTTCATAACTTGATTTATGGGAGACGGAGGGACCCAGAGTAGGGTGCATTCAATTTTGTTGGCGGGGGGGGGGGGGGGGGGGGCGGGGGGGGGGGGGGGTGAGTGTTGGGGGGGGGGGGGGGGGGGCAGCAGACAGAGGCCAGGTGGGACCTAGGGCAGCTTGTGAAGCAAGAGCAAGGGCATCTGGAAGTTGAATAACCATGTAACCTGGTGATGCAACTAGATGATAAAAAAGGTGACAGTTGAGGACAATGGAGTAATGAAATACTTGGATGAAGAGGGTATCTTCATTTAGCTTAAGTTGCTATAACTAAATATCATAGGTTGGGTCACTTAAACAATAGACATTTCTTTTTTCACAGTTCTGGAGGCTGGAAGTCTGAGATCAGGGTGCCAGTATGGTTGGGTTCTGGTGAGTACCCTCTTCCTGGCTTGCAGACTGTTGTCTTCCAGGTGTGTCCTCAACATAGAAAGAGAGAGAGAGAGAGAGAGAGAGAGAGCAAGCTCTCTGGTGTCTCTTCTTATGAAGGCACTAATCCCATCACGAGAGCCTTACCCTCATGACCTCACCTAACCCTAATTACCTCCCAAAGGCCTCATCACACTGAGGGTTAGGGCTTCAGTATACGAATTTGGAGAGGGGCACAATCCAGCCCATAGCAGAGGGGATGGACAGGACCTATGGAACTTATTGCCAGAATCTAAATCCACAAAGCTTTCATGGGCAGGAATCTAACAGAGATTAAACGTAATAGGAAAAGTGCCAATCCCTGAATTTGATCTAAAAAATTGCAAAGTCAGGGGATGGAGGAAAAAAATTTGGATTTAGTTAACTATAAGCTCAGTCCAAGCAGTTGGGACAATGTGGTCACCAAAAGAACGGACACTTCTCTGGTCAGATGCATCATTCCTGGGCCAACATTATATTTGGGCGCCCCTACAACACAGTCCAAAGGTGTCCTTTCCTTTGGGGTCTCCCTGCCCCAACCACCTCAAAACACATCTTTCCATCTGCAACCCTTTTCCTCAGCTATTTTCTTTCTTAAGTTTTTTTTTTTTTTTTTTTTGAGAGACAGTGTGTGTGTGGGGGGTGGGGCAGAGAGAGAGAGAATCCCAAGGAGACTCCGTACTGAGCATGGAGCCCGATGTGGGGGTTGGGGCAGAAGCTCGATCTCATAACCCTGAGATCACGACCTGAGCCCAAACCAAGAGTTGGATGCTCAACCAACTGAGCCACCCTGGTGCCCCTTCCCCAGGTATTTTCAAACAGACCTTCAGCTTGTTATTTGTGGGCTCTCTAAAGTATCAATGTATTAATTTTTAACTGAACCATATGTTACATAATGTGCCACAATACAGGAGGCCTTTGTATGGATAATAGCAGGAATTAAAATTTAAGAAAAATACATGAAATAACGAAGACGGAGAAAACTAAAATTGAGAACAAGCCTAGGTTTATTTTATTTTAGTGGTACAAAGCCACTTTCAGGCCAGCTCACAGAACATTAAGGAACCACTGAGGTCCTGCAGGAACACTGTTTGAGAACCACTACTTTACTGTACAATCTTCTCCATTCTTGTCGACAAGTGCCTCGTTACCAGTGGGCTTTTTCCCTCTGGCCACAATATCCAGTCCTTCCGCTTCTCCCTCTTTACCATTTCTAGTTCTCCTCCCTCCCTGGGGGCCCTTGCAGGCTGAATGGCAGGTAGACTCAGACAGTCACTCGCTTATTCAGCAAGTCGTCAGGAGAACCTACTATGTGCCCGACTCTGCTTTAAACACTGGTGATAAAATGACCAGAAACCGGCATGGGCTCATCTCTTATGGGGCTTCTAATCCAACTGGGGGGAAGATAATCAAATCCAATTAGTTACGCACACGATTATAAATTGAAATGACATCTAGGAAAGAGCTAATGGATATAGCCACCAAAAGGACAGATAGCAAAGGCAGTGGTTGTGGTGCTTCCGACAAACAAGCTAGGTGACCTTTATCGGTAAAGTTACATAATCAAGTCCAGAAAGTCATAGGGAGATAATTTTTACAAGTGGGTAGGTGACTTCAATGTTTTATGATAAACACATAATCTTTTTTTTTTTTTTAAGATTCCATTTATTTGTTTGACAGAGAGAGAGAGAGACAGCGAGAGAGGGAACACAAGCAAGGGGAGTGGGAGAGGGAGAAGCAGGCTTCCCGCGGAGCAGGGAGCCCGATGCGGGGCTTGATCCCAGGATCCTGGGATCATGACCTGAGCCGAAGGCAGTCGCTTAACCAACTGAGCCACCCAGGCGCCCCCCCCCTTTTTTTTTTTAAGATTTTATGTATTTGTTTGACAGAGAGAGAGAGAGACAGCGAGAGAGGGAACACAAGCAGGGGGAGTGGGAGAGGGAGAAGCAGCCTTCCCTCTGAGCAGGGAGCCCGATGCAGGTCTTGATCCCAGGATCCTGGGATCATGACCTGAGCCGAAGGCAGACGCTGAACAATTGAGCCACCCAGGCGCCCTGATAAACACCTAATCTTAAACAACACAATTTCACAACACAAACAAAAGTTTCCTGTGAATATATTTATGGCCTCAACGTTGTTAGTCAGCAATCCTTGAAACCATTAAAACCAACCTGTCCTGTTATAAGGAAGTCATTTGATACTCTTAGTCCACAAACTTTAAAACTTTATAATGACAGGATATAAATAAATACAGATTTAACATAAATTTTATGGTAACCTGTATGTAAATATTCTCGATTCATTATCCATGATACAAGGCCCACTGATAACGTTATCTCCAAACACCTGTGTCAACAGTCTTATGCAGGACTCCTCAATAATTGGGGAACTAAGGCTTGTGACTTCTGGCTTCAGATATAACTTCTGGCCAAGTCCAATGAAAGAATTTTGGGGGGTTAATCATTACCTGTTTCCTTATATGTGCAGTAGGTCAAGTCCCTTAGCCTCTCTGAGCCTCAAGTTCCCCATCTGTAAAATGGAACAATAATAGGGCCTATATCACAAAGGTATTGTGAGAATTAAAAAAGAAAATACAAGCACAACACCTAGCACAGTGCCTGGCATACGGCAAACACTAGAAAACATCTGTTGTTATTAATCCCGAAAGTAGAGCTTCCAGGAAATTTACTGAAACAGAAATGTGATCTTTATGTCATGCTTCAGTAAAGAATTTACATGTTTATTTAACAGAGGAACTAATGTTCTTTATAGCTGTCACAAAAGCAGAAACTCTTTTCGGCGATTTATCTGGAGAGCAATTTGTGAATCATGAGTATAATAACTCCCTTTGGTCTAATCATCCTACTTCCAAGAATGTTTCCTAAGAAAATAATCAAAGATGTAGACAAAGATTATATGGAATATGTTCACTGCAGCATTATTTATAATAGCAAAACAATGTACATATTCAACAATGTGGGAAAATTAAATTGTGGTGAATTTAGATTTTAAAACTTGAAACATGCATGTAAAGCAATTGGAAGGAAATATACCAAAACATTCAACTATAATTCTCTCCGGACTGTAGCATGCTAGGTGATTCCTATTCTATTATTTACACATGTGCATATTTTCCAAATTTTTCATAATGAATATGTGTTACTTTCACAAGGAAAAATGTTCTTTTTAATAGCCTCATAGACAAATTTTTTTTCCCTAAGCTTTTAAAAACACCACACTGGGATGGCAGAATCCCGAAGTAGGAAAGAACTACAGAAAAATCATCTCTCCACCCTCTGCTGCCATTCCTCCAGATCGAATCTTTCCCAGCCTCCTCCTGGATGACTGCAACAGCTTCCTTTTTTTTTTTTTTAAAGATTTTATTTATTTATTTGAGAGAATGAAATAGAGAGAGAGCGCATGAGAGGGGGGAGGGTCAGAGGGAGAAGCAGACTCCCTGCCGAGCAGGGAGCCCGATGCGGGACTCGATGCCGGGACTCCAGGATCATGACCTGAGCCGAAGGCAGTCGCTTAACCAACTGAGCCACCCAGGCACCCTGCAACAGCTTCCTAATTGTTCTCCTTGCCCCCAGTACTGACTGTGCCATCCCACTCTCCAAATCAGTTGCCGTCAAAAGTGAGCTTTCGACAGTGAAAATCTGTTTGTTCGCCCCATCTGCAAATCTTCCTGGCTCCCCATGGACTTAGTCATCAGTTTTTTTTTTTAGATCTCTTCCAACTGAATGATTATATATTTATATATATATTTATATATCTATATTTATATACACACACATATAATTGAATTATTCAATTAATATATTAATACTATATATTAATTGAATATTATAATTGACTATATTAATTGAATATATATAATTTAAATTCAATTAATTAACATATAATGTATTATTTCTTTCAGGGGTACAGGTCTGTGATTCATCAGTCTTACATATAATATCCAGTGCTCATTACAATACATGCCCTCCTTAATGTCCATCACCCAGTTACCCCATCCTTCCACCCCCCTCCCCTCCAGCAACCCTCAGTTTGTTTCCTATGATTAGGAGTCTCTTATGGTTTGTCTGCCTCTCTGGTTTCGTCTTGTTTCATTTGGTCATCAGTCTGACTCCTTAGCCATGCGGGCCCACCGCAATCCAGTGTCCAAAGCAAACCACCTCCCGCTTCATGTCCCACCACTTGCCCTGGCACCCTATGCTCCGGACATACCTACTCACACTCTGTCCCACTTTGATGTCTTTCCACACGTCCACACTGCTCTGCCTGGTAAACCTGGCCTGCTCTTCAAGCTGTCTGATGCCCCCAGTCCTGAGAAGCCTCTCCAGACATCTGGTTACCCTTCGGCTACCCTTTCTTTGGTGCCCTTTTCATCACAAGTCCCTGTGGCTAGTTACTGATTTGTATGCTTGTATCCAGTACAAAGGTTCTCAAACTTCAGCATGCATACGAATCCTTTGGGGGGGAGCTTGTTAAAACACAGATGCCAGAGCCCCACCCTAAAGCGACTGAGGCAGAACTCCTGGGTGAAGTTCGGTCAGCTGGAGGTTCAACAAGCTTCCCAAGGGACTCTGATGCACTTGGAAGTTTGTGAAGGTTAAGTCCCACTCGTCTGCAGAAGAGACCGTGCCTAACTCATTCCAGGCAGACAAACGCCCACTCCGAGAGGAAGGTGAGCATTCTCTACGGAGCGCTTAGTTCATAATCGGTGCATTTATGTGTAGGTGCCTTCCGTACTTTTCTCATGAAACTCCCACCAAAAACTCTCTGAGGGAACTACTCCACAAAGGAAACTGAGACTCGGAAAGATTCAATCCTGCACCCAAGAGAAAGTGGTGGTGCTGGGACTCTAACCTGGAGCCGCGGGCCTGTGAGAGCCAGCGCGCTCTCTGCGTGTCTCGTTCTTCACAGGGCCCCATGCCTGCTGCTGGCCTAGAAGAAATGGGAAAAATCAAGGTCATACAACTCTGTGCTAGGTTCCAGTCTATTTACAGGATTGGCCTCAATTCTGAGACCGTTTTTCGTTTTTAGGGTTAAAAATGTTTTTTTACCTTTACAAAGTGATGGTGATGGTAGTTGATTGCTTTCCCTTTTTTAGTCTTTATGTGGCAAAATAAAAAATTGGCGGGGTGCCTGGGTGGCTCAGTCGGTTAATCGACTGCCTTTGGCTCAGGTCATGATCCCACGGGGGTGGGGGAGGGTGGGGAAGGGAGGGGCGCTGCTCAGCGGGGAGTCTGCTTCTCCCTCTCCCTCTGCCCTTCCCCCTGCTCGTGTTCTCTCTCTCTCTCTCAAATAAAATCCTTAAAAAAAAATTGGCAACCCCTGTTCACTGTCCTTTTTTCTTAAATTAGACTTGTTCTGGAAATCCTAAAATGCGGTACCACTGATTTTAATGCAATCTTCTTTCTATAGCGTGAGCCTGTTTCCTTGACTCATCCTGCAGCAAGTAGAGATCACTCATAACACTTCTCGGCACAGTGGAGTTTTGGATATTATTGCGGAGTGTGTGTGTGTGTGTGTGTGTGTGGTGGTAACGAAGAAGAAGGGGCCATTTTTTCAGGGATGGGAGAACTGCTCAGCATCCCTCCCCTTCTGAGCCTGGCTAAGCGGGCAGCCATTACAGCTGGGGGCCGGGCGAGGGGTATGGTCACAATTCTAGCTCTTTCTCTTTTGCAGTTTAAACCCTATTGTAATATTTGAGCACATCATGCTCCCAAAGCCCTCTCTTCTCCGGATGGGAGGCAGGAAGCCAAGCTGGAATAGGGAAGGGTTTGGACAGGACTGAGGTGACATGTATAATTCTCCTGGCCCCTGCAAAGGCGCCTCAGCCTCACTGTCCCGTCAGGGAGGAATGTCCTGGAGAAGGTCCAGCCAGTTCTCATGGTCCCTGCCTAATTTTCTGGTCTTGGGAGATCTGAGGAGAGGAGACAGGATGGAGGTGGGAAGCTGAGGCCATGGTCGTTGCGTTGGCCATTCCCACTAGACTGTGGGCTCCATGAGGACAGGGAAGGTGTGTTTGCTTCATATCTGTGTCCCAGATACAGCCTGGCCCATTACAAGTGGTTAATAAGTACCCGCTACACGAATGGTCGTATCTGAGTGTGACAACTAGAAGAAGGGCCTTGGCAGGGACCAAAGATGGGGTGGGCGCCTGGGTGGCTCAGTTGGTTAAGCGACTGCCTTTGGCTCAGGTCATGATCCTGGAGTCCCTGGATCGAGTCCCGCATCGGGCTACCTGCTCAGCAGGGAGTCTGCTTCTCCCTCTCCCGCTCCCCCCTCTTGTGCTCTCTCTCTCTCTCAAATAAATAAATTTAAAAAAAAAAAAGATGGGGTCTTTCAGAGGAAGAGACAGGAGGGTGTGGGCTCTGGCCTGTTACCCCAAGACTGGTCTTCAGGCACTGGTGTTGTTAAGGAGATAATTAGTCATGCAGGGTCCTTGATGAGTGGGATCATCTAGGGTTTGTTTGTTTGTTTGTTTTTTTCCCCTCCAAAACCATCCTTTTGCCCAAACCCCAGATAGTTTTCCTTTCTTGTTTCTACTTCCTCATATTAACATCCCAGCACTGAGGAAGGCACAACTCAAAAGCATAACCCAAAGAGTTTGGGTTTGGATGAAAAGGGAAGATGGAGTGGGCCTGAGGTTGGTGAGACAGCTGAACCTGAGTGACCCCCACATGATGACTGACTCAAACACTTGGACTTCACAGAGCCAGGGACTCTAAAAGCTTGGGCATTAGAGGTTATCTACTCCCACACAGCGCATTGAAATCAGGGATCCCGCCTGGGGCATCTCTGGTATTGAACCCCATTAGGAGACCCTTGGTTTAGTAGTTTTCTAGTCAGAGAAATCCACTTGGGTCTCAAGGCCCCCTGATGCCCCTGTCAGTAGACAAAGGAAAGGAAAGAGGAGTAAAAACCCAGGTGTGTCTGGCTACAAGCCCAGAAGTCAACCAAAGAGCCTAGAATGTCCTTAGGGACACTGACCCACATACTATCTCAAGAGAGCATTAAAATTTAGCCCTGGGTGTCTGGAAAGAGTTCTGCTAAAATCTTTGTCTCTTTCCTAAAGGCTCCAGGAGCAGACCTTGTATCACAGGCTACGTCAGGCACTCCAGGGCTCACCTGCCAGGCCCACGTGGGCTCCAGCATGACAGAGGCATTCTGGAATGGATGTCTTCAGAGGATGGGTGATACTCAGAATTCGTATTCCTAGGCTGACTCCTGTAAGCAGAGAGGGACCTGTAGGAATGTCCTGGGCTGGGGTTGGGGGAGCTGAACCTCACCCAGACCATGAGCTGATGGAGCACACAGTCAGGAATGGAGCTGGGTCATTGTCCTCTGTCTTCAAAGCTTCTGACCTACTATAATGGGGAAGCAGAACCACCATCTGTCATCTGTTCTAGAAGGAGGCAACCAAGCACAGAGACTGCAGATCATCTGTGTAAGCATATACTTCTCTGGGTGTGTCTGTCTCTTTCCTTGTGAGTGTACTTCACCCTGGGTATATTTGGATACAGCCAGATATATCTATTTATCTGTGTGTTTCCTTCCCGGTTCTCCTTTTTTTTCTCCCTCTTAAATATCATATCCCCCAGGGGTCTGGCCCCTCTTCTCTATTCCCTCAAGACCTTTCCCTGGTTAATTTCATCACATAGCCTCAGTATGGCTATGAATTCCAAATCTATATCCCTGTCTTCACCTTGGTCCTGAGCCCCAGATTTGTGTCCAGGTCCTCCCAAACACCTCAGTTTGGCTGACACACATTCAGCTTGCTCCTAAGAACTCACCAACTTCCCCACATTATTATCAGAATATCTGAACTTGCCACACCCTCTTGAATACCTCTTCACTAATGTCTGATTTTCCTCCCCAGATTTACAGGTGGGGCAGGGGTGGGATGGGATATGGTGGGGTGGCTCTGAGAGTTGTTTAAAAGTGTTCTGGAGGCCTGGAACAAACATGGAGAAATTAGCTGGGATCCAGCAATGGGTCAGGAACAAGGTAAACAATTGTCTACGGCCATACCACCCTGAACGCGCCCGATCTTTTCTGATCTCACAAGAATAAGGTAAACAATTTAGAGCTGGATTACAATGCCAAATGGAGCAAACCAGATGAGAACAAGGCATCCTGTGGCAAAACCACGGGGGTCAGAGATGGAGGAGCTACTGGGTTAGATGAAGCGCCATTGGAGAAAGTGAGGCTAGCCCAGAATGATGGTTGATCATCATTTTACACATTATACGTGTATCTGGCGCGTGAGATCTGGGAACAATCAGAGAAGCTAGGGAATAATAGCTTACTGTCATCGATAGATCAAGTCCAAACTCCTTAGCCAGAACATTCAGATCCCCTCTGACCTGGATCATGCTTACTTCTACAGGTTCACTCTTTTCACTTTCCAGCTCATGCCAATACTGCAGGCATTTCCCTGAATTCAGCGTGTCTCTTGTGCTCCTATGGGCACACACAATTCCCTCTGCCCAGAACATTATTTCCACTGGTGTTTACTCAGTAAAGACCAACTCATCCTTTTGGAGTTAGCCCCAGCTTCCTCAACTCCTCCAGGCATAACGAACGATTCTGACGTCCTTCTGATGTCAACAGAAACATAAGTTTATATCTCAATTATTTCAACTGCTGCACTCATGATAATTGTTTCCTTGCCTGCCTGAACTGAACTGTGTGCCCCATGAAGACAGAGCCTATCTCTTACTGCCATGTTTAAATCCCCACATCTAACATGGTAGATAGCCCATAGTTGGTAAACAAGTAAAGAAACAGACAAGTAAAGAAAAGAATTACAAAGCTATGAGGAAAAGGCCATGCTAACAGGTCATTTTGGGTACAGAGAGGAAGGAATGCCTGATTTCAGGCAGCCCTATCCCCCTTTCTGCTCCCTGCAATACGTAATTCAACATAGAAGCACTAAACAGTAAAATAAAATTTTTGAAACAAACAAGAAATCTTATCCATAGACAGGAAATGACATAAGCTCTTTCTTTTTGGGAAGGGGGCAGTACCTCTGCTTTGTTGGTGACTGTAGCAGTCAGGGCTCTGGCATCCTCAAGAATTTAACAGAAGAGAATGTCATGACTCTTGGCAGAGATGTGGGTGGGTTAAAGAAACCAGCCGCGGGACGCCTGGGTGGCTCAGTCGGTTAAGCGTCTGCCTTCGGCTCAGGTCATGATCCCAGGGTCCTGGGATCAAGTCCCACATCGGGCTCCCTGCTCCTTGGGAGCCTGCTTCTCCCTCTGCCTCTGTCTCTCTCTGTCTCTCATGAATAAATAAAAAAAAATAAAATCTTTAAAAAAAAAAAAAAGAAACCAGCCGGGACTGAAGAGGCACCTACCTGAAGACTAACGACAGGAAGAAGAAGTCGTCCTCTCTGGGCCTGAGGTCCAGGGTGGGAGCCTAGAGCTGTGGCCATGGAGGAGCACAGCCACTGCCAGAACTTGAGCTCAGCCCAGCAAGCTGGTGGTGCAGGTGGGGGTGGGAGAATCCCCAATCATGCCCTCCTTCCACCTTCAGATCTGCCTCTGACTCTTGTTAGCCAAATGCAATCAGGAGCCAGAGGGCAAGTGAGCCCAGGTTATAGCCATAGAGGTCAGCCTCCAGGGGCAGGGGAAAGAAGGGCTGGGAATGGAACTGGGTAGTGAGAGGGCAGAGAACAACCAGCACTGGGGGGAGATGCCTCTGCTTTGCAGGTGACCTATGTCTATGATTATTGCCTGTTGAGGAATCAAACATTGATTCGGGCCCTGTAGATGAAAATTCTACGTCTCATGCTTTCTCTATTTGGATATTTGTGTAGCCCAGCTTATTAAAATCTGTGCCGCTTATTTCATAGGTCTGGGATGGGGCAAGGGTATCTACGTTTTTAAAAAGCTTCCCAAGAAATTTTGATAGGCCTCGCTTGTTGAGAACCACTTTTATAGTCCCATCCTCTCAATTTTATCTCTAGCCTAACGTCCAGAGAAATGAAAAATGCCCTGACTTGGCCATGCTCCGAGAACTATCCCTTAGGTGACATTAAAGGATTTGGCTGGAAAAAGGACACGTTTGCACATGTCTCCTCGCCCCATTTCTCCATTTTCTGATGAGGAAACCCAGGCTCCAAAGATGGAGTGAAGCCCCTAGTTAAAAGAGCTAGTAAGTCCCGGAGAAGGACAGGTTAACACCAAGTACAGTAGTTCTAACTCTCAATCCAGGCTTTTTTCTGGGCAGGACACTGTAGGAAGGTAGGTGTGTGTGCGTGCGCGCGCGTGTGTGTGTGTGCGTGCACGTGTGTGTGTGCATGCGTGTGCGTGTGTGTGTGTGTATGTGTGGCACCAAGCCCTCCGGGCAACAACTGTAGTCTCCCGTTCTGGTAAGGTAGGTCTGCCCACAGTCCCTGCCTAGGAAGAGAGCAGAACAGGCAGAATTCACTGCCCACTGGGGCTCAGTGCAGAAGGGGCTTGGAGGGGATGGGAGAAGGCTGTGGGTGACCCCCAATCCCAAGTCTTGATTCTCACCCTATTGCCCCTGACTCTGAATCTCTGCTTGTCAATTCTATTACCGAGAGAGGGCTGCTCCCCACTCCAAGTGAGTGTCAGGTCCGCACAGGCTTTGGGGAAAGCTGGGCGGGTCCCAAAAGAAAAAAGAAAGAGGCCTATTGTGGGAAGGGCTCACAGAAGGCAAGCTGTAGGCTTCTTCTGGCCCAGCACCAGATTGGGCTGCAGCAACAGGGCCTTAGTGTCACCCCAGGATGTTTAAAATTCCTTGTTGGCTGATAATTAGGGCTAATTAGGGCTGGTTATCCCCTCCAACCCCAGTTCCCAAAGCCTGACACACAGCTCCTTCCCTCCTACTGCAGATCAAAGACCACAGGCCATCCTTTAAGAAGTATCTGAAATCTCGGTCTCCAGGAAGCCTCCTGGACTTTCCTAACACCAGCAGTCTGCTCCTTCCCCATCCTACACAACATGTGGGCTTGGGAGGAAATTTAGAGATTATGTGCTTATTTTATATATGAGGAAATCAAAGCCAGAGAGGGCAGGTGGTTCACCCAGTCACCCAATGTGGACCTGGCAAAACTGGACAGAGATCGCAATGCATTTGACCTCTTACCAGTCCACCCATTTAATTCCCATGATTCTGATGAGGCCCGGTTCCAAATGTGCCTGTGTCCCTTTAGTCTCTGTAATCTCGACATCCAAGCTGCCTAAACCGGATTTTGGCAAAGTTAGTTCCCCCTTGTGTGGGTCCTTAAGTATGCTCAGGTCTGCCTGTCATTCCTGATGCGTTCTTATGCTACAGTTAGTTGTCTCTGAGCTATGAGAGGCATGTGCCTAAGAGCAATGAAGTATTTGTGGTCTGTAAGCTGCTGCGGGCTTGTCTCCGTGTCTCTTTTTATGTCGAAGGATGTGTGTCGACCTGCGGCTGCTGGTTTTGGGTCTCCGTACTTGTGTGATGCCTGAGGGTAACTGTGATTCTGTACATGTTTGTATATACGTGGGGACGATGAGTCTACGGGCTGCTGTGGACCTATTGATGTGTCTCTTTTCATGTTGAAGGTGGTATGTACGCTGACCATTGTGTGTCCATTTGGATGTGTGTTTGTGCACAATGAAGGCTGTGGGTCTAACCGTAACTGTGTCCGTGTGAACTGCGTGTTTAAAGGCTGAAGGGAATCAGCTTTTTATCCCCGGGTTATGAGATGTGTGTAGCCGTGTGCCCACGACAGGAATGTGTTTGACTCTCAGCCCAAGCTCGGTCCTCACTCCGGGGTCACAGTCACGTTCCGTCCGGGGTGCGCTGGCCCGGGTTCCCGGAGGGGCGGGGCCTCGAGCGCCCCGCCTCCCCGCCTCCAGCCCTCTCATTGGCGCTGTGTGCTGTGACGTGGCGGGGATCGCAGACAGGAATCGGAGCGCCCGGCGAGCGGGAGGTATTGTCCGCCACCCTAGGCTTTGTCTTCGCCTGCTCACCTGGCCGCGGGCACGTCCTGGCCGCTGCAGCCCAGAGCGGAGTGTCAGCCGCTGCCGCCGCCGCCGCTGCCGCCATGGTGTCCCCGGTCACTGTGGTGAGTGAGCGAGCGAGCGAGCCAGTGTCCGGCGCGGCCGGAGCCCACCGGCCTGGGGACTGGGCTGCGGCAGGCCAGGCCGTCGGGGGCCGAGGAAGGGCAGGGATCCCGCGGCGGTCGGCGTCCCCGGGCGGGAGGCGGGCGCTGTCAAGTGCCCCCGCAGGACGGACCCGTGGCGCCCCTCCTCCACGCGGCCCCTGCCCGCCCGCGGGAGGGAGGAAGACAGCGGGCACGTGACTCGGAAGCGTGACTTTGTTGATGTCTGGGTGTCTGACGGGGGTCGGCGGGGTGGCTGCCGGGGAGAGAGAGGGGACAGCAGCTGGCCGCCAGGTTCTGCGTAGGCAGACCACAGGGAGGCGTGGGAGAGGGCGGAGAAGGGCAGCAAGGTGACTGGGACCTCCTGGGAATCCTGGCCCAAACTTGTTTCCTGGCGTCCCTCATCCTATAAACAAGCCTGGGGCGCGGGAGGGGACGCCCCTAAGTCCAGGCAGCGTTGGTAATGCGCTGGAAGAAGAGGGGTCATTCTCTCTTGACATCTCTCCCTATTCAGACTTTCTCAGCTCGAACCTTTGTCTCTTCCCCACCCTTCCTCTTCTAGTGTTGGATTCTCTATGACTGTCAAAGTCTCACGGCCTGTTTCTCCTTATAGGAAATATGGGGCTGGGGGAGGGGTATGGAGCAGACGTTGATGCTTCCAAGGACTGGCAGGTGGTTGCTGGGGAGAACTGGGGACTGTGGGGTTGTTCATCTCCTCCAGTCTCCTCCTCTACCCATGCCTCTACCCTGACGAGCCTGGATGGGGCAGATCTGCATAAGAAGGGACTTAGTCATCTTTTCTCCCTGCTCTCACCCCTGGCAGAGCAAGGGCAGGCTTGGACCCTGGACCTACCCATCTGCCTCTTCCCAACCTCCTTCATCACAGTCTGATCAGTCCTCAGGTAACCGGCAGTCTGGGAATCCGTGTGTTCCCAGAGCCTTGTGCTGGACAGCTCACCCAGCCAGAGTCACAATCATTTTGGGCAGAGTGTGTGTATACAGGGAACCTCAGCAGTTCTGGATCACCCACAGAGACCCTGTACCTTGAAGCCCAAAAAAAGGAGCTTCAGGGGATCACAGATTCAGAATATCTGCAGTAGCCCCCTCCCTCAGCTTGGAGAGTACCTGAAGTGGCCTTGGACACACCTTGCTTTAGCTGCCCTCCCTCCTAATCTGGCTGAGGCTGAGTCAGCTGCTCTAACTTCCCCCTCTCAGTTCCACATCTCCTCCCAGCCAGTCTGCTGGCTTCAGATCAAAAGCTGGAAAGAGAACCCCTCCCCTGCTTCCTTCCTCTCTTTTTGATGAGCTTTTGAATTGCTCTTGTTCTCTGGGAAATGAGACTGACCAAGAGACACCCTGCCCCTTCAACTCCCCAATCCCTGAAATGGTTCTCTAGCCAGCATCCCTATCTCCTCTCCTTGCTCTTGAGGGTACCTTGAGGCTGGTACCTTTCAGGGCAGCTGGAACAAAGGCTGAAGAGCAGACTGGCCAAGGAGAGAGCCTGTGGGGGCTGAGGGCCCACCCTCACACATTCCTGGCACTCACCGGGTGTTGCCAGGGCCCTAAGCCTGTGCCCTGGCCCCACTGTGGAGGATCACGAGTTGGCCAGTTGTGGCGTCTGTGGTTTCCTGCTGACGCCGCTTCATTCCAGACAGCTGGTGGTTGATGCTGGCAGAGAGGGGTTAAAGGGGTTTTGGGGAGGGACAGGGAGGAGCCAGAAAGGGAGAAATATTGCCTGCAGGAGGGGACTTTATCCCAAGATCTGTTTTCTGCCCAGCGAGTGACTATTCCGGTCCTGCTTTGGGCCAAGAATGCCCACGGGCAGCAGGAACAGTGGAGCCCTTCCCCTGCCTAATCAGTTAAGCCTCAGGGTGATGATGGGAATGTTCATACTCTGCTGGCTGGTTGCGGCAGGCCAGACTGGCTTTCTGTGTGTCAGTTCTCCCTTCTTGGGAGGTGGGTCTGGCTCTGGGGTGGTATGTGTCTGGGTTGAGGGTGCTGGCTCGGAACACCTCTGTGTGCTTCTGAGCTCCAAGTGCTGAGTGCTTCCCTTGTCCTGTGTCCTCCAGGTGAAGAGTGAGGGACCCAAGCTGGTGCCCTTCTTCAAGGCCACCTGCGTGTATTTTGTGCTCTGGCTGCCCTTGTCCAGCCCATCGTGGGTCAGCGCCCTCATCAAGTGCCTGCCCATCTTCTGCCTCTGGCTCTTCCTTCTGGCCCATGGCCTAGGATTCCTGCTGGCCCATCCCAGTGCCGCCCGCATCTTGGCGGGGCTCGTCTTCTCCGCTCTAGGTGATGCCTTCCTCATCTGGCAGGACCAGGGTTACTTTGTGCACGGTCAGTTGCCCCAGTAGCTATCTGGGAGGAATCCTGGGGCTGGGTGCCAGAGGGTCTTAGGTGGCCAAGGATTTGGGAGAGGGAGCTTTTGAACATGAATATGGGGAATCTGAGGGTTTCTGAGGCCAAAGACTGTGGGGCCCTTGTTGGAGGATTACCTTGCAGATGACCTGGTGATCAGTTCTAGAGTTTCTCAGGGGAAGGGAGGGTGTATCTTTACCTCTGTGGATTTCTTCCCACTCCTGATACTCCCCAGACAAAGCTCCTGGGTTTTCCGAAGCACTCCCCTCCTACCCCAACCCTGTTACTCATTAGTCCCCGAACCTGCCCTCAGCATCCCCTCATCCCCTCTCACTCCTAGGTCTGCTGATGTTTGCTGTGACCCACATGCTCTACGCCTCGGCCTTTGGCATGCGGCCACTGGCTCTGCGGACAGGTCTGGTGATGGCCGTGCTTTCGGGCCTGTGTTACGCTCTTCTCTACCCGTGCCTCTCAGGTGTCTTCACTTGTCTGGTGGGGGTCTACGTGGCCCTCATCGGCTTCATGGGCTGGCGGGCTATGGCAGGACTACGGCTGGTCAAGGCAGCCTGGCGCTGGACTGAGCTGGCGGCAGGCAGTGGCGCGCTGCTCTTTATCATCTCAGACCTGACCATCGCCCTCAACAAGTTCTGCTTCCCTGTGCCCTACTCACGGGCACTCATCATGTCCACCTACTATGCTGCCCAGATGCTTGTCGCCCTATCAGCTGTTGAGAGCCGGGAGCCACTGGAAGACTACAGACTGAGCAAGGCTAACTGAGAGGCCAGAGGCTAGTTACCCCTCTCTCCTCCCGGGGCAGGGGTCCAGAACCTGCAAGGACTGGGTCAGGATGGCTGTAGGCCTAACCTGGGGCAGCAGATACCACCCAGGAAATGTACAAGTTTGAGGGGGTGAGCAGGAAAGGGATCTCTCTAGCAAAGCTAGTGGTCCGGGACAATTCTGAGAGCTAAAAAGAGCCAGCCTGATTCTCCTTGCTGGAGCTGAAATTAGACATCTCCCCACCTCTTACCCCATCCGGACTGTCAAAACCCCTCTGGAGGGTGATGGTGCTCAGAGTCTTGTCACCCCCGCCCACTTCTTCTAGATAGAAAAGTCTGACTCACCCACTCCCACTCTTTCTGATCTGCACAGAGTTGAGGGAAGAGAGGAGAAGTCTGAGCTGAGATGACCCAAGCCCAGGGCCTGAAGCCCCTTTTGCAGGCCCCTAGTTGGGAAGATTGGACGAGAATGGAGTCTCCCTTTCCTTCATCTATCCTTGTTACTTGAACAATCTCAATTTCTAAGTGTTGGTGGGAAGGTGAAGGGGTGTCTGTCCGGGTAGGTGAGACTGGGGACTTCATTGGCCTGGGAGCTTGCGTTACCAAGGATTCAGGTTGGTCCCATCTCTCTCAGAGGCTAGCCCAGAGTGCAGGGCCACCACCACCACCCTTAGACCCTATCCCCAGGGCTAGGGTGAACCATGCCAAAGGAAGGGGCCAGCCTGTATGTGTGTCTGTGCATGTGAGTCCGTGTGTGTGTGTGGTCTGTCTCCCAGTCTATGTCCGACTCTGCCATCTGTCTCTGTCCCGCTGTCTAAGTCTTATAGGGAGAGGGCCTCAGGGAGTTGCTGAGGGGGTGCTGCGCCTGGCTTAGAGAGCTGGGACCCCACCCTGCCTCCATCAATGCTTTCCTCTCTGCCCCTTCTGCACTGGGAGCCAGAGGAGGGGGCTCCAATGACATTCTAGGGTCATAAGACCTAAGGCATATTCAATGCAAAAGGAGCAAGGATGGGACAACTCCATCCTTTGCTGCTCATGTGAAAAAAAAATAAAAACCAAGGACCATTGACTGTCTTGCTTGTCTGCCTGTGTGGCATGTGGCTGTCCTGGAGAGGAGGGGGTGGGACATGGTGCCAGGGGCCCTGGATGTCCTTACCGCCTGGGTCACAGTCCTGGCCAGTGCATCTTGGCGCCAGGCTGGCTCCCTGGCTCTGGTGACATGGTGCTGGTTGGAGTGGGTCTCACTTCCCCGGTCACGTGTCTGGGCGAGGATGTAGTTCAGGAGGATGGGGGATGGGTAGTATTTACCACCATGCAAGTTTCTCCTTGACACATTCCCCTGCGCACGGGTGCCTGGCCACCTTTGGTAGGTCTTAGTTACCCAGTGTCCTCTGCTGCTGCCCCCCTCCTCCCGGACCTGCTGCCTGCACCAGAATGATCCAGATTCCCATCAAGCCTCTCCTCTCTCCTTGGCCTGTGGGCTCAGTTAAACAGCGGGGAGGAGGGAGATTAGATTGGTTGATTTGTACTTTAGATGGGAACCCCGGGCGAAACAATGGAGTGGAGTCACTCCACTCCAGGGGCATTTGCATCTTAATGGGCAGTGCCCCGACCCAGAAGCAGAAAAGGAAGCCTTGGGTGGTGGTGAATATGCCCTTAGTAGAGAGGTTGTAGAGTTGTAGAGGAAGAGGCTCAGTCCCATGTGGGTGATGGGGGAATTAGTGATTTCCAAACTAGGATTTTTTACAGATTTGTCCCCCTGGTGGGGGACAGTGAAAGAATAATTTGAGGAAGGAGGCTCAGAGATCCCCCTATCCTTGTGTGATGTCCAGTAGTTTCTTATGATTTTTTTTTTTTTTAAGGGAGCATTCTGCTGTAAAACCTAAGTTTGAAACCTAGTGAGCTGGAGGACCAATTCCTTCTAGCTCTGAGATGCACTAATTCTGAAATAGTGGGAACCCTGGGCACTAAAGAGGCAAGGCCCTGATCCCCTCAAACCCCAAAACTCTGACGACAGACCTACCTGGTGAAGAAATGGGAGGGGGGGACCTGGAGAAGGATGAAGCCTATCAGGACTTGCTGTCCCTTGCCCTGAGGGGAGAGGAGGGTGCAGTGTGGCTGCAGGGGGCGGGGGAGGCATGTCAAGGCCCAGTCTAGAAGGGGCTGCTCACTCCCAGTGTGCGTGGATTTGGACTAAACTCTTGGACTCCATGCTCCATGTGTCCCCATCCACTCCCAAGTCCATGTCCTTGGTCCCTACTGCACATCACCCTCAGGAACAGGCAGGGGTGAGCTTAGTCAATTTATTGTCCCATGCCTTCGTGGACTGTTTACATTGACAAGCACCAGAGAAGTAACGGGGCTGCCCTCACTGGGGCCACACACAGGATAGGCCCTGAAACCACATATCCCAACATCCTCCTGATGCTTGGGCTGGGCCGGAGCTCACATAAGGTACTTTGACTTCTTCTGCAGACTTTCAGTGACTGATGCTAGAATGGACTTGTCATCTTTGTCTGAAAGAACAAAACAAGTATTTGTCAGTGTTAATGTTGCTAGGAGGAAGGCAAACTCCAAATTGCTGGACTTACAGTTAAGGCCCCAGTCTCCCAAGATCAGTTGATTGTATGGGGCCAAGAGCTACCAGTTATTCAGCACTTAATATTTGCCAAGCATTGCGCCAGGCACTTCTACGCACTATCTCATTTAAGCCTCAGAACAGCCCTAAGGGACAGATGAGAGAGCAGGCTCAGCGTGGTTTGCCAAGGTCACACGGCTGGACAGCAGTGGAGCCAGGGCTCTTGGCCCACGTGCTTACAACCCGAATTAAGTTGTCAGGGATTTCTCTAGCTGTGGAATGAAAGCTGGATGTCTCCCACCGGGCCTTCCCTGGCCTACTTCTGTCACACAGTTCCGCCGCCACTATGGAGGCACCATCTCCGGGCCAGACGTCTAGCCGAGTACTTGAGAGAGACAGCGACAGGGCGTGGCACCTGCCCCAAAGAAAGGCACCTACAGCAGGACACCAAGGGACTGCCAGGGAGAGTTCAGGGAGTGGCAGAGGATGAGGCTGGAGAAGTAGATGTGAGGAGGAGCCTTGCTGGCTGGGGTTTTCTCAAAAGGATCATGAAAAAGTTAGGGAGTTAAAGCAAGAAGGGAGCGGGGCAGCTCAGCTTTGCATTTCGAGAGTTCATGCTCCTTGCTGTGTAGTTGTGAAGATAGTAGAGTGTGTAGGAAGAAATAAGATAGTTCCCCTACATGGACACACCTATGCAGAGGAAGGGTCTCCACTAGGCTCCCTTCGGTCTTTCCCCCATTTGTACTTCCTGTCTATCCTTATCCTAGACCAGTAGTTTTCGGTCTTGGTTGTATATCAGAATCCCTTGTCAAATCTTGTAAACATAAAAATTCCTTCCAGAACCCTGCCACAGAGATGGTGACTGGTGAGTCTGGTTTAGGCCTTATCACCAGTATCTTTTTCAAAGGCAAGTCTAGGCCCACCAAGGGCTGCAAACTACAGTCTATTGAACTCCCAAGTCTGCAGGGGCCAGACACATAACAAATGACACCCAGAGGATGGGAGAGAGGAACCAAGTATGGCCATTTGGTGAATGTTTACACCACCGGATGGCAGAGGAAATAAAAAACGGCGCCAAGAGACGGCCATCTCGGGCCTCTGGACCCGGTGGGCCGCAGGGACGCCTCCCCGCCCCCAGCCGGCCCTGCCCGGTGCCCTCACCGTAGACCGTGAGCGTGCAGCTGCTGCGGGCCTTGCCCAGCTCGTTCTCCACCAGCACGCTGTACTCGCCGCTGTCCTTGAGCGTGCAGGTGGGGATGACGAGCGTGCAGACGCCGCTGGTGGAGTTGTACCAGAACTTGGAGTTGGCCGTGATGTTGACGTCACCCTTGTAGAGGGTCACCGTGGGCCGCGGGTTCCCAAGGAAGGCGCAAGTCATGGTGCAGTCCTGGCCGCGCAGCACCGTGTGTGGCTTGAGCGGGGTCAGGAAGCGCGGCGCGTGGCGCCAGTCCTTCTGCTGGTACGGCTTCGGCTTGGCGCTCAGGTCCTCGACTGCGCGGGGCGGGACGCGGCGGGCGGTGAGCGCGCCCGGGACCCCAGCCGCCGCCCGCCCGCTGAGAGCTCCGAAGGCGCCCCGGAGACCCAGCTCCCGGAGCCCCGGGGGCCTGGGCTACATTCCCACGCGCTAGCAACTCTGGGGCCCCGACCTGACACTGGCGTGCCCGAGGTTCTCCTTCCGCCACCCTCCCACCCCTTGTCACTCCACGGTTCCACGATCAAAGCCAGGGGCACGGGTTTTTACCCTTTTCCAGACGCGGGAGTCCTAAGTTCTTGCCAGCTTCCGGCCCCAGCTGTTCCCCGGCTGTTAACTGCCCACCCAGGCTTTCCCCGGCGGCGTCATCTCAGCCTCCACGGTCTCCCCTCGCCTCCACTTAGCCCATTTCAAGTTTCCCCGACCCTATCCCCACCCTTAACCCCTTCCCTTCCTGGATGTCACCCTCGGGGACCCTCCCCAGTCCTCACCCCCGTGGACCCCCGGCTCAGCTCCACACCGCCCGCCTTCCCCTGTCATCCCTGCCCGCAAGGGCACCTCCCCACCCCCACGTTGGTCCCACCCCTCAGAGTACCCAGAAAGTATCTCCTCTGGGCTTCAGGGTCGCTACTTCTCTTCCCAGCATCCCTGACGTTAACCTTTCCACCTCAGCGGTTCTCCTCCCTGCCATCGGGGATATAACCTGAACCCCCGAGTCCCCCAACACTCACTTTTGTCCTTGTTGATGAGCCAAGTATCCTTGGAGTCGAGCGGGTCGCTGTCACCGATTTCGTTGCGGGCCACCACTCGGAAGTAGTACTTCCTGCCGGGGAGTAAGCCTGTCACCGTGTACTTGTTGCTGAAGACGTGGTCGGCTGCCGTGAACCAGGCCGCGGTACTGGCATCCCGCTTCAGGATGACGTAGTGGGCCTCGCTGTCCTCCTGCACGTCAGGGCTGTGGTTCCAGGTCAGAGTCACTGTGTTGGGGACCTCCTCAAACAGCTGTAGGTTTGTGGGTGGCCGCGGAAAATCTGGAACAGCCACAAGGTCCGTCAGCCACCCTTGGGGGCCTGAAGACTTGTGCCCTACCCCAGCCACCTGCCAAGCCCTGTGGAAGATGGAATGGGGAACGTCTCTTCTTTGAGTCTCAGGCCGCTGGTGTTTTGGAGTCAGAAAGAACTTTCTGAGGTGCAGCTCTGCTATTTACCAGCCCTGTAAACTCTGAGACCCATCTCCTCATTTGCAAAATAGGGCTAACAGTAACTCCCACAGAAATGTTGAGTAAAGTGCCTGGCACATGGTAACTATTCAATAAAAGTTTATCCCTTCATCCCTTGAGGGCTTAAGGCTTGATTATAAAGCTTCTAGCCCTCACTATGAGGTCACTCCAGTTCTGAATGGACTCATCTCCTCCTGTCCCTCCCGCCTCCCACTCATTTTCTGCTCTCCCTCTGCCAACCATACCTTGCATATGCCCCCGAAGCTCACCAGATACGAGTGCAGAAACCGAAACAAGGGTTTGGTCCTAGTTCAATGCCTCTAAGGCTTCTGGACATTGGGAAAAAGTGGAAACAAACCTCCCCATCAAGGCAAAGGCCGATAACGTCTTGCCCTGTGGCGCCAGAGCAGCCTTCACTACCTTCCGGCATGACTTGAGGGTGGCAGGAACTCGAGCAGCAGTGGGGAGGGAGCTCGGTTTTGGGGTGTGTGCAAGGACGCCTCCCCGAGGCCTCCGCCCGCTGTCGTACCTGCCACCCACACGTGGATGTCATAGTATGCCTCTCCAAACTCGTTCTGGAGCAAGATGCGGTACACCCCTGAGTCGGAGCGCCTGGTGCTGTTGATGAGGAACTGGGAGTGGTTTTTGCCCTTGGTGATGGTTTCCCGGCCCTTGGTGGGGATGCCATCTTTCTGCCAGATCACGTTCGGTGCGGGTGAGCCCTGCGTGGTGACAGGAGATTGGCAGTGGGGTCACCCGGGTGATATTTGAGGGCAGGCCCTCTCCCAATCCACTGTCGAGGGGTCTCCTGCCAGGCTCTAGTGCCAGGCGTCTGGCGAGGGGCAGAGACAGAGATTATGATAGCTAGAGCAGCCATCTTCGTTAAGTGGGGGGCACCGGGGGGCCAGGGTCTGGAGCGACTCACAGAGAAGGCAGCATGGATGCAGAGGGCTGTCCCAGCGCGAACCACCATGTGACTCTTCAGCCGGGCACTGAGGTCAAACTTGGGGGCAGCTGAGGGAGACGGAGGAGACAGAGGTGGGGCCATGGACTCAGCTTTAAACCTCCCCCCAGAGCCTTTCCCAACCTCTCGTCCATGCTCTCACAACAGGTCATACCTACAGCAGGCAGCCCCAACACTGTGAAGCATTTAGTTGTTCCTCCTCTGTCTTCCCCTGTTAGTATGTAAGACTCCAGGCCAGGTCCTGTGTCTTATTTGTTTCTATATTTCTAACACCTCCCTTGGCACACAGTAGGTACTATTTGGCATACAATGAGTGGTGATTTTTTTGGGGGGGGACAGGTCACCCTTAGCTCTGTCTAGGCACAAGTATGGATGACTTCTTAATCATAGCATCACCCAGTTTTTCCCTGTGGGATGAGGTCCCAGAGAGGAAAGTATGGGGCCAGGATGTTAGGGCCTAAACCCCAGCTTTCTCTGCATCCTCACCTGGTGGTGGCATGGCACGGACCCCCTCATCCAGCTCCACAGGCTCCCCAACTCCAGCCTCGTTCACAGCTCGGATTCGGAAGAAGTATTTCTGCCTCTCGGTGAGGCCTCCCACCACGTAGCAGGTGCCCGAGATGGGGATCTTTGTGCACTTGGACCACTCCTTAGTGTCTTCAGCCCGCATCTCAAGGATGTAACCGGAGGGTGGGTCTCCCTCTGCAGGCTCCCGCCAGGCCAGGGAGATGCTGGAGTTGGAGGAATCAGACACGTGCAGACCCTGCACCAGGCCTGGGGGTTCTGGGTGGCACAGACATCCAGTCAGCCTTCCGACTCCTCTGCACTCAATCCCATGCCCAGTTCCCACATTCATTACCCCTGAAACCTAACTTCCACCACCTCTGCCTCCAACTCCTAGTTAACACTTTCCACACCAACCCTGCACACTCAACAACCTCCAAATTCAATTCTCTCACTGGATCAACCCTTTCACCCTTGAAGTCAATACCCTCCAAATTCAACGTACCCTACACCCTCAATCCCCCTATATTCTAAACTCCAGCCTTTAGCCCAACTGTCTCTACCACATCCATTCATGTGCAATAGCCCCACCTCACCTCCTAAATCAGGACCCTCCCAACCATCTACCCTACAGCCCTACCCAATCCTCAAATATGCATCCAACACCTTACCTAACCAGAAATACTCAGAGTTTGATAACTTTTTTTTCCCACCCTGCCTCCTCGCTGTCCCTGACTCTCAATCTTTATTTGCTGGCTTTCTTTTGGGTGTGAATCCTGTCCCTCTCTTAGGCTGGCAGACCCCAGAAAGTGGAGACTGTGTGGTAGGGTCACCCTGTTAGACCTTCCCAGAGAAGAAATCCACTGTCTACCTTGAATGGGCTAATTCTACTATGTGTTGGGGCTTGGCAGCCCCCTACTCACTGACAGGGTCCTTGGCTACCACTGAACTGGATGCCATACTGGGCTGTCCAGGGCCTGCCTTATTCACAGCTATAACTCGGAATTCATATTCTGTGTCCTCCAGGAGACCATCCACAGTGCACTTGGTGTCTGAAATGGGAATTTGAGGGGTCATGAGGCAGGGGGTCCATGAGATGGGAGACCATAGAGTGAGAGGACATGGAAGGGGGGGTTATGGGATGCTATTAAAACCCCCAAAGGAGTTGGGGAACAGAATATGTTCAGGGCAGCAGGGGTGCATAGGTCCACCCAGCAAAGCCGCCCTTGGTCCTCCTGGGCCTCTCTCCCTAGGACCTCACCTTGGATGGGGTCCTTGTTGATTGGCACCCATAGGTTACTGCCTTTCTTCCTCCGCTCCACAATGTAGCCAAGCACTGGGGCTCCCCCATCCTGCGTAGGGGCATTCCATGTGATGGTCATGGCCTCTTTGGTCACATCAGTCACTTGAGGCTGGGAGGCAAGACCAGGGGGCTCTGTGGGAGACAGAGGGCAGAGGTTGGCGGGGGGAGCATGTAGATGGTTGCTCACCCTATGCTGATCTCTGGCTCCCTCCTTTAAGAAAACCCTGATGATTCTTAACTGTGGTTGCACATTAAGATCAAGTGCAGAGTTAAAAAAAATACCCTCACCAAAAGACACTGTCTGGGTTTTACCTCCAGATAGTTTAATTTAATTGGCCGCGGGTGGCGGCCAGTCATCAGCATGTTTTCCAAGACCTCAGGTGATTCTACTGTGTGGCCAAGACTGAGAATCACCAACTCGAATCTACCAACCTGTGTCATTCTCAATGCCACAGTTCTTAATGTTCTGGACACAGGGAGACATGGAGACCAACTGGGAGGAGTGCAGCAAGCAGTTAATTAGCATTCATAATTAAAATGCCAATGTTGTCAAGGGTTTTCTTTGGGGGAAAGTTAGAACAGATTCAAGGTTATCTCTAAAGTAACATCACTCCCACTGGGATTTGGGATGATTTCTGGAATGGAGAAACAAGTGGAATCATTTCCCTGGAATTGAATGCACTTCTGGATATACACATGGGAGTATGTTGTGCATGAGATCTGACTGGGAAAAGTCAAGAATTCCCACCCAAGATGATGTTCGGCTCTTACTCTGGATTCTGTCTGTCTCATAGGATAGCTACAGAGGTGACCCCAGGGAATTCCCCCACAGACTAGCATTCCTCACTGTCTGACCCCTGAGTTTCCCACTGAGCATGGGGCTATCTCACTGACCAATGGGATTTCCTGCAAACACTTCATCTGTTTCCAGCGGGTCGCTCACTCCTTCTGAATTAACCGCCAGGATACGAAACTGGTAGGCTTTCCCCTCTTCTACCTTGTTGGTGGAGAATTTCGTGAATTTGCTGTCCACCTCGCCTATCTTAATCCAGGCCTTCTTGCCGACCATCCTCCGTTCCACTATGAACTGTGTCACTGGCCGCCCGCCATTGTCCTTCGGAGCCTTCCACTTCATGTGCACACGGTTCCCCGAGAGTTCCAGGAACTCCACCCGGCCCTGGGGAGGCTTGGGACGGTCTGAGGACAGAAGAGAGTGTCAGAATGGGAGCCAGGGATGAGAAAGGCTTTATCCCACCTGCTGGAGGTCCAGCCAGACTGGGGGATAGTTAGAGTCTGAGCTTTGTGGATGCCTCGCCCTTCTCTGTGTTCACTGCCCCTCCTTGTAAGACTTGTCCAAAGAGTTGGATCCTTGGCCCCCTGAGACTCTCACTTGCCTAGCAATGGGGGGGCTGGGGACCTGAGGGTCCCCTGCCTCAGGGTATTCCCTCCTTGTCTCCTTCCAGACAAGATCTGCCCCTCCTCTCAGCTTCCAGAACTCCAGTGCTTTCTGGTATTAATAGTTTATCTTATGTTATAATTACATGTCTGCTAGTTTTCATCCCTTTTGGGTTGAGAGACTGCTGGGATACTTCCATCTCTGTCCTCAGCACTGAGAACACAGAAGAGCTCAGTCATGCTGCTGAATTGAATTGAAACCCAGACCTTCTCACTCCATAGCTTGATGGCGTGGGGTGTGTGTGTGTGTGTGTGTGTGTGTGTGTGTGTGTGTGTTGACTATGAGCTCACTAAGGCCAGCTCATCTCTTTCCTTAGCCTTATGTTTAGACTCATCCCAAATCCCATTCCTACCCACTCCCATTTTTCCAACCTCATTTTTTTTTAAAGATTTTATTTATTTATTTGAGACAGAGAGAATGAAAGACAGAGAGCATGAGAGGGAGGAGGGTCAGAGGGAGAAGCAGACTCCCTGCCGAGCAGGGAGCCCGATGAGGGACTCGATCCCGGGACTCCAGGATCATGACCTGAGCTGAAGGCAGTCGCTTAACCAACTGAGCCACCCAGGCGCCCTTTCCAACCTCATTTTATCCTCAACCGTATCTCACCTCCCCTGACTTCATTTCATTTCAACCCCCGAAACTTCCCCACCAACCTCACTTCTATCCCTAAATCCCACCTCTTTCACTTCATTTCTACCTTCCAACCATGTCCTCATCTTCAAGTCAGTGACAACACAACATTGGAAGGTCTATTATGTGTTCGTGCACTCCGCTATGTGCCTTAGATTCACTTGAAAGAGATACAAAAAGCAAACTAACAAAAGACCAAGTCATCCTGTTGCAGGTAAGAAACTGAGGCTTCAGATGGTTCATTGACTTGCCCAAGGCCACAGAATTAGGAAGTTAGAAAGTGGGCTTCTGGCTGCGATCCCTTTCTCAAGCCCCAGCTCCAGCGCTATGCCCACCCTCAGCGCTGAGCAGCAGGTACGCTCAGCCCAGTCCAGCCCAGCAGGGTCCTGCCCTCACCCAGCACACTGAGGTGCAGACTGGCTGTGGCTGTGCCGTGGTCATTCTTGAGCTTGAGCAGAATAACGCCACTGTCCTCACGCACGCAGTTGGAAATGGTGAGCAGCGCCTGGTCCTCCCCGCGCTCCATGGACACACGGTCCTCCTCTGTCACCTCCACGCCGTCCTTGTACCATGTCACTTTGGGCAGCGGTTTAGCCCGGAAGGGAACCTTGATGTTCACAGTGTGGCCCACCTTCACAGTCACGGGGTGCGCCCCCAGTGCCTCCAGCACGGACGGGTCGATGGTAGGAGGATCTGTGGGGCGGCAGGGCAGGGTCGCCCAGCAGGAATGGGGGGCGGGGCGACAAGGGGTGGAGGAGGACCCCATGCGGGTGGGGGAAGAGCTCTGAGCATGTGGGCAGGCCAGGCCTGGTTGAGTTTTGCCTCTAGGGGGTGGTGACCTTACCTGCAATGAATACCGAGGCTTCACTCTCTGCGCCCTTGGCCCGGAATGTGTACTTGCCCTCGTGTTCCGGGCCCATATTGGGGAAGATGAGCTTGTGCACTGCACCCTGCTTCACGATCTGCACGCCGGGCAAGTCCGTGATCTGGGAGGTGGGCGGGGGGCGAGGGCGAGGGGTGGGTGTGTGAATGTATGCCCAGTTGACCCCTTCCCTCCTTGGACCCCTTCTCTATCCCTTGCCTCAGACCTCCTTGCCATCCTTCAGCCACACGCCCTCCACCTTCTCGTCATTTAGCACGATGCACAGCTCAGCCAGGCTCCCAGTAGCCGCGTGCACGTCAGACAGCCTGCTCTTCACTGTGGCCAGACGCTCTGGGGAGAAAGGGAGCAGGGGCTAGGTTAGGGTGCTGGGGGCAGAAAGGACTCATGGGAAGACTGCTGGTGGCCATGGCCAAGGGAAGGAGCAGGGGTGCCATATCTATCAAAATAATTTACGATTAGCAGGAAGTTTGGAAATGGTCAATGGGTGATTGGAGAATGGTCAGTGGGGGGACTGGAGCAAGTAGGTGGGAGGTTGGGGAAAAGTTAGTTGCATTGGGAAATGGCCAATGGGGGGCTTATCATCGGAGGATGGTCAGTGGGGACTTGGGATGCTCAGCTGGAGAAGGGGAGTAGATGGTGTGGATGCAGGTGGTTAGCGGAGCTAGATATGCTAGACTGTTTTTAGGAGTTGAGGGTGGTCAGGGACAGTGGGAATGGTCAAGGTTAGTGAGTAGGGGCTGGGCAGGGTCAAGGAGTATAGAATGATCAGGCCTGCTAGGGATGGTCAGAGTCTGAAAGTGAAGGATGGATAAAGTCAAGGGATTTCAGATAGAGTTCGAGAGATGGGGTATGATCAGGGTCTAGGAGGTAGAGATGTTCAGGGCATGGGACGTCGAAGATGGTCAGAATTTGGGAGATGGGAGTGGTCAGAGTGGGGAAGTAGAAACTGATCATGGTCTGAGGAGGGTTGGAGTCAGTAGGGGGCTGATCAGTGTCCATGGTAGGGAGCTGTCAGGATTGGGGGGGATTGCTCAGTGGGGACTGACAGGGTGGGTGTATACCCTCCACGGTGACCATGGCAGTACTGTAGTATTCAGTGGGGTCTCCATCCTGCATGGCCACCACCGTGTACTCGCCACTGTCACCGAGCAGTGCATCCTCAATGACCAGCTCTGCTCGCTTGCCCTCATGGCTCATGCTGTACTTGCTGCTGCGCTCCAGAGGATGCCCGTCCTTCTTCCAGTGCAGTGTCACGTCCTTGGACGTCAGCTCACACTCAAGGCATGCACGGCTCCTCTCTTTCACACGTACGTTCTTTAGGGTTCTCACAAACTTGATGGGGATGCCTGTGGACAGATAGATCTGGATCTGCACCCAACCCCGACATCCCTTTTCTGCAGCTACCTGCCGCCTTGCTCCTCTTTTTGGTCCCAGAAACACAGGGACCTGTGACATGGAATGTGTTTGTGTGCAACATGTGACCCATAGAGGTAACTAGCAGGGAGAGTCCCAGCTCTATCCCTTACTTCCTAGCTGACTCTCTCTTGAATGCATTCACTCCCTGAGCCTCAGTTTCCTCATATGTAAAATGGGATAACAACTTTTACCTCCTCACAGCATGGCAGTCAATATCTCTAATGCCCCTTTGGAACTCCAGCCATAATTGCACTGTCTTTCTGGTGTCTGGGCCTTGATACATGCTGTTCTCTCTGCTGAGAATTTCCTCTCTTCTTCCCCATTTGCTGAAAGCTGAACTCCTTTTTTGTTCTTCTGGGAAAGAAGCAGCTTGGCCATCACCTCATCACATCCTTTCTGACATCACCTAGTGGTGCCCCTTCTTTGGGTTCCCACGACCTCTGTGCCTCTCTCTGTCACAGCCATGATGATTCCATGTCACATGTGTCAAGTGCAGTTCACATGTGTGTCATGCTTCTGGGTGTACCATCATGTGTAACTCTCCAAACTTGCTCTCATATAAGAACGCAAGTGGTTAAGAGGGATATGCTAGAATATATGAGATTAGAGACAGGAGGGCTAATAATCTCTTGACCCATTATCTCCCAGCTGATAATAAGACCCTAGCATGTCTTGACTCCTTGCTTGAGAACTTATGTTCTAATTCACACCTGCCTCCCCGACTATACTAGGAGTTAGTGAAGAGAACCCTCTGTCTTTCTAGTACCCATCACAGGGCTTTGCAAAGAGAGATGGATGGATGGATGGATGGGTGGATGGATGGATGATTACGCACATGGAGGTGGCTGTGGCATGAGGCCCACCCCTCAAGCTCTGGCCCAACCACTCACGGTCAATTGTGACCTGGGCCTTCTGTACCAGGTCCCCCACCTCAGCAGAGAACTCGCCCGCATCACAGAGTCTGGCGTCCTTAATCTTAAGTGTGTGGGTCAGACCATCCTCGGACACTGTGATTTCATACTTTTCGTCCCTCTTCAGCTCCTTCCCGTTGAACTTCCACACAAAGTTAGGCACTTTCTTGGAGAGGCGGATCTCGAATACAGCTGTCTGGCGCTCTGTCACTTTCATTGGCTTCATCTCTCCCAAGAACTTTAGGGGCTCATCTGTGGAAGAGTAGGAGGGGCAGTCACTGGGCTGCAGCCCTGATCTCTCCTGAGGGGTGGGGTGATGAAGGGGGCATGGAGATTCAGGGGTCACTGGCCTCCTGTAGCCCACAATTGGGGAAAGCATCCTTCCTTTCATTCTGCTTGTGACCCCTTCCTATGATGTTCATATGGTCTCCTCCCCAGTTATGTTAACACAGCAATTTTACAAAGCACTTATGTAGTTTTCGATAAGTGCCAGACATTCTTCTAGCCAATTTGCACATATTAATGCATCCAATTCCCATATAGGTAGATTTTACTATTATTCCCCATTTTACAGATGGGGAAACTGAGGCAAATAGAAGTTAAATAACTTGTCCCAAATCACAAGCTCACAAGCTCATAGTGAAGCTAGGATTCGAGCCCCACTAGTCTCACTCTGGAGACTGTGCACTTAACCACAATGCCACACTGCCCCATGGCACTTACTATCTCATAGTCCTCTCCCCCTGTTTCCCTCCTCCATTAATGTCCATCCCCATACAGTCCTCAACTGCACAGCCCCACAGTCCTCTCTCCCATATCCCCATGGACCCCATCCCTGGCTATTCCTCCCTTGACCCTGACTGTCCTCTTTGTCCCCCAGATGCCCACACATTCATACCCAGCACTGTGAGTTCTGCTCTCATCCGCTTGTCACCCACGGACAGGCTGTAGGTGTCTGCATCGTTCATGTTCACGTTGGTAATAACCAGCATGTACTTGGTGCCCATCTGCTTCATATCATACTTGCCTAGGGAGTACTGGATCCTCAGTGGTTCATTACCCTGCCTCATGAAAAAGGTAGAAAAGCTGATGAAGGACTTTAAGAGGAGAATTCCAGAGGTCCTCATTCCCCAAGGCCAGCCTAAGCTGGAGGGTGCCATGTCTACCTCTCTAAGATCCTCAGACATACCAGAGATCCCTAAGATCTCTTTAGCCTTATCTTCTGGCTCAGTGGGACCCAGGATCCCTGCTTCCTGTGAGACCTGAGCTCTTAATGTGACCTTCAGGACTACCTAACCCAGCCTTTTCAGATGGCTAGACTGAGGCATAGAGAGAGGAAGGTAACTGTCTCAAATCCAAAAGCAAAGTGATGGAATAGCTAAGACTAGAGCCTAGCTCCCAGTCAGTTTCAGTCATACCAGGAGGCATCCTCTTGCTGGGATGGAAGAGAGGACCTGGTTGATGGATAATGAGGGGGGTCTGTGAAGGGAGGGGGTACAGAGAGGAAATGATATTGCCAAGGCAGGCCCTGCCTAGGTGCCCCCCCCCCCGGCCACCTTCATCCATATCATCTTGACATTGGGGTCCTTCAGCTCCATGATGCAGTCAAAGACCACAGTGGTGTCAATCTTGGTCTCTATGTCTTCCAGGGGCTTCAGAATCCGGATGGTCTGTGAGATTGTGATAATAAAATGGCAGGCGTCAGGGACATCTGGAGCCTGACCAGTGTGTTAACCCAATGCTGGAGGAACCCCCTAAAGGTCTTGGCAGAAATGACTAGGCTGATTGGATAGCCATGATTCCCCCCCACACACTTCCTGCCACTGAAAGCCTCTAGCACTTAGGGGGAGACGATGAGAAATGAACCACCATTTGCAGAACAGTCACTATGTACCTGGGCCCATTACATAAGTCTTCTAATTCCACTGTAGATGCTTAATAATTGAGAGTTGGTTGAGTGAATGAATGATGACAACGCAAAAACAAATGAAAGAGGAAAGCAGAATTTTCATTTTGCAAATGAGAAATTGAGGTTCAGAGGGATGCCCATGTTCACATAGTTAATAAGGCAGTAGAACTGGGATTTGAACCCAGGGCGGTCTGACTCCAAAGTCCATGCAAGCACATTAGGGGATAGAGGAGAGAGAAGAAGTAAAAGGAAGGCAAGTTCCTTTCCTGCTCTCACCCTTGAGCATGTGTGTGCAGGCTGGAGAGGCCTTGCCACTGGGGGACACACAGGCACTAGCACTTCTGGAGAGACCCAGACCCCTACCTGCAGACCCCTGCCCCACTATGGGCACTGACCTCCACCTCCACTTTCTTCATCTCTTTGAGCTTCTTGAGCAGCCCCCGGAAGTCAGTGAAACCATACTCCATGCAGACCTTCTCAAAGTCCTTCCTGGGCACCTTGGACAGAATCTCCAACATCTCTTTCTCACCTATCCCCTTCTTCTGCTTCTTCTTGGGAGCAGGGGGTGCCCTGCGAGGAGGTGGGTACCAAGCTTGGACTCAGCACCTCCCTCTGAAGACAGAGGGAGCCAACCCAACCTTCATGGGTTCTAGGAGCCTGGGTCATTAACTCAGGGCCCTGCTGAAAGACCTTCAAGAAGCCCTAGCCTGGAGGGTGGAGGGACAGCACCCCAGGCAGAGGGGCCTCCCAGCCTCACCTCTTCTTCAACATCTTTTTGAAATCCATTTTCTCTTGACCTGAGGACCAGAGAGATGGACAGGGTCAGACAGGGGGCGTCTGGTCCCTAAGAGGAAAGGCCAGGAGGAGGGTGCTGACTCACATTCTGTCACCAGCAAGGACACGGTGTAGATGGCATCTGCATGGTCATTGCTTGCGATGCACTTGTAGTTGTCAGAGTCGTCGGAGGTCAGTGGCTCCAGCTGTATCAGAGACAGGCCATTAGTGAGGGGGGGGGACCCCAGGGAGACTCTCTGTGAGAAGGGAGAGGAGTTGAGTGTTGGGCATGTGTGTGGAGAACTGAGCAGCCTCTATGATTTGGAGGTTCCAGGTAGTAGTCAGTGTGAGTGTGTGTGTTTGTAGCCTGATTCTGCATGGGATTCTTCTTCTTGGCTGTGAGCTGGAAGACAGGGACTTCCTCTAACTATGTGCAGTTTCTATCAGTGGGATGGTATTCCTTCCTTTAACACATATTTACTCCTCTGTACCAGGCACTGGGCTGAGCCCAAGGAAACTGGTGAATTAGGCTGCCTTGGTGCCTGCAGCATGGACAGCCCAGTGGGGCCTCAGAAGGTGCTTGCTGAATGAATCAATTTGTGTAAGGGGTGGCCCGTAGGGGGACCCTGGGGCAGCTTGTGTGTGCTATGTGGGGCTGAGGGTCAGTAATGGGACCATGAGAGAAGAAGGAACCGAGTTCTGTCTGTGGGGGAGAGGGGAGGCTCTTTGCCCTTCACAGTGGTAAGTCCTGGCAGGACCAATTGGGACAGGTCTCCGCACAACCCATCCCTCCTTTTCCTCAAGGGTCTAGAGCTAAAAGATGCAGAAGCTGGTTAGATCTAAAGATGATCAGCCCTTGGTGAGAGTCTGTTGGAAGGCTCCCTGAAGAGCCCAGGAACCCCGACCTTCACCCGGACACTAGGCTTGGTTCCTCCCTCTGTTCCTATCTGCCCCTATTTAGCCTGACTCCACCCACTACGGCCCCGCCCCTTCTAGCCACGCCCACATATTTGGCCTCTCTTCCCTTTTGGCTCTCTCTCCTCTGGAACAGCTGGGTCTCTTCCGGTGGGGCCTGCCCCTCCTTGGCTTTGCCCTAGTTCTGCTTCACTTCGCCCCTGAGTTTGGTCCCCTGCTCACTCTAGCAAGGCCTCAGCTCCTCATTCAGCTTCTCTTATCCTGCCCCTCCTCTAGGGCAATGACAGCCTCTTTTCCCATGGCCCAGTTCTTGGGTCGCTGTTGTGACTCTCTTATCCACGAGGGGGGCTGCAGCATGCCCTGGGGTCCCTGCCTCTGGCTTCATCCATAACTGGATCTCTGGCTCGGGTCCCCACACCTTCAGCACATGCTCCTTGTTAACGCTGTCGTAGAACATCTTGGCCGACTCCTTGATGGGGATGCCGCTCTCTCTCTTCCAGGAGATGTTGGGTTTCGGGTTCCCCCGCACCCGGGCTCGGAACACGGCTTTATCCCCTGCAGTGGGCACAGGACGCACGTTCACCTCCTAGCCTCCAGGCCGGACCTTCTGCCTGCACCCTGCCTCCTGCCAGGGATCTCACGTCCGCCCTGGGCAGGGAGGGACCCTCAGCCTGGCACGGCTGATGTTCGTGAACTGGGGGTCAGTGGGATGGTGGTGCGGGTTGGGGCACTGGGAGAAGAATGTGAAGCAGTTAGAGGCGTGGGGAGGAGACACGGGGAGCAACGCACCCTCAGATGCGGTGACCGGATGAGGTTTCTCCACGAACTCTGGGACGCTCTCGCCGGGAGGGATGTCAGAACTTCGAGTGACCAAGCTGAAGAACTCTACGGTGCTGGAGGACTTCCTTGTCACGACTTCCTCTGTGGTGGCAGGTGAGAGGTCAGAATGGGCTCCAGGCAGAGCTCAGCCCGGGATTGGAGGGCTGATCTTTTCTTTACGGGACAATGGAGCATTTTAGGCCAGCGCGGGGACTTTGGCCAGGAAGAGGACTTAAGAGTCAGTGGGTCGTTGTGTTATGGCAAATTTCAAACACCAGGGGGAGCCAACTCCTCTTACCTTCATTGGACCACAATATTGGGAGCTAATTTTTTTTTTTTTAAAGGAGACTTATTTGGGGGGATTTTCTTGATCTCCTGGACTTCTCTCCTGAAGTTCTGGTCCCCCAGTTGCCTTAAGAGGGGCCAGGGCTTTCTGCTTGGGAGGGCTGGTAGCTTAGTTGAGCTCTGCTGTAGGCCTTTCCCCTGTCCTTCTGTGGTTCAGCATTCATTGCTATGGGAGTAGTAGTGATTTTTGAGTGAGGGACAGGAAACATTCCCCCTCCAGGGGGGCTATATGTGGGCATCTCCTTATCTGAGAGAGCATATTCAATGTGGTAGGGTAACTCTATATTTGGAAAATGAAAAGTTGTATTTTCAGCATAAACTACAGAAAATCTTGTTGGCTGGTGAGCTGACAGTTAAAAACAATTGCTCTGATTCACGGAGCACCTTCCTTGGGTCAGGAACTGTGCTAAACACATTTCAGAGATTATTTTATCTCATCCTCACAATACCCCAGTGAAGTAGGTGCCTTCATTATCCCCGCTAATCTGAAGGACTGAGATGCGAAAAATGTCTTAAGAAACTCTGCGTTTAGAGTGTGCTGGCTGAACCTGACCTGCAGATGTGTGGTATTTGACCTCGTCAATGGTTAAACAAAAAGGAGCCCTAGATCTAAAAATGGAGAGATTTCACATAAAAATTCAGATTTCTGGATTCTCAGCCCTGAGCTCATACTCCTGTATGGCAACGGTCAACGGGCGGTGACTAGAGGGGGCCCCTCTAGATCGGGCATGTGCTCTGCCATTCTCCTCTTTCTTCTGGCATTTATATTCCCTGCCTGGACCCTGTTGGCCAGTGGTTTTAAACTCTAGCTGCATGCTAGACTCTCTGGAGAGCTTGAAAAACAAACAAACAAACAAAAACACACCTGATTTAGCAGTTGAGTCAGACTTCTGTATTGCTCCTTTTTCATTCCCCTTCCTCTCTGCCTGCTACACTAAGATAATTCCAATGTGCAGCCAGGGCTGAGAGGCACTGCTATAATCACTGAAGTTTGCAACTTCTGGTCTCGCGTCCCAGCCGTTCTCCTTGCGTTGCCTCAACTGACCAGCAGGAGTTGGTATAGAGCTTTCATCTGGCCCTGACCTCTGTGCACAGAGGAGTTGGAAGGACTCTATCCCTCCAGGACTTTGAGGGAGGGGCAGTGACTGGGAGGAGATAATGGATAGCCTGGCCCCTGGCCATCTTTTAATCACTTTCCACTAGAGACATGACCAAAACAATCTGTTCTGCTCTGAGACCATTTCTCAGCTTTCCCTTGGATCTGCTGTCCCCCAAGTTTGGTCCCCAAGGATTGAGAGCCTGGAAGCTTCGGTCACTTGTTTATGTGTTCATCCTCTCTCCACCGATGGCTCCGAATCTCCTATTTCTGAAGTGGAGCAGGGTCAGCATTACTCAGATCTAGGACGGTAGCTACATCCCTAACTTCCTCTGTGCCTGCAATTCTGCCATCAGAGATACATCCGTCTGCCTGTGACCCTGTTTCCTCAAGCAATTAAGCTCATCAATCACTCATACACATTCACAGGGTTGACTCTTCCTAAGCTGTTTTCCAGAAGATCTGATCTGTGGGTAAACATCCCACTGGCTGAAGCTTTCTCAAAGCACAGATGAGGAGAGGGTTGCTCTTTGTATCTCGGGCTCCTGAGGGGTCCCGGCACTCACAAAGCCTGAGGCCACCCAGGGAGTGGATGTGGAAGAAGAAAGGCTGCCCTTTCCCGATCAGCCCTCCCACCCACTCTACTTGCCTCCCACAGTCTTGGTTGTCTGGGAGAAGGTCTGCATGTGGGTGGTGGAGCTGGAGAACTCCATGGACACGTGCTCCTGCAGCATCTGCTGGTGGTGAATAGTTGTCATGGTGACAGCAGGCGTGGGCACTCACCTGGGAGGACCAGGGAGAGGATGAGGCCATGAAGGACAAGGAAGGGAATAGGAGAGAGATTCAGAGAGGTTATTCTGCTCACGTGCGTGTGTGTGTGTGAAGGGACAGGGCAGGTGGACACAAGGGGAGATGACTGTGCACAGAGGAGGGTGAGGGGAAGTAGGACAGCAAGCCTCTTCTTTCTGGCCTTTCTTTTCTTCCCTTCGTGTCTCACCTTCCCAGGATGGTTACAAGGACCCGTGGGCCTGTCATCCCCACCAAGTAATCCCAAACCATTCCAAGTCTCAGGGGTAGAGAATGTAGGGCTTAGATTTACCCAGGGAACCAAGTTAGGCCCAGGGGGAGCTGAGGATACATATTGATAGCTACATGGAACAAGGGAGGTGGTGCTGGATATTTCAGCAGGAGGGAATGAAGTCAGACCTAAGAAGGAACTTCCTGACTAAGCCATACTTCAGTGGGCCTTAAAAGGAAGCCGGGGATTTTCCTCCTGAGCCCTGGGGACCCCTGGCATTGGTGGAATGCTAAGACAGATGATGGCATGTGTCTACAGCTCTGCTTTCATTTGTGACTGGGTAAAGACAGAGGTTGAGTTTTCATGTCCTATACTTCTTTTAAAAAATTGGTAATTCAATCTCATAGTTAATAAAACAATATAAACATCTATATGAAGAGGCTCCCTCCCACTCCTGAACCCCCAACTCCTAATCCTCCCCCAACATGTAACCTCTGTGGTCTCTCAGCTCCTTCTGGAGCGCCTTCATGCAAATACGAGTATGTTTTTACCCTCATCCCTTTTTTGCACTTCAGGGAGCCCTCCTATATACACTCTTCAGCCCTTTCTTTTTCATTTAATACATCTTGGAGATCTCTCCAAACCCGTTCATAAAGACTGTCCTCATTCTTGCTAACAGCTACACAGTGTTTCAACGGATGGATGTTGCATTTTTATTTAACCAGCATGGCAGTTTTTCCATATGAAAGAAACCGATGTCTGAGAGAAATCACCTGCTCGAGGTCACTCAGACTAGAACCCTGGCCTCTTGACTCCCAGTCCACTGCCCTCCCTAGGGACCCAAAAGCCTGGCTCTAAGCCAGTTCGAGGCTAAGCTTCACCTCCCCGCTATGACAGATCTCTGCCTGGTCTGCTTCCACCTCTGAGCTCTGCAACTGTCACCAGCTAGACCCCAAGAGCTGATCTTTACTCCTCACCTGCTTGTACCCAAACTGTCCCACATTTTTCCTTAAGCTCTTCTTTCCAGCTTATCTCTTCACTCAGGCAAAAGACCCGAGGGGCCTAACATCCCGTGATAGAAACCGAAACTACCCCTCAAGCAGGAACCATTGCCTGGACGGGGGCTGTCAGCTCAGGCGGCCCAGACCCGTCTGAGCTCACCGCCCCCCCCGCGCCCCCCCGCCCCCCGACTCACGCCTGCGCAGATGGACCGCGGAGTGACCGACGGTTACCTTTACCTCAATGGAACACTAAAATCTCCACCCAAGACGGAGCACGAGCCTGCTTTACATGACATACAATGTACGTATGAGCATGTTTCCGTAAGGACCTTACGCCCGCCCCGACACAGGACGACAAGGCTCCCCTATCTAAATAGTCATCCTAGCCCTCAGTAAAAGCAACGCACTCGCCCTTGCTCGGGGAGTCACAGCTTTGGACGTTACTCCCCATGATCTTATTTGCTGCAAATGAAGTTTCCTTCGTGCGACAACTCACCTGGTGTAGTTTCTACCTGTGACTCACCCAGGAGCATACTCACGTTAGTTGGGTTACTCTGGCCGTCCTGCTCTGGGCTCCGAAGGTAGCAGGCTCTGCCCCCTTCTTAAGGAAAGAGGGGAGCCTTACCTTTGTGCGACCAGTTCCTCCTAACCCTTTAATGCTGTGTCCACGGCTTTGGGGGTGCAGCTATGCCCGGGCTATCGGCAGGCCGGTCTCCTTCTTCTTTTGCCCCAACAGTGGAGCCACCAGGAGTCACGGGTTCCTTAAATGTCCGGCCCCCTGGGAGCGATCCCTTACTGAGGCTCCACAGCTGCCCCAGCTAGACTTCCCCAAAGACATTGCTTTGGGGGGGGGGGAGAGTGGGGGAAGGGAGGCTGGAGCCAAGGCTGGAGGAAATGCTGGGGACCAGGCGTGTGGGCAGGAGTCTGAGGGCGGTGGTCCAGGTTACTTTTCCTGTTCCCTCTTGGCAGAGGTTTTGGTTCTCACTGCTGGTGCCGAGGGGCTCAGGGCAGTGTGTGTGTGTGTGTGTGTGTGTTTGTGTTTGTGCGCGCACGCAGACACATACACACACATATGTACATGTGCCCACAGGCCAGTGGGGCGGGGGGTCGAGGGAGTCGGCCATTTTGCAGAAATCCAGGGGCACCATTCTCGTCATACTCTGTGTCTGGTGCCCGCACAGCTTGAGTGGCCTCCCAGGGCCACCCTGGGGGAGGAGATAGAACTGTTAGCTCCCCTCCTCCTTCCCACTCCTACAGCTCAATCCTCATCTGGGTAGAGGGTAGGAGGCCCACCCTCCATGGCTGGAGAGTATCCCCCCCACCCCCCACCGCCCCACCGCCCCACCGCCCCGGGACCTGCATCCCAGCTGTTCAAGCCTCTCCCTGTTGTTTCCTCATTGTCTATAGCATAGCTGTGTGTGGACCCTCAACCAACCCACACAAAATGCTGGTACCTCTTAAGGACCCACTGGTTGGTCAGCGGCCGTGCCCTGGACCCTCCCATGCCCTGGAGTGACCCCACCTGCCAGCAACAGCATCACAGCTACTTTTGCTGCCTCCCTGAGGGCAGGGGTAAGAATAGAGCAGGAGTGTCCGGGATGACTCAGGATCTGAGCCCTGGGGCAGAGTCTCTGGGCCCCTAGGGAGAGGCTACTCACAACCCCGGGCCTTACAAGGGAAATTTCCAGGTTGCAGCTGCTGTTGGGACCTGTAAGGCTCACGGGGGATAAGTGGGTGGGCCAACAGGGAGGGGCCTGGGTGTGACCTGAAAGTCTCCCTGCCCTAGCTTTGGCCTCTCTGGCCCATCTGTCAGAGCTCGTGGCCTGCTAGACACTTGGCCTTCTGTGGAAGCCTCCCACGCCTGTCCTTGAGGCTCCTCATGGTCCAGGGCTCCCAGATGGGTTGGGGGGGAGGGGGATGGTGCAGGAGAATCCTGCCAAAATCAAATGGATTTGGTCTGTATTTCCAGTCTGCACGGGGGGGCACCAGGGAGCTTGAGAGAGAGAGAGAGAGAGAGAGAGAGTGTGTGTGTGTGTGTGTGTGTGTGGAGGGTACACAAAGACCAGGTTACAGGGAGGCAGGGAGGGGAGAGGCAATCACACAGACCCAGGGGGCTAGTTTTGCTCAAAATGCTCCGTTTATTGCTCTCTTCAATGACCACGAGCAAATTATAAAAAGACACCAAATGTCTCTGTCTGCCGTGGAATAAATATTTAAAGTCAGCAATAAAAACACGTGTCTCCAAGATAACACATGTTGCCCAGAGTCATGCATGCCCTGCTGCCGGGCTCTCAACACACGCATGGACACAGGAGCACGCAGGGCGACACGCAGCGAGACTGCTGGGAAGGCTTTCCCCCAGGGACACAGAGAAACGTTTCACACAGACCTGGGGCCCAAACCCCACCCCACCCTCAGAGCTCCCCCTTCTCCCACCCCCACTGGGGCCCAGGTCCTCTGGGTTCACAGCCCCCCTCTGTCCTCTTCCCGCCCCCCCCATGCCTCACAGGCTGGTCACTGCCTCCTGAGGGCATCTGACACCACGAGGTCACCCTTGTTGTGACACTCCTCCCCCCCCCAACCCCAACCCAGAGACCTCTGCCCCCAGCTGAGATCTCTCCGCCAACTCCTCAGGAGCTCCCCATCCCGGTCCCCAGAACTGGGGCAAAATGCAATCTGCTGCGTGCGAAGTGGGGGTGGGGGCCCGAGGCAGGCACCTCTGCCTGGGCTGCTTTGGGGCTGGAGCTCATTACCCCTTTCCCGGGTTGAGGAGACACAGTGTCCGGTACAGACAGCAGAGATGGATGGACAGACAGAAACGCTGCGGCAGGACGCTTGGAGTGCGGCACAGAAACGTTTTGGATCAGGTAGCAATGGAACCATCGTTAAAAACTGAGGCCCCAGGTCTGCATGGCATGGGTCAGGCCCCGGGGCCCCAGGCCTGGCCTGGCACATCACTCCCCCACCCCGCCCCCCGCCCCAGTATGTACAGTAGGAAGAGCTATGTTGCGGGGGCAGAGGCCAGGCCAAGGCTGGCAGAGGAGGGAAGGAGGGAGGGAGGGAGCAGACTGAAGAGAAGGAAGCAGGAGGGGTGGGGGGGGGGCAGGCCAGGACCGAGGCAGGGCTCTGCATGTGGCCAGGGTGGGGGCCCAGACTCAGGTTGGGTGGTGCCCAGAGGACCTCAGGGCAGGAGTGCGGTCACTCTGGGGACTGGCGGGACAGCTGCTTCTCGTAGAGGCTCATGACATGGTGCACAAACTGGTATTGCTCGCATGTCTGGATCATGCCGCCCCTGGGGGCAGAGACACACGGTGGACATGGGGCTGTGGACGGATGGGCTGTGGGGGGGCGCCCCCAAACCCATGACTACCAGTCATTCGCGAGGGGCCTGTCTTGCCCTCGCTGCCAGCCACGCCCCTCTGCTCCTTCCTGCCCCTCCCAGCTCTGCCCCGATAGGAGAGCAGGGACAGGGATGACAGGCCGCCCCCCTCCCCTCTGCTCACCAGCACTGCTGCTTCTCCCTCCCGGTCAGGCCCCCAGCTGTGCGGATCCAGCTCTCCCCATCCGGCCCCTCCACGCCCTATCCGCCAGGCTGTCCACCTGCAGCGTGTGCCCGGCCCCTCAGCCCTGCCGCCCCCGGACTCCGGCGCCCCGTGCGCCCGGGCTGACCTGTCCTGACGGAGCTGGCACGTGGTCTTAAGGATGTCCACCACGCCCTCCTGGCGCAGCTGCTGGCAGCAGATGCTGGTGGCGATGAAGCAGCCCGTCCTGCCGATCCCCGCGCTGAGAGCGGAAGGGACGCCGGGGTAAGGAACGGGGCGGCTTCAGGAGTAGGGAGGCCGCCCTGCCCAGGGGGCCGGCTGCGAGGACCCACCTGCAGTGGACGATGATGGGCGCACAGCGGGGCCCCTCCTGCTGGGCTGCCTCCTCCACCTCCTGCACCAGGTGCAGGAGTGGGGGCGCCCGGTCGGGGGTCTTCTGGTCAGGCCAGGACGTGAACCAGTAATGCTTCAGGCCTCGCTCTTCGGTCCCGCTCTGTCCAGGAGACAGAGACCCACCCCAGGTACATGTGAACGCTTAAAACCCACAAACCAGCCCAGAGATGGGATGGGAGCGGCAAGAACACAGCGAGGAGGACCCAGGGAGTGGGACCGATGGCCTCTGCCGTCAACAGCGTATATGGCTCAGTGGCATCGGAGACCCAAATCCAGCTTGGTGGTGGAAGCTGGTCAGTAACACAGGCCATGGTCTTCACTGGTCAGTTCTGCCCCAACAACTCCAGGATCAGCCAAGAGAGGCAGAGAGTCCCTCTCCAATCCACTCCTGTCCTCCGGTTCTTTATCTTAACAAACTGCCCAGTCACCTGTTAGTCCCATGACACGGAGCACCAGGACTCTCCCTCTCCCATAACTGCCCTGCTCCGCCTGCCCACTCCCAGCAAGTCTTGTCAGTTTTCTCTCCTCTCCTCCAGTACCACCTCCACTTTGGCCTTTACCATCTCCGCCGTCTCTCACTCCTCCCTGACTGCTCCCTCCCCACCGAGGTCAAGCGGGCTTTGTCTGCAGCACCAGTCTGGACTTGCCGCTCTCCTGCTCAGAACCCTCTCAGGGCTCCTGCTTCTTTCCAAATAAAACCCATCCTTCTCAGTCTTCAGTCTGGCAAATAAGACCCATTGTCCAGAGTCTAGCCCTCCAGGCCCTTCTCCTACCCCTGTATACTCGTGTTCAATGCTCCTGCATTCCAAATGGTCTGTAGATAAAACCTCTGCCCTCTTCCCCCACACTCTCATGGCTATTCTATCTTCCATGCCTTTCTTTCTTTTTTTCCTCTGCCTGGAATGTTCTTCCCACTTGTTTGCCCCCCAGTCAACTCTTACTCATCCCGCAAAACCCCAGTCAGCACCACCACTTCCAGGAAGCCCTTCTTGAGCACCCTAACAGAGTGTCCGTCTTCTGTCTTCTTGCCTATCTCTAGTTTGGTACTTACCATCTATGGGTGCTCCTTTAGGAGAGAGTCCAGGCTTTGGACAGCTCTGTGTTCCCAGTACCCAACCCAGAATGAGGCTTAGGGCAGGCGCTTGTGAAGACTCAGGGACAAGTTGTCCCATGGCACTGAGACAATGAGGCAGCCCTCACCTCACTTCAGCCTCCTTCCAGGGAAGCAGGAAGCTGGTTCCTTGAGCCCCTAGGTTATCTGGCTGTGACGGCTACCAGAGCCTCTGCCCCCACCTCCTGGCCCTCTCATGCCCCCAGCAAGGCCTAGATCTCAGAGCTGCTCATGTGGCCACTGCCCTTCTGGGGCTGAGTGCTTTGACACCCCACCTTCTACCTTCTCCAGTGGGAGAGGGCAGCTCAGAGGGGACAAGTCTCAGGCCTTGAGTTTGACCCCGAAGCTGCCAGTGTCAGTAGACTTCTGACTGTTTCTGGATAGAGCACAGCTTCCTGGTGCCTGGCTCACCTCTTCCAACCTGTGGGGTTATTACACTGGGCTCTACCTTCCCGTAACATGGGTCTTATTTCTCAAAAACAGAACCCATTAATCCTCCTGACTCCAAAGGAACAACCTCCTCTATTATGCTGAGCCTGGAAGAAGCACAACTTCAGGGTGGGAGGATACCTTCCCCCCTTCTTCTGGGATGTTTTGTTAAGCATCACTTCCCTGTGAAACCCAAATGCAGCAAGGAGTGCCTGCCCTCTGGTGGACGGATTGCATACTACAGGACCTCAACGTTACCAACGGACCTTCCGTTTTAAGGACAGTGCTGGAGGCTGCTGGAGATCCCTTATCCAGGCAGTCCTGGACTTGAGTGTATCTTAAGCAGAGTTGGAAGGCATTCAGAATGACAGTGTAGACAGAGAATCTAAGAGTATTAAATGCAACTGAGGTTTCATCCTGCCTCTGGCCCTCAAGTCTTTTCACCCCTCCCTCATCCCTGCTTATCGGTACATCCTGAGAAGGCACGGGCCTGGATTTCAGCTACAGTGAACTCTTGGACCCTGTGATCTGTGGCATCCCCAGTCATGACCCTGTCCCTCATCCTCCCAGCCCAGCCCAGCCCCTGGCCTCACCCTGAGGGAGATGAGTCGCAGCCGGTAATCCTCAGTATGAATGACTTTCTGCACGATGATCTCCACACCGTCGTACATCACCTGCTTCTCCGGCCAGTACTCAGTGCATTTCTGCAGGGGCCCAGAGCAGGCTGCATACACTCCCAGTGCCCCCCCACACCCAGTCTCCCTAGTGCCCCACCAGGGCCAGCGGGGCAAGATACAAAAGGGCAACAGGTTTGCAATCAGAGAGCACTGGGTTCAAATGCCCCTTTTGAGCCTCAGGTCCCTCATCTGGAAAATGGAAGTAATACCTACTTCGAAGGACTCTTCTGGGGATTCGATTAACTGGGCTGGCCTGGCATGAGCACAAGAGCCACCAGAGCTAGCCCTGGCTGGGGGTGGGGGCAGAGCAGCGTGTTTCCGGAGGTCGACCCATCTCTGTGGCCCTGAGCAGATGACCTAACCCTGCTTAGCCTCCCATTTCCCCTCCTTGGCCGCAGGCTCCTAACCTCTCAAGACTGTTGTCAGGACTAATATGGAAGCAGATGCTCAGCAAAGGGCACAAAGCAGCAGACACCTGGGAACAGCACAGGGGTGCCTACCTCGTTCATCTCCTCGATGTTGGTGATCATGACGATGATGGGCGTGTGCTCTTGCCACACCATGCGCCAGAAGTCACCGACTGTGCTGACGATGGGTCCCTGAGTGGCGATGTACACCTTCTCCTCCCCACCATAGCCCTGCGGCCAGCCAAGCCCAGGCTGTCAGGGTCGGACACCGTGTTCTCTGGGCCCAGTCCCCACACTCAGGCCCTTCCCGGGGGTGCTGGCAGGAGCCACGCTGGCTTAGGGACAAGCGGGAGGACGGATCCTGTGGGCTCGGGCCTCCCTCTCAGGGAGAGGTCACTTGGATGGGGCTACGTACCCGGATGTAGTTGGCATTGATGTAGGAACTCAGAGGGTCGTCAGGGTCTGGTGAGGTCAGACACACTCTGCTGTGGGGGTCTGGGGTGGGGGGAGACAGGTGAGGCCGGTATTTTGACAGGTGCGACAACCCCTCTAGGGCAGGACCCATCTTCTCTGGCCCACTGCAGGCCACCCGCATTTCTTCTGGGATTCTTGAAGTTCCTCCTTCCCCTGCCCACTAGCAAAACACTGGCCCATCTCCGTGGCCCTGGCTCTCCACCTCCGTAGCATCAGTGTCTGCCCCCTGCCTGCGTTCCGTAGGCTTCCCTGGGCTCCCCGTGCCTCATGTTCTGGAGAGGACAGAGCTAAGTCAAGAAAAGAACGACGTAGGGCACGCATCCCGGGCAGCAGGGGCAGCAAGCGTTTGGACGCGCACGGTCACTGACGTGCTGGGTCCGCTTGAAAAGCACACGGCCCTCCTAAGCCTCAATTTTCCTATCTGTAACCCGGGGCTAAAGCTGCCTACTTCCTAGGGTTGTTGGGAAGATAAATAAAAAAACAGCTGGGAAGGTGTGATGTAAACCGTAAAGTATAAATACAAAGGGCTGTTGGGATTTGGGGGTAGAAAGCCGAGGGAGAGCACAGGGATGGGGGGCGTGGAGCCTTCCATGCCTGTGATCCAGCAGCAGAGGGAGTGGGCACGCCGACTTTTTATCTTTTTTTCCAATCTATTCACATGTCCAGTCCCGCAGTTACAGAGTCTCAACAGCCTCCTGCTCCTCTCGCTGGAGTAGAATCTGTTTCGTTCCAGCTAGAGCCTCCCTGAATGGACTCTTCTGTCGGGGCAGAGGCTGGGCCGGAGACGGCGAGGCTGCGCGCGGTGGGCAGGGAGGTGGCTGGGGGCCCCGGGCCCTGGCTCCTGCTCTGGCTCTGTCACCAGCTCCCTGTCCTATCCCTTTCTCTCCCAAATAGGGAGGGCCGAACGGAAGACGCTTCCAGCACCCAGGCTGGGGCTCTCCAAGGCAGGACAGGGGAGCCGAGAGCTGGGTTCGAGTCCTGACGCTGTGACTTGCTGGCAATGTCAGCTTAGTTTCCCCGTGCCGCGTCTACGACCTGGGGACATCCCTTCCATCCTAGCCCTGCTCGTCTTGTAAAGGTGAAAGGAGCGAATGGTAACTCGAGATCGGTAACTGAGCCCAGCACACACCATGTAGCACAGAGCTGTTACGACTGCCATTATTACCAGCTTCCCTAGAAAGTCCCCAGGTAGAGAGGATCCCAAACCGGGGAGGAAAAGCAGGTGACACTCACAAGCCTCTGCTCTCCAGCCCTTTCATGCCCAGCCCCAAGGCCTGAGGTCCTGGCAGCTGATCTGGGGGCCAGGCAGCAGAGAAGGGAGGGGAAGGGCAGGGGACGCTGGGTGGCCGGCAGAAGAAAGGAGCAGGGAGTGCTGAGGGGCCGGCTCGCTTCTTGCTGGTGCCTGCCCAGATTAGGGGCCAGAAGTGGGCACAGCCCCCTCGGGCCAGACACCAGGGCCTTTGGCATTAAAGAACCACTGTGGGCACGGTGACCCCCCTGAGTACTGCCTCTGTGCCTGGTGCTGTGCTTGAGCGTAGGGACTCCCCAACAAACAAGACGGGTCCCTGCCCCCAAGTACTGCAGGCAGGCAAGCAGTGGGTGGTCTGACAGCAACCGGGCTGGGTGTGAAGGCCCAGTAGGAATAGGAGCAGGGAACACCATTCTGTCCGATTCCAGGGCACAGGGCAGGGTGGGGGATGGAGCCATGAGCTGCAGAGGAACCAACTGTCAGAGGGTCTTATAAACCATGCTTATCGAACCCCGAGGATTACAAGGGTGACAGTGACAGTGTTTAAGGAGGAGAAGGACACAAATGGATTTCTGTTTTGCACCATTTCTGTGATAATGGTAGATGAAGGAGAGGAAGGGAGAGTACAGGACTCAGGAGACCCGTCAGGAGATTACTGCCTGGCACAACTCCAGGGGCCTTATGTCAATGCAGTCTATGCCAATGTGCTCCTGGAACTGGGCAATATAGATGCCCTGACCCCCCAAAAGTCATATGGCAGTGAGGATGGAGAGGGAGAGCTGATCTGAGAGACATTCCTTCCTTCCTTCCTTCCTTCCTTCCTTCCTTCCTTCCTTCCTTCCTCCCTCCCTCCCTCCCT
>NW_023270418.1:363673-417119 GCF_011800145.1 Mirounga leonina
CCCCCCCCCCCCCCCCCCTCCCTCCCTCCCTCCCTCCCTCATTCAAATAGGAGCAGAATGTCTACTATGTGCCAGGCCCTATTTTGGTACTTGGGGCACAGTGGCAAATGGACAGAAATTGCTCCCCCATATCTTGTCTTCAGTGCTGCCAGCTGGGTTACTGGTCATTCTGTCCTGTAACTGCCCATGGGTCTGATTCTTCCATTAGACTGTGAACTCCCTGTCTCTCATTCATGCCTCAATCCCCAGTCCCTGGGGCGGAGGTTCAGCCGATGTGTGCCAAATGAATGAGAGAACAAGCTTCAGGGTGTCCTGGATCTGGCAGGCCTCTGTCACATCTGACACGTCCTCTGTCCCACACAGAGGTCCCAGTCTCTGAGGCACAGGGTCAATTCTTGGGGCCACGGAGGATGTTCTGTGGGGCTCCAGGGCCTGGAGGCTCAGAGCATGGCTGAAGTGGCTCAAGATCTCTCAGCAATCCAGTGGGGACCAGGAGGAGTGGTGGCCTGGCTCCCACCCTCCCCCAGGGACCATTCTGAGCGAGCAGCAAAGCCCTAGGTTCTGGGGGACCTGAGCCCCTCCCGCCACAGGGGGCTGGTTGGTTGGAGGGTGACAAGATGAGGAAAGAGGTGAGCAGCCCTGAATAATGCATCCTGGCCTTAAATGGTGCTTTGTTTAACCGGAACTACCTAGAGATGGTGTAACCATAGCAACCACAAGTCGATATTTTAAAAGTTAAAAATAAGTCCTGACATCTTACATGTTGTTGGAGATGCTGATGGCCCAACTGCTTTTTCAAAGCCTCGTTACTCCACAAACTGAGTGGAGTAGGTTGGTGGGGATTCACTTTCAACAAGTCACCCCTTAAGCCAGCCTGGGGCCAGAACTTGGCAGGGGTGATCGGCAGACAGGGGCTTGATGAAAGCTATCTGAAAATGACACCCCAGGGCTGAAAGAGGAACATTAGGGCACCTGGTCTAACTGCCCTCGAAGGAGGAAAACCCCTCTCAGATCTGTCAGGGGATTGATCATGCAGCTTCACTTGAACACCCCGACTGACGGGAAGCTCACCATCTGACGGGGAGCTCATTTCCTTGTGGGGGTGGTTCTTCCTGTTAGAGGACTCAGTCTGACCAAACTCGACTCAAGGTAGACAAAACAGCCCGATTCCGGGGTCAAAGAGTGAAACTCAGACTGAACTCAGTTCTGAGCTTTCTAGCTGTGTGATTGTGGATGAGCCACTTAACCTCTCTAAGCCTTATTTCCCCCCTCTTTAAAATCTTCCCCTCTTATCTCTATCTCCGAAGAGATAAAGAGGCCTTTAAACTCCTGTCTAGCAGCTGCTATTACCCTCATTCTTTCTCTTGGAGTTTCCAGAGCCAAGCATAGCCAGGGCAAGGGTGAAGGAATGAACTCACCCCTGCCCTCACAGGGGGGGGGGGGGGGGCGGTCCTTTCCCTTCACTGGGTACCCACAGCCCTCTTTCTCTTCTCCTCATGACCCTGGAGGCCTAGCTCTGGGGTTGAGGTCTTCCTCAGGGCAAGGAGCACCGAGGCGAGGGTGAGCGTGTCCCCACCCCCTGGGGCAGTGAGTACTCACTGGGAAGGATGGTTTTGTACCGGTTCTTCCGCACCAGCCCAGGGATGTCATACTCCTTCGGATCCACAAAGTTCATGGGGATTTCCTGCAAGAGGAGGACATGGGGGTGTTAGCAGATGTGGGCTGCCTCTCACAGACGTCTGACTCTGGCACTGGTGGGCCCCGAACTTCTAGTCCCGTCCATGTTTGCTGGGGTGCATACATTCCTTCAGTGAACACTTACTAGTAAACGAGTCAGTGCACACAAAAAACACTTAGGACAGTGCCTGGCACATAGTGAGTGTATAATAACTGTTATTACGATTCTTGATCCGGGGCCAGCCTGGCACTTAGTAGATGCTCAGTAAATGGTTGGTGAACGAGGAACAAGAGAAAAAGTGACCCGGCCCATCACTGCCTTCTATCACACTCCCGGCGCCGCGGCCAACCCGAGTGGCTTTGCTGATCCGAGTTCCTGCCCTGGGCATTCCCACCTCCAGGAGCTCGGCTTGTGCTGCTCGCTTTGTGGGAACATCCACCCCGTTCCTCTGTCCTCCACCTTAAATGCCGCCTCCTCCAAGAAGCCTTCCCCAATGCTCCAGCAGGAAAGAAGCCTCCTTCTGAGTCCCCAGGGATGTGTTTGTGCCTCCCAGTCACGCTCTGTGTCAAAAGCCCCAGGTCCAAAGTCCTCTGCCTGGCATGCGAGGTGGCCTGGGATCTGGTCTTTGTTTTCCCCAGGGCTGTTCTCGGGGACCCGCTCTCCAATTACAGGCCAGTCTCTTCCCTGCTGTGACTGTGCCCCTCGCCCTCCTGCCTCCAAGTCTGAGCTCCCAGCATTCCTTCTGACCTTCTGTGGGTCGGGAGCACTGGTCCCACCCTTCTCCATCTGTCCAAACAGTTCCCGGCCTTTAAGATCCCCCCTTACCCCCTCCCCACTGTTCTTGGGGTGACTCCCCAGTGCCTCTGGCTCCTTCGCTCCCCCCGCCACCTGTCCACACTGCTCAGTGCCTGACTACAGACAGGTGCACGGTGTCCACGGTTTCAGGACATAGTAAGAATGGGCTTCAAGAGTCACTACACTCAATTTCTGGGGTTATCATGAGAATCCAGAACCTCCCCCCGCAAAACCGAGATGTACCAAAGTGCCCATGGAGTGAGGGTAAAGGCTGTGTTCCTCTGTCTCTGGGCAAAATCAACAATGATCTACTGAACAGGAAACACCAAACAGGATGCAAGCCCTTTCTTCAAGGGGAGGTGAGGGTGATGGGACCACACAGCAAAGCTGAGGCTGGGGTGGCAGAGGAAGGCTTTCTGGAAGCATCCAGTGGGGGGATGATGTGAGTGGAGGCACGGGAAGAGGAAGGCCTGGGGTGGTGGTCCAGTTTGAAGTGGACAGTTCCTGTAGGGGTGGGGGGCTGGCCCAACTCGGGTTAGGACAGGCCATGCCCAGCCCTGGAGAATGTGGAGCAGTGGGTCGGAGGGTGGCAGAGGTTTTCTTTTTTTCTTTCTTTTTTTTTTTAAAGATTTTATTTATTTATTTATTTATTTATTTGAGAGAGCGAGAATGAGAGAGAGCACATGAGAAGGGGGAGGGTCAGAGGGAGAAGCAGACTCCCCGCCAAGCAGGGAGCCCGATGCGGGACCCGATCCTGGGACTCCAGGATCATGACCTGAGCCAAAGGCAGTCGCTTAACCAACTGAGCCACCCAGGCGCCCGGCAGAGGTTTTCTTAGAAGAAATAGCCATCAGGTCCAGGTAGGAGGCAAGGTGGCCTGGGCAAGGGAAGTTGAGGGAAGCACATGGCTGCCCCATCCCCCTGGCTTCTCCCAGGAGAGACTCTCCCCAAATACTCATGGCCTCTTGCCCATTCCTGCCCACACTGGTGGGCGAGTTACCAGATGGCTGAGTTCGAGTGAGGAACACACTTTTGGGCCCAAGCCCCTTCCTTCCTCCTCTTTTGGGGACCCTCCTGCAGAGAAAGAAATATAGGGGTGCACCTCCTGGGGTGGGTAGAAAACTTAATTCCTGGTATCAGGAAGCTCGCTATTGCTACACACCTAAGCCTCATTTCAAGCTTAGCTTTCATCATCAAAAATAAAGGTGATATTGTCCCCTCCTACATCTTAGCTAACGACTGGCTGAGTGCTCAGGCAGGCAAAGCAGAGAGGTCACTTATTGGGTCCCTCAGAGTCCAACAGGAGGCAGCTGGAGGCTCTTGCAGGGGTCTGGGGTGGGGAAGTGACTGGAGAGTTGTCAGAGGATGAACAGTGCTCAGAGACGTGGGGCAGGAGGAGGGGAGGAAAGCAGGAGAGTCAGAAGGAAGGCTTTCCATCACTTTCAAAGCACAGTACTGGGCAGTAAGGACTTGGGGATGCCACTGGCCACCAGTCACCGCACTGAGTGCTCTGCACACGTCAGCCATCTCCTTAGTCCTTGCAACATTCCAATGATTTTTATCCCCACTTTCCAGATGAGGAAACTGAGGCTCAGAGGGGAAGCAGCTTGCCCAGGACGGCGGGAGAGCGGATAAGGAAATGACATCAGTCTATGAGGTGCCGGGTTCTGGGCACCCCGCACCACTGCCTGGCTGGGTGCGTGACTGATATGAGCCGAAGGGTCTGCCCGCTGTGGGCGGCTGACTCAGGGGGACTCACAAAGAATTCTGCCTGCAGCAGGAAGGGGTCCAGGGCCTTCTCGTGAAGCTCCTCGGCCTGCAGGACCTGGGAGGCGCTGAGCAGGTACTCACGGGCTGACTCCTCACGTGGGGACATGAGATAGCCAAAGCCCTCCTCACTGCAGCCTGGCGTGCACATGTCCAGGGTCAGGGAGACGTTGGAGCCCCTCCTGGAAGGACCGGGAAAGGGAGCGCGTCTCAGAGGTGGGAAGATGAGGCAGGAGAGATCCAGAGTGGGAGCAGGGTGGCACCCAGGAGAGGAGTGGGAGGGGGGACAGCACCCCTGCGTGAGGAGCATGAGGCTCAGCCCCGAGGCTGAGGCCTGACTCCCTGTCTCCTGCCGCAGAGTCGCTAACTGAGGGAGGCTTGGGGCCCCAGTTCCAGAGGTTCCATCCAAGGCAATCTCAACACAGCCCTCCCTGGACTCTCCTCTGCCACTGCTGGAGGCAGTTCCCAGCCCTGTGGCCCCAGGAAGTCATGAGACAGGGCACCTGCCTACAGCAGAGAAGCAGGGCTCTACCCTGTGCATCATGGCCTTGGCCCCACGAGTCCTGGGTGAGGCTGCCAAGGAGTCACGGACATCTCACCCAGGAGAGGCCAGGTCCCTCAGCTATCAGGGGAAGAGGGAGTCCCGGGCAGCACAGCAACTGCAAAGATGTCTGCACTAGACAAGTTCTACCATATTCAGTGTCTAAGGCACAGGACAGTTGAAAAGCCCTCATTATATAGAAAGGGAAACTGAGTCCCAGAGAGAGGACAAGAATTGCCCAAGCTCACACAGTAAGGCGACGGCAGAGCTGGGACGAAAAGCTAGGTTTTCTGACTCCTCATTTAGTGCTTCTTCCACAACATCGTGTAGATAACGCAAACCTGGTGTGATCTGGCTTACCCAACGGGGCTCTGAAAAGAAGGTGCTGACACCTCCCAAAGTATGCTCTCGGGAACCCTATGGGACACTCTATAAAAGCAGGGTTCTGGGGTCAACAGACTTTGAGGAATGCCACATGCTACCCCCTTGCTGATTTACAATGAACACAAGCATGTTAAAGGCCCTGACAAGTCCTGTAATAAAGGAACCTACCCAAACTTACTTGAGTACAGGAGTTTTTGTGTGGGTGTGCACACAGGTATGCCGTGTGCTCGTGTGCAGCCACAGTATTTACCTTGGGGCTTTGTGATCTATGTGAATCAGACCTGGGGAGCATGTGTCTACACTGGCTAAACCACGAGGCTGGCTCTGTCCTGGCCACTGGAGTCAGAGTCAGGCACCTGCCCTTCTGGCGGGGAGCTGAGAGCTCAAGAGCCCACGCAGCCCACCCCTCCTCCGCCCTTCCCACCTTTCCTGTAGACCCATGGACTTGACAGTCAGTGAGGCAGGGTCAGCCTCAGGCTTGATGTCCATCACGCAGTCAAACACAGGAGTCTCAGGGACGGGGTCCAGGTCCAGGAAGTCATCCTCGACCTTATCTTCCATCCACTCTGAGTAGGTGAAGGAGGGCTGGCGGCTCACTGACTGGCGCCTATCCTCAGGGGGCACTGCGGTGTGTGGCTCTGGAGGAGTCCTCAGGAGGTGCCACGCCTAGTTGGGAAGATACAGTATCATGGACCTGGGACCATGTTGGCTAGCCCCCGAGTAACAGGGTATCCATGAGATTGAGCCCCCTGCCCTCAGTGAGTCTAAAACAGCCCTGCCCTCCTGGGAGCAGTCTGCATGGCACTATCCTTCACCTAGATGGGAGGTTCCAGCCCCCACCTTACCCCCTGCCCCCTCCCCTGGCAACCCGCAGTTTCTTGTGGACTGAGGTCTTCTTGGTGGGGTGTGGGGCTCCTACCCTAGTCTTCTCGGGCCTTAGTCCTTCCCTTAGCCTAGAACACTGCAAACCCATTTTCAAGAAGGTGCCCCTCATCCCAGGCTGGGCACACTGGTGGAAGGAGATAGACACCCTGTCCTTGCCCCTACCTGAAACAACTAGCTTGGAGAGCAAATGGGAGCTGGTGGGGACTGGGCCTCAGGGTCAGAGGAGGGGAGCACTGAGGTCAGGTCAGGAGGCACCTTACCACGGTGGTAATGAGGATCACAGACAGAGTGACCAGCAGCAGACTGGGGACTTCCCAGGTCCCAACACCCAGCCAGGCCTGGGGAACATGAGACAAACAAGTCAGGGGGGTGCTGGGGATGCAGTTCTCATCCATTCCTACGGTGACAAAACTGAGGCTCTGAAAGCCGCCGAGCAGGAGTGGGTGGGGAGCAGGGAGAAGGGTTTCAAGGGTGTGGAAGCATCTTCTGAACTCAGAGAAGCCCCATCCAGGGGTTGGTGACATTGGAGGCCCCCAATAGCTCCGTCCTACCTGGAAGCTCCCTGGAGTTTACTCACCATGGGTCCCAGCTGTTCCAGGAGCGTGAGCAAGGAGGAGATGAGGTCTGTGGCATTCTGTGACCAGACGGGCCCATAACCGCTGAGCCAGAGCACCCCGCAGGCAAGCTGGGGCAGCCAGGGGGGAGCGGACTGAGATTGGAGCCTGGGCTCCTTGCCCCCGTTCCCCCTGCAGAGCTCACCTGCAGCCTCAGCCTAGCCCCCCAGACTGCACAGCTGAGGGAAGAGCCCAGGTACCGTGTGCACGAAGGCCTCAGGACTGTCCCTGCAGAAAGGCTGACTGGAGGGAGCCAAGATGAAGCCCTTCCCAGGGGGGACCTCCCCTCCCCCACCAGGTACATACATAAAAGGAAAAGTTTCCCCCGAGGTATCTCCATAGACGGGAAGTCCTCAGAGAGGCCCCCGCAGGCCTGGCTGCTGGGGAGGCCTAAGTTCCTGCTCCTCGCGTTAGGGAAGGCCAGGCTGTGAGGGTCTTAGCTCTGTAGCTGAGAACTCCAGCCTCCTCCGCACACCGGCCCGCCCGAGAGCTTCGAGGCACCGAGGGGCACCGGGAAGGCCCCTCATCCCCCACGATCCCCGGGTGGCCACCTTGGCGGGGGCGTGGCGGGCCGTCCCTGCACCTGCCCTCTCTGCAGACCCTTGGCAGGCCTGAGATCACCTTACCAGGAACTGGGAGGCAGCCAGCAGGCACAGGCTGTTCCTGACAGTGAGGGAGTGGCTCCCGGCGCCGCGAGGTGGCGGCTCCTGAGCAGGCTCTGAGGGCGGCGGAGGCGGTGGGGGCGGTGGCATCTCTCTCGGCGCGTCCACGAGCCCTTCGGCCTGGTCCAGCGCCTCCATCACTACCGGCTGGGGGACACCTGTGGAGGGCGGACACGCGCTGGTGACCCGGGCCCGGCAGCCGCGGCGGGCCGCTCCTTCTGGGGTAGCTGTGGCTTCTTCTCAGGCTGGGATCAGTCAGTGCGGCTCCACTTCCAGCCGTCACCCTCGATTAGCAAAGCAATATTCACCTACCTTCGTCAGAAAGAGCTAAGTGTGGGTGGACAAATTATTTCTCTTTTATTTCTCCAGTAACAGAGTTAAAATGGCAGGAGGTTTTTCAGGGAGTTAACATCGCGGTGTTTACGCAGTTTCATTCTTTTCCATTTCTTAAGGAAACAAAAAACAACCACCTCAAACTCAATTAAGGGTGGGGGGAGACATGGCATAACCAGGCCGTGACCCCGAACAGCCTTCCCACGCCTGCCTTCCAGATTTTTGTCTCTTGTGGTCTGTGCCTTGACTGGGGCCGGAGGCTGGACCCTGGACAAGATCCTAGCCGTGTGCCCCTTCCCTGCCTCAAGGCGCCACACTGTGGGGGTGGCTAGGGTGGTGTGGAGGGAAATCTTGGTGTAGTAGAATTGGTATCAAGTGTCTCGATCTAGTTCTGGGTCTGTCCCTAGTTGTGTGACTGTGGGAGAGTCACCCCCTCTCTGGGCTTGTTTCCACACCTGGGAAACAGAAGTTCAGCTCGACCCTTGGTTCCCATACTGCTTCCTGGAGCCCTGATGCTTTCTCAGGCGCATTGGGTGTTACCAAGAGCTCTGAGTCCTAGGTGTGAAACTGCTTGTCCCCGTTCCATACCCTGAGTTCCTTCTCAGATTAGGTCAACGCAGGGTTCCACGAGTAAAAATGTGTGAACACCACTGGCTTAGATCTAAGGCCCTGGCCGTAGGGATTCTATCGGCATCCACTTTGGTGAGTCCCCGGTGTTGGATGTCCCCCATCAGAACCCGTATGGTTGACCCTACTGCCAAGAAGAGAGGGGGTAGCAAAATGGATGTGTAACAGCTTGACAGCGGGATGGGGCTGTCCCCACAGCACTGCGTAAATGGGACAATGGACTCCTTTCCTAGTTGGGTGGCCAAGGCCACGTGAGGCCAACAGGTTTTTGTCCACGTGCTTGCTTGCCCACTGGACAAACGTTTACTGAGCATCTCCCACGGCCTGGATCACCAGTGCGGTGCAATGGGCCCAGGTCCTGGTGAGAGCTCTATGTGTATCCCAGGTTCTTCTTCCTAGATGCTGACTGGTGTGGCTCTCCACGTAATGTGATCCAGCCACACTCCTCGCAGTTCCTCAGGTGAGCTCACCTACTTGCTCTGCACGCCGCCCCCCATGCTTTGTACCTGCTATTCCCTCTGCCTGGAACCCTCCAACCTCCTGCTCCCCTGCCCAACCCCCCCCCACTCTGCCAAGTTAACTCCTCTTCACCTTATAGAACTCACATCAGATGTCACCTGAAGTCGGTCCTCCCGTCACATTCGCCTAGCACCACCTGCCTCTCCATACCACCAGCAGCAACCATACATCTGGAATGTGGGAGGCCCCGCTCTGAGTGCTTTATACATGTGAATGTCCTCCCTCTGCACAGTACTCCTATGAAGTCAGTACGACAATTATTGTCATTTTATAGAAGAGGAAGATGAGGTACAGGGAGGGTACAAGACTCTCCCCTGGTCAGTTAGCTAAGAAGTCATCGAGGCGGGTTCAAACCGAGGCAGACAGATGGGCTCTGGCTGTGGTTTGTAAAATTATTTCTTGAATATCACCTCTCCTACTTGTCTGTAATTTCCATGAGGGCAGGAGTGGAGTCCATTTTGTTCATCATGACTGTCCACAGCATCTAGCAAAGTCCTGACATGTACGTCTGTGATAAATATTTACACCAAATGAGTGCATGATGGTAGGCCAGTGTTAACCAGTCACTCAGTTTTCTTACCAGGTAACTGGGGATGATCATACATTCCTTGAAAAGCCATGACGAAGACTGTAAATACTACAAATGAAACACTCAACATGGCACCTGGCATCTAGTAGGTGCTCAATAAATGTCAATAATGTTAGCACAGAATTCCTGCCTCCAGAAGGCTCCCAGCCTCATAGGAAAGACAGACCAGTGGATACATGCCCATAATCCACTGCATTCAGTGGAAAATCCAAGTGCTGGGGGAGTCACTTTTTAAGGTTATCCACTTTTGCCTATGTAGGGCCCCGTTACCTATATGAGCACCCAGCTCAGATCCTGGCCAGCAAGGTGAAAAAGAAAAAGCTGCTGCTAAGGATGGATCCTGCAGGAAGCCAGAAGTTTCCACGATGGAGACACAGAGGCTTGATTGCTCAAGTGGCAAGGTCTCCACCCACGCCCTCAGAAAAAGCAGTCAAAGGGTGATGCCAAATTTGGAAGGGTGGGAGGGGTCTGGGGCCCGGAGGTCACCTGGCTTGGCTCTGCAATGCACACACTGTGGACCTTGGGCAATCCCTCCTTCTCCCTAGGTCTCAGTTTCCTTCTCTGTAAAAAGAGGGGCTTGAACTAGAACTTGGTGCCTCTCAGATGTTTCTGCCATCCTCACAGAAGAGAGGACGTGGGTCTTTAGGAGAATAACAGCAAGCTCACATGATTTTGGACCTTGCTGCTTTTTTTTTTTTTTTTTTAAATTCATGGGTGCTCTGGGTTCTATGCTATGGTGTATCTGTACTTGTTTTGATATTAAAATAATGGGCTTTTTCCCCTGCCAAAGCTTCAAGTCAAATTTCTCCTTCAGGAAAATGTGCTACAATTTATTCTGTGGCTTTGCCTCAGGGGTACACGCACCCCAGTCTGAGGAGCGTGGGACCTGCCTGCAATAAAACATCATGCTGCTATTATAAAGGACTCTGTAAATGAATATTTAATATCATGGAGGAAATTTTCGATGGTATAGAGAAAGGCAAGGTGACAAAAGAGTATAATCTCCTTGGCCTTAAAAATTAGGAGAGTATAAACGTGCGTATAAAAAGGTGGTAAATGCCCATCGTAAGATGAGAAGTTAATGTGAGGTACTGCTTGTGAAGCGTGCGGCATGGCCAACTCCTGGCATACAGTAAGTGCTCAATAAATGTTGGACATGGTAAATGGGAAGAACAGAGGCCAGATGTTAACAGTTCTTTGGAGGAGGGGGAAACGAGAGGTGGTTTTTTTTTCATTGTTCACTGTTGTGTTCCCACAGCCTGGCCCAGGGCTTGGCAAAGTATACAGTCGGTGCTCAATCAGTGTGTGTTGGACTCGTGCCTGAATGAACAGAGACGAAAAGAGAGACGGTTCCCAAGCCTGGTCTCCAGCTCCCCTACTTCCACTGCTTTCTATCACACACCTCTGCTCCCCACCCCCGAGATCACAGGTGCTTAACTTGACGTCTGTGGATCCTCTCCAACATGACATGCAGAATATACTGTGTTTTTGAAAACATATCTTCCTGAATTAAATGTCTGCGTTCTGCTCAGAACAATTTCTCAGTAAACCCTGCTCTGAAAGGTAAGCATCTCCCAGGTGCTCAGTGAATACCCATCAGTTGGATTCATCTGGCTCTCAGGACTGCCAGGTGCCCTGTGGTCTCGCTTTTCCTCTCTGTTCATTCAGGCACGAGTCCAACACACACTGATTGAGCACCAACCATACACTTTGCCGAGCCCTGGGCCAGGCTCTGGGGACACAACAGTGAACGAAACAGTCTCCACCTGCAGGCACCACCGCGATCATGGCCCCATTTGTCCTTTTGGCTTCCGGTCCGGCTCCTTGAGATTATGTCAGCTCCCATCCTTGCCCTGCCCACGCTGACAGGGGCTATCTTGTTGTGGGAGTGGTCCCGCCACCTCCCCGGGCAGGGTCTGCGCACTTCCCAAAGTGCTTCTGCTCACGCACTTGCGTTTGTTTCCCTCGGCAGCCCTGTGAGGTAGACATTAGCATCATCAGCCCCGTTTTGTCGTTTTGTCGTTTTGTCGGTGAGAGGCGGCTGCTTGTGTCAAAGGCTGGTTTTTCAATAGTTCACAGCGAGGAAGCTGCTTTGCCACGCATGAAACCCTGACTCAGAGGCAGCTTGCTGACGACCATGTAATGCAGGGCTCCTCCTGGGCTTGCCTCTTGCGCAGGGTGAAGGGGATTTTCCAGGCGCGCAAATGGAGGCTGAGAGGTCGAATGGCTTGCCCAAGTAAGCGAAGACCTGGGATTCCAACCCAAGGCTTCCGGACACAGAGTGATCTTTCCATTTTGCCATATTGCTTATCAGGAGGGCTCACTGCAGCAAAGGAGGGAGGTGGTGAGAGCCTGGGAGGGAGGGAGGGAGGAAGTCTCTGGGTCTGGGGGAATCCTGAACACTACCCAGCTGCAGGGGGTGGGGGTGGGGGTGGTGCATTTGTGCCTGACCCCCCGATCCCCAGGGTTAATGGCTCCTCAAAGGCTACACAGCGTGGTGGGAAGAAGCCCTGGAAGGCAGGCGCTCGGTATCCTGGGCCAAAGCTCTAGGGACCCTGGGTAAGGCCTGCAAGCAAATAGCCTTCAGATTTCACCTGGGGCATGTGGAAGCACTGTGATCCCTCTCCTGTCACCTAGCGCCTGAATCCCACCATTAAACTCTGCAGCTACTGTGTGCCCTGGGGTTGGCGCCACCCGAGCTCTGGAACCGTGGCGGCTCCTGTCAGTGACTCATCCTCAGAGCGTGCGGGCTGCCAGCCCACCGGAACTGGAGCAGAAGGCTGGCTCAGCCTGTTCCTGTTTACATGATGAAGGAGCTTCTGTCCCATTCAGCTTTTTCTCCTTTCCCAAACATAGCCAGGAGTGACCTCCCAGCCATGCCCGCATCCTCATGGGGGCCCTAACCCACGGCACATCACACCCAGTCCCGACCAGACCCTTAGAACCAGTGACGGTCAGAGCCTGACAGGCCCCAAGGGGCATCTGGTCTGGTCTGCCAATTTGAGAGGGGGAAACTCAGGCCCAGAGAGGGGAAAGTGGCTTCCTCAGCGTCACAGAGCCAGGAAGCAGCAGAACTAGGATTTGGTCCCAGGTCTGTGGGCCTCCACTGTCCATGATCTTTCTGCTATTCCACAGCAAGTTCTGGAAACCCACCAGGGGACAAGGCAGGGCAGGCCAATCAAGCCTATTCTGAAATTTTGCTTGGATAAGGCCTGAATGTAGAACCAAGGGAAGTAGGTGCCCCCAGGGAATGGAGAAGGGGTGGAAGAGTCTAGAAGGAAGAGGCCTAATCAGCCATTTCTGCCACCACAATTATCACACTCCTCAGCCATGCCCGGGGAAAGAGACAGCCTGGCCTCGATGGGCCAGGACTCTGGCCTCCCCGGGAGAGGCTAGAGCGCTGGCCTCCATTTTCTGCTACCTTTTGGGAGGCATGTAGCAGGCAAACTAGGAATCAGAGGGGATGCGTTGGGAGGTGAGAAGATTCACCAAAATAATGTTTTCATTTGACAAACATTCATCAAGCACCTGTTCTATGCTCTGGGGATGTTTTGTGTCTTGATCCTAATGCTGACCGGCAGGACTCCTCGGCGTGAGAACAGCCCTGGCATGCAAGCACGTGCGTGCACACACACACACATCTAGCCCTGCTGGGCAAAGGCAAACTGATGGTGGGTGTGGGGTTCTAGAAGTTGGCACTGGCTGCCTACCAGCCCCCCACCTCATCCGTCCTGCTGATCAGCGAGCAAGAAGGCCGGCACACCCACAGAATGAGGCAGTGCGATGGCAAGAACCGGGCTGGCCGCGAGCCCGCGCTCTCGGATGGTAAACTGGCTGAGGGTAAGACCCCAGTCTTGCTCACTGCTGCACTCCCCAGGCAGGATGGCTTGGGAACAGGAAACCGACTTTGGCAAAAGAAGATTCTGGACTAGGACATGGGTGCTCACAATTTATCAGCTACATGACTTAAGTGGGCTGCTTAACCTCTGTATAACTAGATTCCTATAGTGGTTTTCAAATGCATCTGTGAATTCCTCCACATTCCTCCCGTCCTCGCTGGATAGAAGAACAAATGTCCCGCTCCCCTCCCACCTCCCCAGCTGGATGATTGCCTTAAAGATGGGAATGTGGCAGAAGATGATGTCTGACCCTTGAGACTAGGTTAGAAAAGTCCATGTAGCTTCTGCTGCTTCTCTTTGGATGTGTGCTCTGGAAACCTTCAGGAGTCATGTAAAAACATCTAGCTGCCCTGGGGCTGCCTTGTGGAGAGAGCAAGAGAGAAGAGAGTGGAGAGAGCGCGAGACTGAGAGAGAATGAATGCATCAAACATAGTAGGTGCTCAGGAAAATTTGAATACTGAAAAGAAGCCCTTAACCCTGACATTCAGCACACAGGTCAATGCAGCAGGAGGGAACCTGCACCGTAGACCCCGTGGGATAAATGATCTATGATGTTCTCGGAGCTCACCTCAAGCAAGGTGAGCAATCCGTACCACAAAAGAGGTGGGGGGCAGCTCTACTATGCTCCCTTCTGGCTGATGCAGAATTTTCCAGAACTTTCCTCAGTGACTTGCTTCAAGCTAGGGACCCTGGTTCTCAGACTGACGCAGAGTGCAAGCCTGTGGGTGTGAGGCTGGGGCTCCATAAGCTCGGCTTCCTCCAAGCCAATTCTCTTAACCAGCCTACAAGGCACAGGGCCACGCATCCCCGTGACGGCTTTACCAATACCCACGCGTTCAGGTCTTACAACCACCACAGGAGGTAGGTAAAGGGACTGTCCTCTTTCACCGACAGGAAACAGGAGTTCAGGAGGTTCAGTGACTTGCCCAAGGCCATCACAGCTCATGGAAGGCAGAGCCAGGCCTCAGACCCAGGCAGCTGGGCTCCAGCATCTGTCTTCCTAACCAGACCCTGTGCTGCCCACCCCTGGCTGGGTCTCCATTGCTTCTTCCTCCTGCCTATCGGGGGGAGTCAGCTTGGGAAAGAGCTTCAGTCCATTCTAGAACAGAGGGGACAGGGGCGACCCCGAATGGAGGGGACAGCATGGGGGCAGGGTGGGGGTGGGGAGGCTCTGCTAAGGGCAGGGTGGGCAGAGAAAAGCAGGCTCGGGATGAAGATGAGAAGTCTGGGAACTCAGGGGTCCGATGCTCGGTGGGGGGGGGGGGGGGGGGGGGGGGGGGGGGCGGGGGGTGCTGGAGGCTGTCTGCAGACAGCTGAGAAGCTGTGCTAGGGAAGGGGGCCTGGCAGGGGGCGAGAATGGGACCCACGAGGGAACGCTCTCAGTAGGCCGACTGAAGTAACAGGAAGTATCTCCAGGACCTGACTCTTGTGTGCTGTAACAGCAGTTCTTCCTATTCCCCAAAGTGGCTCTGTTTCCAGGGACGTAGCTTTTTGTAGAGGCTTTGTGGCAAAAGTTTAAGAGTCACACAAATTTCGGTTTGAGGCCTGACTTCTGTGACCTTGGGTAAGTGACTTACTCTCTCCTCTGGACCACAGATACGGTAAGACTTGTCTGCTGGATTTTGAGGATACCATAAGGTAAGACATGCAAGGCGCTTAGTCTGGTGCCCGACACATGGTGAACGCTCAATAAATAGTAGCACAATTCAGAGAGGAGGAGGAAGAGGGGAGGGGAGAGGAGAGTGAGGGAGAGGCAGCAGTAAGGACTTCCCTTTCATCTGCCAGGTGAGCCCCCCAGGAGGACAATGGGTGCCCTGACCCCACGTGGGCAGAGGCTGTGAGGCTGTAGGCTGGCAACCGGGGTCAGTGGATGGAGTGGGCATGGACTGAGGGTGGTGGGAGGAGAGGGAGCAGCGTTGTCTCTGCCAGTTAATTAAATCCAGAATGCTAACAAGCGTTCAAAACAAAACACAACTCAAGTAATCTTTGGATGGGATATAATAAAATGGTTCTATCTGAAATTGCGAACAGCTTTGTTGCTGCAAACAATGGCTTAGTTCTTCGTGCCTCTCCGGAGCGGAGGCCCAGAAGTACAAGGGTGCAAAGGGTCAATGAAACTCTGAGGGTGCGCCCCCCCCCCCGCCAGCTGCCCACGCTGAGAACTAAAACAACAGACAGAGAGGCCCTGGGGCAACGGGGTATGAGAGGTCCTAAGTGCCTGAGACTTTGACCAACGCAAATGCATGGGGAGGAAAGGACAGACTTGAGAGGCATTTGGTCCACCCGCCCATTTCACAGATGAGGAAACTGAGGTTCAAAGGGTGAGAGGCAGAACCAGGACTGACATATGTGTCTTTAACGACTCCACTCAGTTCTCGCTCATTACGCCAGCATGGCAAGTTTCACAGGGGCTGCCAGCGGGCATCTGAAGGGCTGAGGCCAAAGGCCCCAGGGCAGCAGAAGCCTGGGTCCTGGCTTAGGGTTTTTTGGTGGGCCCTGGTCAGTGCCCTCAGAAGTATAGGCAAGTCCAGTGGTAGGAAGGGAGCAGGAGCGACCCGAGACTCCCCAGGACAGCAGCGCCCACAGATCCCACGCCTTCAGAGGCCGCCATCCTCGGTCGGCCCTCTGCAACCAGGGAGGCTCAAGATGTTGGTAAAGTATCAAGAGACTGGAATGGCAGTCCTAGTTCTGCCTCTCCCAGGCGATGGGGCCCTGGGCCTCTCACTGCCTTGCGGGCCTCTGAGGCCTTCTGTAAATTCAGAGTGTGACCAGGGGTCTCTAAGGGCCCTGCCGGTGCTAAAGATGCTAAAGATAGGTATCTTTAAAAAACAAACCTGAGCCCCTGCTTTAATTAAATTCAATGGTCTCACCTTGTTCTTAGGATAAAGACCAAACTCCTTGTCATGGTCAATAATAAAGGCCCAGCATGTGTTGGCCCCTGCTTATCGCCCCAGCCTCCACGCACACCACCTTACTCCTAGTTCTCTCTGTTCCAGCTTCTCCCAGATCCTCTGCTGGAACTGGCCTGGGAAGCAGAAGTCTGGAAACCAGTGGTTCTGCTCCAAGGAATTCTCACACAGTCCCTAAGGGGACATGGAAGCCTATGCTCTCTGTGGCGGCGGTGGGAGAAGTGGGGGGATTAAAAGTACAAATTAAAAGTACAAGCACACAAAATCTCACACCCCTTCTGCAAGAGCACACAGACACAAACAAAACACATACACTAAATACCTTAGAACACATTAACTATGGGGAGGAGCAATATGGCAGTGGGAGAGAAAAGAGAATGAATAAGTGAACAGAACCAGAGAGGGGCCTCTTGTAGACCACTGAGGATAATGGGGCCATGCAAGCAAATACCTACAATGGTCATTACCCTGGCTCCCCCAAGGAAACAGGAAACAAAACCACCAAGTTGTAAGTTGGGTCAACTCCAGATGGCGAAAGAACAACAACCAAGGGAAGGCCTGTTATTTTGTCTGGGTCCCACACCTGAGAGAGCTGGAGAGAGGGACATCGCTCTCTCCAGGGCAGGCTCTGGCTGCTTGGGAATTGGCGCCCCCTGTAGGGGGAAACGCTCATGGACTTGGCTGAAGCAGAGCCAACTGCCAAGGAGACCCCCGAGTCTCCTCTTTTCTGAGCAACTTCACCAACATGACATTTGAGTCATTGTGTTGGCTTTCTCCGGGGGGGCTGGGGGGTGGATTCCAGGGCTTGGTGACTGTCTCCGCAGATGCCCCCACAGGGTTAACTAACCCCCATTAAGATCCCGGGGGTTGGGTCAGCCTGAGATTCTGGGCCTGCCAGGCTGAGCCACCCAACCTGGAGGAACGTGACTCACCCCACAAGGCCCCTACTACCCCCAACTACCACTCTTGCCTGGCAAGGATTGATGAATATTTTGGGGTGGCTAATCATTTTTTAAATGATTTTGGAAAATACGAGGGGAAAAAACCCTCATAAAGGCATAAAGGAAACTCAAGTCATCCATAATCCTACCACGCTGAGAAAGACACTGGTTTCCTTTTGACATATTTTCTGGTATTTTTTCTTTCTTTGTGGGTGGATTTTTTTCCCCTCATAAATCATTCTGTATATAGACGTATCCTTAGAATATGTCTCTTTGGATTTCAAGGGTTCAACTTCTCAGCAGCATGGCAGACAGCCTCCAAGGTGCCCTAATGATGCCCCCCACCAACTGCTGATATTCACACTGACGGGTCACCCATGTAAGAAAAGCTTTCTTGGGCCTTCTATCCCAGCCCAGCACCAGGTGAATACAGCTAAGTGAGTGACCTCAGTGGAAGCCACATGAACAGAAGAATCACCCAGCTGAGACCTGCAGGACCCTCTGAATCATGAGCAAATCAAAGGTTGTTGTTTGAACTCACTAAGTTTTAAGACCGTTTGTTAGGTAGCAAATAGATTAACCAAAAGAAGTGGTTGGGACTTGAAAGGAAGAAATGAGCTCAAATGGAAAGATGAGATTTTTTTTTTAATGGCTGAAATATTCTTTTTTAAAAATTTATTCATTTATTTATTTTGAGAGAGAGAGAGAGAGGGAGGAAGCGAGAGCAGGGATGCGGAGGGACAGAGGCAGAGGAGAGAGAAGATCAAGCAGACACCATGCTGAGCGGGGAGCTCAATGTGGGGCTCGATCCCATGATCCTGAAATCATGACCTGAGCCGAAATCAAGAGTCGGATGCTTAACCGACTGAGCCACCCTGGAGCCCCAAAATGAGATTTTTTTTGGAGGGTCCCTGGGCCAGGCAAGGTGAAAGGGGACAGCATCTGTCATTGCATATCTCAGGGATACCACAGATGTCCATTTGTCTGAAAGACCTTTAGCATCAACCTGTGTGGAGGCAGATGGCCTTTCTTCCCAATGTGAAGACTCTCTGGTCATATCACACCTCCAGGTAACTCCCTGGAATATCAGAACCATTTCTACACTGGTGAAGGAAAATGGGTGACTGTCTTCCCCTGCAACCCTGGCCCGCTTCCCCGCCTGACTCAGCACGTAGACAACACTCTTGCCTGTGTCTGTGCTGGTTCTGTGAGGTGCCAGGCCTGTGGTGGGCAGACAAGAAACATCCAGAAAGCTATACCATCCACTCCACTGCTGAAGGACTGGACTGCAACTTGATGCCTGGGCCCTTGGGAATATTTGAAGGATTTTCTATTCACAGTCCACATCCTGGAACAATCCTCACCCTCATTACTAGCTAGCACTTACAGAGCATTGTAGAAGAAGCACTGAGCATGCATCAACTCATTTAATCCTCACAAAATCTCTGTAAAGATCTTATCATGGTACCACCTCATTTTAGAGTGAAGAATGTGGAACTCAAAGCAGTCAGATAAGTTACCCGAGGTCATGCTGCTGATCAGTGGCAGAGGGGGGATTTGAACCCATATCTGTCTGCCTCCTCACAGCATCCCAAGACTCAGCTAGATGGGTTCATCCCTCCATATCTGCCCTAGTATCTGAGAATAGTTAACCTCTACCATCACTGATCAGTGGATACCTGGGTGGGTACTTCTCAATACAATGGTATCATTACAGAATGCTCTCCAATTAGGGTTCTTAACACAACCAAATGGTGTTTTGTTTTTCTTTAATTTCTACTCTGAAGACTCAAGACAAAGACAACTGACTGTACTGCTGGCCACAATAAACCTTCCTAAATGCATTAAAAGTTTTGAATGAAAACAGAACTCCAATGATACAAAGAAAGAAAGTCAACAGAACTTAAGCTGCTGAGTGTCGACAGGGACAAGTGACCCCTCAGCAGTACAACTATAGGCCTGTCTTCTTTGTTTGTCTCTCTGGGCTCCTGCACTTGCTCCCTGACAAGTCTAGGTGCCAGACCCTGACCAGAGTCTTTGTGAGAACAAGGGTTAGTAGACGGGGGACAAAGCCCATTAGGATGTTAACCTATTCGTTAAAATGCTTTGATAGCTGGTTCCTAAAGACATGAGCCAGAGCCCTATTCATCCTTCAGGTCACAGTTGAAAGGCCATTTCTTCCAGGAAGCCTTCCCTGACCCCCCCCCCCCCAAGATAAGGCTGCATTAGGGGTATACCCTTCCATGGTGTTCTGGCCTCCCTGAGAGCAAGAACCAGGGTCTACTCTTCACTGTGTCACCACAGCCTGGCCCAGGCGTGGGCACAGAGTGGATGTTCAATAAAAGTTCGTCAAATTGATAAAAGGGCTTTGCAATTGGTCCTTGCTGGCTTCTGGCCCAAGATCTTGTCTGTGTCATGAAGGGACAGCCCGGAAAGCTGAGATGTGACCCTCTGTCATGGCCAGGGTTAGTTGCCGCGGGATTAGGATTTCCTCAGTAATGCATCCCCTTGGGATGCCTGGGTGGCTCAGTTGGTTAAGCGTCTGCCTTTGGCTCGGGTCATGATCCCAGGGTCCTGGGATCGAGCCCCGCATCGGGCTCCCTGCTCCATGGGGAGCCTGCATCTCTCTCTGCCTGCCACTCCCCCTGCTTGTGTGCACATGCTCTCTCTTTCTGACAAATAAATAAATAAAATCTTTTTAAAAATGGCATCCCCTTTATAAAAGGCCACCCAGGATGATCAATGGTCTCTTGTTGAGACCTAGACCTTGTCCCCCTGAAAAGAGGGTCAGCCTGATATCCATGATGATTTAGAACCTAGGGCTGGGCAGAGCGTAGCCTTGAAGGCACTGGGACATAAGTGGGAGTGAGTAGGAGAGTCACCAGGACACCAGCGGCTCCTACCAAATGGGCAATGGCCTACTCAGGCCTTCAGCAGCTACTCACAACCTTGCATAGAGCCAGCTAATCATGATACCCTTACATCTCAGGGTGGCGGTGACTCCCATGGCTCCAGCCAGCTTCTCGCTGTAGGATGCTATGGGAGCACCTTGTTTCCAAGACCAGAGTTGTCCTTACACCCGGACCGAGCTCTTTCTCCTCTGGCCATGCCACTCCCTGGAGGGCAAGGAGTTCCACAGGGCTAGGAGGTGTGCCTACGCTCTCCTTTCCAGGCCACGCTCTGGCTGCTAGGACTCCAGAGCTCCCTGCCCAAATGTCCTGGAGCCTGCCTGCATGGGTGCCTTTCTGAGGGTGGATGTGGCCTCCTGCTTGGGTACCTTTAGATTTGAGGGGTGGCCAAGGAGCAGCAATTGGGGTGGGATGTGGAGCACGTGTGGACCCACAGACTGACGTGCCCACATGCATGTACACAAGGGCCCTCCCAGTGCAGGACTCAGCAGAGGGTGGTGCGCCACCAGGGGCCTCATTTGCAGGCTGGCCTTGGTCCCTGCAAATGTTAGGAGCAGGCCAGCCCCTGAGCCTGCCCGCTGGAGACAGTGTGAGTGACACTTGGTGATGTCATGCCATCACCAGCACCTCCTATGGTCTTGTCTACCTCCTTCCTCTGACCTGTACCCCAAAGGAAGCCACGGGTTCGAGGCTGGGCCTGCAGTGGTCCTGGCTGGGGAAGGAGCGGAGGCCCCAGCATCAGCAGGGTTGCCTGGTTTCTTGCAAATATGAACACCTACACACAGAGGCGGGGGGTGTGAGTTTGAATGTATAAATGTATTTGGGTGACTGTGAGCAAGTAAATGAGCAAGCACTGGGGAGTGAAAGAGAAGAAAAGGAGAGTGACCCCGTGTAAGAGAGCGTGTGCATGAGGGAGAAGGAAAATGTATGTGTGTGTGTGCACAGAGTGGGGTGCACCGAGACTACGTGCAGCTGAGGGCCTGCAGAAAGGGTAGAGAATGGGAGCGAAGGAGTGTGCCCGCTGGTCTGCACGTGTACGTGAGAAGGGGCCTGGCTGCGGAAGAGAGAGAGACCTGAAGCAGGAATGACAGAGCAGGCAGATCAGCCTGGATGATGGCACCGTGGAGCAAAGAGATCCCCAGTGCACAGGGGGAAGGAGGTGCGCAGGTGCATGAGCTTCAAGTGGGTGTGCGCCCATGGGGCTTCATGAAGCAGAGCGAGACGGGGCGTGTGCCTAGGTAGCTGTGTGTGGGTCTGTGCATGTGCATACATGCGCACGGGGCTGGGACAAGTGAGGACGGAGACGGGCATGTGAGCACAGAAGAGCAGCGTGCCGGGGATGTGAGCGAGCGTGCCTCCCAGCTGCCCGGGGGCGTTGGCGATGCCGGAGGAGGTTTTCACCCAGAAATCTCAAGCTGGGAGGTCTACGTGACCTGCTTGGTGCTGGTTCAGGTCCAGGTGACCGCGGCCACGCGGTGCTTGTGGGAAGGTGTGAGTCACTCAGGCAAGGCTAGCCCTCACTCCACCTCATCTCGCCCAGCGGGAAGACAGCTCGGGGGAGGGGGAGAAATTTCTTGATGGCTGTAGTTTTACACCATCCTTATGCAATTGCTTGCAGTGCTCTTGGGTTCATTTTAAAGGCCCGGCTCCCCGATTCTCTCGGCCTTTATACCCCGTTTCATGTCCAAGTTGCTGCTCAGATCGGTGGTTCTGGCTGATGAGCATTTATGGAAGCGTCCTCCTAACCAGCTTCCAGGACCGCCCTATTTACAATGCTACCCCCCCAACCCCATCCTTTCTCATCCCTCCTTCTTGGTTTTAATTTCCTCCCCAGCACATACTACTATCACCATCCTAAATATTTTCCTTATTTATTTTATTCCTTGTCTCTCTTTCTCTACATAGCAAATGCCTATAGATCAAACTACCTATGTGCCAGGTACTGTTCTGAGCTTTCCATTAATTCATGTGCTTCTCCAACAACTCTACTTGGTTGTAAATAGTATTCATGCTTATATCTTGTAACTGGGAGGCACAGAAAGATTAAGTCGCTTGCGCATGATCACCTCCGGAGTAGATGGTGGAACCAAGCCCAGGTCCAGAGTTCCTGCTCTTTATCAGCGCACAACACTGCCCTGTGAGAGTGGACATTTTCTCAGTTCGGTTCACTGCTGAATCTTACAAGGTTCAGTGCTTACAGGAGTGTCCTGCCCAGGGATTCACTCAATGAACAGTCATCCAGTGAATGAAGACTGGACGTGGAGGACGAAATAGGCACTTGCCTTCAAAGAAGTCACGGTCCCGTGGAGGAAACTGGCAAAACATGATTACAAGATCACATGACGATGGCATCCGGGGAGTCTAGAGGGGCGTATAGCTGGCCTAGCCCCTGGCGGGAAGGACCCAGATGGGGACAGGCATGGTGACATGGCCCATCTCCTCCAGACTCCTCCCCGGGGACAGACACACCTTAGCTCTTCTTGCCTCAGTACACACAGTGCCAGAAACTGATGGTGGCTCCATGGTGACAGTGGAGGCAGAATGGGGAGGTGACCAGGAGCATGGGCTCTGGAAAGGGACGGCATGAACTGAATCCTCACTCTACCAAACACTAGCAAAGTGACCCTGGACGGACTCCTTCACTTCCCTGGGCCTCGGTCCTCTCATCTAGAAGATGGGGACAGGAAATGATACCAACTTCTTAGGGCAGGAGACAGGATTCCGTGAGATGTACATGCGAGAGTATTCAGAACAGTGCCTGGCACAGGGAAGGGCAACGTACCAGTTCCATTGCAGAGGACCGATACTCCTCTTCCATTCTAAGCTGGTTGCTGGCTTTCGGGGACGGTTGAAATGTCATATATTATTCTTATTACTGTAGTCTCTCTCCTGTGGTTTCACCCCATTTTCCAGAAGCAGCTCAAAGCAGGGCAGGGGCTATGTCTGTTTTATCTACCACTAGATTCCTAGCACCTAGCATAATACCTGACACATAGTAGGCGCTCAAAGAGTATTTGTGGAATGAATGCCTATGTAATTATATATTTTTAATCCTTGTGAGGATAAATACTCATATTGCCGTTGTTCCCATTTACAGATGAGGACCAGAGGCCCAGCAGGGGTAAGTGACCTGTCCATAAACACAGAGCCTACGAGCCAGACCCAAATGCCAAAGCCGGTCCTCTTTCCTTCACACCATGCTACTCTCTGGACCCCTATACATCACGTCCTATTTTCCGTGGGTTTTTTCTGGCCACTGGGCCAGCCCCGGTCGTAGAATCATCTCTGAATTCTATGACTCATATCTGAATCACGGAACGTTTAATAGTTGAAAGGGACTTTTGATGTCATCTCGACTTCCCACCCATTGTGGAAATTTCCTCTCTCCACTGTCTATCCAGATAATATTTGAATGCCTCCAGCGATGGAACACTCATTTTCTTCCTCTTGAATTATCCAGTTCTATGAGTAGACCACTTTCAGATTCAGAAAGAAGGTTCTGGGGGCACCTGTGTGGCTCAGTCAGTTAAGCATCTGCCTTTGGCTCAGGTCATGATCCCGGGGTCCTGGGATCGAGCCCCATGTCGGGCTCCCTGCTCAGCGCAGAGTCTGCCCCGCCCCGCCCCACTCATGCTCTTTCTCTCTCTCTCTATATATATATCTCTCAAAATAAATAAATAAAATCTTAAAAAAAAAGAAAGAAAAAAACTTCTGGATCCCTTGTGCCAACAGGCTTCTTTTTAATTTCTGTGTATCAGGTTTATGCCAGCCTCTTAAGATACACAGAACGAATCTGCTGCTCCCCCCACAGGACAGCCTTTCATATATTCACAGACAGTTTTCACATCCCTTTGGAAAATTCTGTTCTTGAAGCTAGCTGTTTCGGGTCCCCACAAGGCCCCTGAAAGATGACACCCACCCTAGACCAGCTCAACAGGCCTTCCAAAATGTTTTTGAGCAATGGTACCTCCTACTGGACATGGCGTGAACTGCACCAAAGGGCTCAAACCTTACCTGCAGGCCTGAGGAAGAAGCTTCATCAGTAGCTGGGGCACTGGCTCATGGTGGGAGTAAAATAACCACTTATTTTAAGGAGTCATCACTTTAGAGTCATACCTAGTTGTTTTCAATGTCTGTCTTAAAGAGTGTCACTGAAAACGCCACTCGAAGGTTCCTTGCCAATCATGAGGTTTCTGACAAGCTACAGGTTTGGGACTTCAAAGTCAGCATTCAAAAGGCTGTTTTTGAACCAAAAGGATTGGAAAGAAAGATGAAAACGAATATTGTGTTACGGGAGTACGACAATTTTTTTTTTTCATTTGTCTTATTTTCTATCATTTCTACAGTAGATATTTGTTATAAGAAAAAAAGTTTTATGAAAAGAAAACGAGTATTACAACTGTCTCCTACCCTCCTTTCCTTTATTCCTTCCGTGAGCTGGGTACTTGGTCTACAGCTGGGACACGTTGCCACCCCACAGGCCACGGGCAGGAGTGCCACGGTAAGGTCTCTGTGGTGGCGGCGAGCGCGGCCCGTCAGCCCCCAGCAGCACACACGGACCCTCACGGCGAGGCTCTCAACAGGGCTGGCAGGTACTTTCTCCCCATCGCCCCCCCACCCTCGGCTCATGCCACATCCGGGCTGTCCATGTCCCCTCGCCTTACCTCTTGAAGTCTTGCCCAACACGCTGCTGATCAGCGGTCAGGGCCCCAGCAGCCCTGGACTCCCCAGCTCCTCACCCCTCTCTCCACCCTCCCGGCACACCCCCAGCTGCCCGCTCTTCCCTCCGTGGGAGCCCAGAGCAGCTTCAAATGACAACAGGTCAGAGAGACATCGGGGATTAGAAAAACAAATCCTCATTTAAACGAAGACTTGTGAGCAGCTGAGTCAGCCCCCCCGGAGCAAGTTCACAGCTAAGCGGGCTCGACTCCAGCGTGGGCCATCCGGGGTGCTCTCCGTGCCCAGGGAACTCTGGGGCCCCTGGGTGCCGGGCAGACTCACCCGGCAGCCTGTCACTGCAGCACATGTCCAGGGCCCCTCCCTCGGAGTCATCGGCCGCGTGCTTCTCTCTCGCACTCCTGCAGCGGATGAAAAATGCCAGATGACGCCGTGCAGCTGGGATCAAGGCAGAACCCTGAACAAGGATAAAAAGGCTTCTTGCTCGAACTGTGTCCCTTTGAATAACCCTACCCCGTGGTGGGGGAGGGGGCGAGGAGGAGGACCAACCTTCAGAAGGGTCAAGCTGCAGAGGCGGGAGCAGAATTCTGCAGGCGTTTTCCCTGTGCAATAATGAGCAGCAAATGCCCTACAACCATCGTCACCCCCATCCCCTCTGCCACGGAGGGAGGGCTTACTGTGTGCAAAGCACTTACAAACTTCATCACACTAAGTCTTCATCGTGACCCCCCAATTAGGGATCGATCAACAGGCTCAGAGGAGTTAAGTAACTTGCCCAAGGTCACACAGCTCATTAGGGTGGAGCTGGGTATGAAATTACAGTCTAGGACTCCAGGCTCACTGTTGTGTTTATTGTTCTGCCTCCTAGTTCCTGTAGGTTTGAATCACAGGTGAGCAAAGAGAGGTCTGGGTCACACACCGTCTATGCCCAGCTCCTCAAGGCCTGCAAGCACCTTGTGCCTCAGGCAGTGGAAAGTGGCATGCAAAACTCTCCTCCAGAAAGAGTTAGAAAATGTAGGTATATGTATTTTTGGTGTATTCTAAATGTTCTATTTCTTTCTGGCATCAGAAAACCCCCTCTTGGGGCGCCTGGGTGGCTCAGTCGTTAAGCGTCTGCCTTCGGCTCAGGTCATGGTCCCAGAGTCCTGGGATCGAGCCCCGCATCAGGCTCCCTGCTCGGCGGGAAGTCTGCTTCTCCCTCTCCCACTCCCCCTGCTTGTGTTCCCTCTCTCGCTGTCTCTCTCTGTCAAATAAATAAATAAAATCTTTAAAAAAAAAAAAAAGAAAGAAAACCCCCTCTCTAGCCAATAAGGGCACTTTCCTGGACTGTACGGGAGTCCAGCTTTTCTCCTTTACCCTGTAAGCTGGAAGAAGGTTGCAGGAGATCAGCTAGACCCCATGAAGTGTCAGCAGAGTAGACACACCCTGGGGGCAACTGTGCAGCTCACAGGGGTTCCCCTACTCTGGAAATGGCCTGATATGCAAATATGGGTTCCAGCGACTCTGCCTGCCCTTCATGTTCTGACCCCTGGCAGTAGCTGACCGATCAAGGGCTAGACACACCAACCAGGCTGAGGCAAGCGGATCCTCTCCCCTGCACTTTTCAAATGCATCCTGGAGGGCCCGCAGTCTGCGGTTGCTGGCTCTAAATCATGGTAGCCACAGTGTCCTGGAGAGAAGGTCCAAAAACATCTGCTGCTATGGGCCTTGGGTCTGCTTCATTCCTGCCCATCCTGAGTCTTGAGTCTGTCTATCAAAGCCATGAGATGCTCCAGGATCCTTCCAATAAATTCCAACATTTTAGCTTAAGCCAGTGGAATCTGATTTCTGAAATTAGCAGCTGAAAGAAACCTGAATACAGCACTGCCAACATAATACTTCCACGAACTTCAAGAGGTCAACTACCTCTCTGCCCACTATTTCTGCCATCCTACCTCTCAGACTGGTCCCGAGGCCCGTGTTAGGCCCAGCTGCAGACCTGAAACAGTTAAGGATAGACAGGCGGAGTTAAGGGTGACCCTTTTCATTCTGATATCTTCTGCTCTAAGCTGGCATTGCATTATTTTATCTTTTCCTCACTCCAACTGGCAGGGGCTCTGAGAATCCCAAACCTTGGAGCCTAGCTCTCCTGCAGAGAGAAGGCTGCTATCTTCAAGGCCCTTTAAATGTTTCCCGAATCCCTCCACTTTTCTCCCTCTCCGCCACCTACATCTTGGTCCACGCCAGCCTCTCTTGCCTAGATTACTTTGGCAGTCTTTTAATTGGTCTCTGGCATTCACTCAGGCTGCCCCTAAAACATTCTCCATCTGGTTCCAACACATATGGCTTCATAGGTTGTGCAGTTTATAACCTGCACAACTGGATGGGGCAGGCCTGAGCTAGAGAGGACGGTTTCAAAATTCAACATTTATCATATAACCTTCTTAAAAAAATACTTTAAGATACTTTAAGTGGCATCCTATTGCACTTAGAACAAAGACAGAAATGCTTTAACATGCTTTACTAGGTCTTGCATGATCTCACCCAGTATATCCCTCCGACCTTATTTCATACCCCTTTCCCTTTGTACTCAGCACTCTAGCTACACTGGACAGGTTCTTTTCTCCACAGTGCCTCTGCACATGCTTTTCTCTCTGCCTAGAGACCCCCTCCAGCTCTACTTCCTACTACTTTTTACTCACACACTCGACACAGTTTGAAATTGCATTTTCGTATATGCCACTGTTTGATTAACATCAGACTACAAGCTCCATTTCTGTTTTATTCACCATTGTATCTTCAAAGCCTTGCATAGTGCCTGGTTCATAGTAGGTGTTCAATAAATAAATAAACAAGTAAATACTCGTTGAATCTGTGAATGTTGCCCTGACCTTCTTGAAAGAAACATCAGGAACCTCAAACATGGCCACCATCTGAGCTGCCTCACGGGCAGGTCTTTGTGAAGCCACCTGGAACCCTCCTCCACAGCTGTTGTCCAGAGCAGGCACAGAATCACACATCCGGAACGCCCCTCAATTAGGAGAGGAGGAAAAAGGGGCACAGAATGGAGGTCGGACCTGCTCCAGGTACTCTGTTGAGCTGGTAGCCATGGGGATTGGGATGCTGAGCTTTTCCTCTCTACTGTAAAGAGCACCCTAGCTGGAGGGCAGCCCATGAGGGCTGGCTCCTGGCTGGGTGCAGAAAGGTAACCAAGGTATCCAGATACCTCTGGAAGGGGACCCATGTGTGACTCACAGCTGCTTTCACACCTTAAGCCTCCCAGGCCCTAAGCCGTGTTCAGAATAGCTCAGCGCTGCATGTGTGCAGCGGACTCTATAAATAAGCTTCCTAGAAAATGACTAATTTCATAATCAGAAAAGCAGAAAGAGTAGCACCTCTCATCTGTAGAGGAAAATGGAGCAAGAGTTCGCTGCTTGGCCTTGTAGTTGAAGGACTCTGGGCAACCTGAGCCAAAACCTGCATGGCTAGGCTGTTCAGGGGAGGGTTTTAATTAGATTTCCGAAGAGAAGAGATGGTCCATTCAGGCTGGATGGAGAAGCCCAGTCTCTGGACCCTGCCCTCTCTCCTCGCTGCCAAGAGCAGAAATAGCTGCTTGCAGTGGGTTACTGCAGGTTCCTTCTTTCTCCTCGATTTCTAGGAGCTGGGCAACAGGAGCAGAAAACCCAGCAACTTGCTGGGCTGGTCCCCTCGCCCCCCCCACCCCGATGCTCTTAGAACCAGAGAACCCCAGAGATAAAAGGACTTGGAGATCACCCAGCCTGTCCCTCCCTCACTGATGGAGAATATCTGGGCGGGGACAGAACCTTCCCAAAGCCACTGCCTCATTCAACAAGCATTTGCTGAGCACCGCCTGTGAGCAAGGCACGGAGCTGTCCTAGGAATACAATGAGGAACGACCAGGCCCCTCCCTGCACAGCTCCCAGTCATTTCGGGAAGACACACAAACACGACTGCTCCCACACCTGCTTCAATCGACGTCTTCACGCGATGCCTTGGGGAACTCAGCTCAGATTGTGGTGAGGGGGCAGGGTGGGGGGGGGAATCTTCTGCAAGGAGAAGATAAGAGCTGGTTCTTAAACATGTTTCTAGACGGATGACGGGTCACAGGGGAAAGAACCTCCTTCACGGTGCAGACAGCAAGAGCAATGTAGACGTCTGAGATGTATTTGGCACCAACTGGAGGGGGCAGGCTGGTCAGTGGGATGGGAAGCGATGGGGACTAGGCCTCAGTCAGAGGCACGTCAGCAAGGCCTCACTGCCAGGAATCCTGGCTTTTCAGCGGGGCAGCCTTCTTCCACTTGACCATGGGGCTGGCCTTGAACTGAGATGTCACAGGTGCCCCCACCCTTGGCCTGGGCGGGGGAGGTCTATAATGGATGGGGGGCCAGGAGCATGTGTCTGAGGAATGGACATTAGACCTGGCCAGTGGCATTTGATCTGGTCCCAAACTACTCCTTTTTCTAAATTGTGGTAAAATTCACCTAAGAGAAAAATTCACTACTTTAACCGTTTTGAGAGTGTACAATCTCGTGGCATTTAACACATTCACTATGTTGCACAACGGCCACCACTCTCGGGACCCAGAGCACTTTCATCACCCGAAAGGAAACCTCGGACCCATGAGGGAACTCCCCTCCCCTCATTCTCCGCCCCCCCACCTCTGGCAATCATTAATCTGCTTCCTGTCCCCATGGATTCGCCTGTTCTAGCTATTTCATATAAATGGAATCATACATTATGTGGTCTTTTGTGTCTGGCTTCTTTCACTTAGCACAGTATTTTCTAGGCTCATCCAGGCTGGAGCACAGAGCAGTGCTCTGTTCCTTTTTATGGCTGAACAACATTCGGCTGTGTGGATATACTACATTTTATTTATCCATTCATCAAGCCACGGACATCTGGGTTGCTTCCACCTTCTGGCAATTATGAACAGTATTGCACCAACCAAACCTCTCCTTTAAACTCTGCTCCCAACCTGCTGATGCCTGGGTACTCTTCTCTCACCCTGGGCCCCTGAAGCCTCGTCTATCAGATAAGATGGTCAGACCCCTGGCAGCCTGAATGCCATCACTATCACTTGTTCACGTGTGTGTGTGTGTGTGTGCACGTGTGCACATGTGTGAAGGCAATGGGGACCCCCGCATTGCTGGCTGCTGGACACTAGACCTGGACCAGCCTGCCTCACCTTCCCAGAACTCATGGCGAGTGGAGGAGACACAGGACAGGTACCTGCTGTGGGCTGGGTGAATCAGCATTCTAGCAGAGGCCCGTCTGGGATGGGCTGGGAGCACCTCACCTCTCTCTGGGGGGTGGGAAGGAGGACGGGGGGGTGATGTTAGGAGGCAATGCCAGTTTTGCCCAGGACCAGTGTAGAGAAATAGCTGACAGCTTTGGGGAGGGAGGCTGAGGAGCCTGCACCCTCTTCCTGGGTAGGTGAGGGGCTAGGAGGAACTAGGATACTGAAGCCTTACTCTGGGTGGGAGCCTGAACCCCCAGCAACCTCCTGACCCAACCCCAGGCAGACATGCCTTCTACCTCGGGCTTCATGCTCCTGGGGTTCTGGGGCCACTGAGACACCCCTCACTGTCACCATGGAGCGCCCACCACCCTCCCAGAGCTCTGATCCCACCAGACATCACTATTCCCTGAATCAAACCCATATACTCCTACTTCTAGGCCTTTGTTCACGCTGCTACCTCAGCCTGAAATTTCCTTTCTCCCTCCTGCCAAATCTTACTCATCCTCAACATTTCCTCTTCCGTGGAGCACTCCCTGATCTCCTGGGGAGAATCAAACTCTCCCATCCCGGGGCTCCCCACACACTCCTGGCTCACTACTTCAGTCTCTTACTTTGTTCTGCTGCTATAGTTAGCTGTTTATGCACCTGCCTCCCCTATCAGGTTTCCAGTCACTTGAGAGCATCCCCGCCCCCTCAGCCACCTCTGCATCCCAGTGTTCAAGACCCGAGCTTGCTGATACACGGTAGAGTTCAAGTGGAAGACAGTGGCAGGGTCTTAGAGTTAGTGGCTCTGGGGGTCTCTGGGAGGACAGACTCTAGCTAGGAGCTTCCCAACCTAGGGAAGATGCCAGACCACGACCAGAAAGAGGCCCATAATGCCGGCTCAACTTTCAGCAGCGTATTCAGCATGCAGGGGCCAAGGACATGCTGGTTTCATGGAAGACAAAGGATGAGGCTGACTACCTCATGCAAATGAGTCATGTGTCCCCGCGCATGCACATGGAGAGGGCTTGGCCTCCTCAGTGGGGTGAGCGGGAGGGAAGCCCACACACACTACTCACCTGGCTCCCTCATAATTCATTCCCAAGGTGTCCGGATGGGGAAAGGCGCCATCGGGGGCCAGGGCAGGAAGCTTCTCAGCAAAAAGCACACTGGAGATGTGAATGGAGAGAGGCCAGCTTTAGAACACGCAGATGGGAGACTCAGGCAAGAGAGGTCAGGTGCCTTGCCTCACGTCACACAGCACGGACAGCGGTTTTCAGGCAGTTAACAAAATCCAAATTTCCTTTGGGAGTCAACTCTCTCTTCTCTGGGTGCCCGACTTGTCTGTTGCCACAGGGAAGGCCCAAGACCACAGGTCTATTCCCTGTTACTCTGTGTTATACCTTTCTGCCTAAATGACTCAGAGTCTGTTTCTGTTGCTGGTTACCAGAGAACTCAGACTGATGTGTGCAGCAAAGTTGGGGAGCAGACAGGCTCTGAGCCCCAAGCTCCCAATGCTTAGTTCACAGCTATTTCCATCTTGCCAAGCTGCCTACCCTCCCTGCCCAGCTGTCCACTGTCCAGCCATGTCCCCACGTCTGAGCAGACTGCAAACTTGGAGTGTTCTGGATCCCAGACACAGGGTCTGAGTGTTCTCTGCTTGGGATGTGCCCAGATAAATGATGACTTCTCCATCCTGCTCTGTTGGTGGGAGACTGGGGTGTGGATGTGGCCGAGACCCAATGGAAGGGAAGGTGGAAAGATGCTGGAGAGGCCCAGCCTGCAGAGGGCTTCAGGCAACACAAAGTTTCCCATCTTCCATGTGAGTCAGACCCAGGGACTGGAACATTCGTTTGCTCAACTAGTGTTTACTAAACAGCTCCTATGTGCAGGCCACGGCTGAACTCTAGTTCACGGCCTAATGGGGGAATGCAGGCCAGCAAAAGGCAACGGTGACACGATCTGCCAGTCTGAAGGAGAAGTGCAGGGTGCTGTGGGGGCACCGCTGAGGTTCCTAAGGAGGCAGAGACCTCAGGAAATGTTCCCGGGAAGGAAATCTATGATGTGCCATGAATGAGGAGCCGGGCTCAGCAGCTACGGAATGACAGAGGGGCGGGTGGGCTGTTCTAGGCAGAAGGAGGGCATGTGAACGGGCCTGAAGCTAAGAGAAAACAGGGCACGTTCAAGAGATGGGAAGAAATTCAGTGTGACGAGGGGAAGGTGAAAAGGCAACATGATGCGGGACAGGGACACTGATGGAGATGCTCGTTTGTGACACTCTTCCTTCTTGTTTTCCATCTCCCTCCCCTCCCTCCCAAGGTGAGGCAGACCTTATTCTTCAAATAGCCCTAGGAGGAACATACTTTCATTTCCTGTGTTTTCTAGATGAAAAGATGGAGATTCAGAGACGTGAAGTGACCTGCCCCACGCCACACACCTGTAATGACAGATCTGCCCCTCACCGCCCATGCTCCTAAACCCTCTTCTCTTCTGACTTTCCACCTTTGTTGAAAAGAGTGCTCTGAAGGTAGGAAGAGAGTGAGCATGAATGAATCAGCAGACTACAGCAGCTGTGCTGTATCTGTTCTTTAAAAAAAAAAAAATCCTCGTTTTAGGTCTATTAGGCTGCATCCCATTTTACAGATGAAGAAACTAAGGCTTGGGGGCGAAGGGATTCTGCCAGGCTCACACAGTGGGCAAACTGGTGAAGGAGCCAGAGGCGGACTCAAGCGTGCCTGTCCTCCTGCCCAGGGCCCCGAAGGACCTCCTTGCTGTACGGCCATTAGCTTTGTGTGCTCTCCCCAGGCCAAGGACCCAGCAGCCCAGCACTTTTGTCCCAGGCCATCTTGTGACTTTGGGCCGGCCGTTTCCTCTAACCTGCGTCTCAGCAGCGCCAACTAAAATCAAGGGAATCGAACTTAATGACTTTTAAGGGCCTTTCCTTAAGGTCAAGCCCCAACTTCGGGGAGGTCAAGGTGGATTTCATGAGGCGGATGGTGGTGGAGTGGCAGGGAACCAAGGCTTTGGTCCACGGAGCCCGCCTGGCAGAGGCCGCTGGATCTTCAAGTGTGTAGGGCGGCTCCCACCCCAGCCAGTTACTGACAGAGGCCATGTTCACGATCTGCGGCAGACAGTCCTACTTGTCCGGCTAGCCCCCCATAAGATCAATCGAAGAGCAGGATTTCAGAGTTCAAAGGTCATCTGGTTCAACCCTGTTTTCCAACACTCTGAAAACACTCGTTCTGCTCCCTCTCTCAACACGCCCCCCAAGACCCAGGTACAGAGTTTGGTGTACGAGGAGAAAACACTCACAAACGTGAAGGTATGATCACACCTCTTGTGAGGGTATTCTGGTATGTCCCTTGGGTTAGATGCCCACTCCTACCGAGAATACCTTGGAATATACTTTCCCTTCGCTGGAAAAGCTCCCCTTTCCCCTTCCCAGCTTGGAAAACTCTCGAAAACCCTTTTCAGATCCTATTCAAATGTCACCTCTTCGGCAGAACCGTCCCTGACTCCCTTGGGAAGAACTGGGTACTCCCTCTTCCTTTCTTACCTCTCTGTTCAGAAATGATCTATTGATGCCTGTAACCCCAATTCCCTTGGGGCACCTGTACACAAACCTGGGGTCTAGAATTCCTACAGCCCCCTTGGATTGAGTGCTGCCTGTGTGCTGGAGACCATGCCAACTGCTGGGCATGTTCTCCATCATTCATCTCTCACTATAACCCTATCAACTGAACACAGTGATCATCCTCCTCCTACACACGCAGAGATTGGGACTTGGAGGGACTGAGTCATTGTTCAAGGTCACAGAGTTGGTAAGTGGCAGAACCAGGCTTTCAACTCAGGCTTTATTTAAACCACGAAGTGTACAGCTTCTGACATGGACCTTCCTGTTTTCCATGCCTACACTCTGACACCTGGCAGATAGATTCAAGACATATTTCTTGAAAAGACAAATTAAAAGCAGGCTAGAGACTGAGTATGAATAAATGGCTCATTAAAAACCACAAAGCACAGGCTGTGGGATTGGGCTGCCCGAGTATGAATAAAGGATTCCCCCAGTGGTTACCCAATCTTGCACAAGATACTTGAATTCTCTATGCCTCAGTTTGCTTACTTGTGAAATGAAAATAACCATCTACACAGCAAAGGATTCTTAAGGATATTAAGCGAGAGGAGCCTGGGTGGCTCAGTCGGTAAGCATCTGCCTTTGGCTCAGATCATGATTCTGGGATCCCTGCTCAGCGGGGACTCATCTTCTCCCTCTCCCTCTGCCCCTCCCCCTCTGCTCATGCACATGTGCTCAGATAAAATCTTAAAAAAAAACCCCTAAAAATGTTAGCTGTTTATCTTGTATACATATGTTATTTTGTATACATACATTATTTTGTATGTCAGGTGTTGCCTGTTTCTCAGTTAATACAGCTCTTCTTTCCCCACACAGATGAGGTCCATGGAGACTCTAGGATGACTCTTATGATGTACTAATAAATTGGTTCTCAGAACAATAAATAAATAAATTTAAAAGCCCTGATTAGTGGCATCTGCCGATTTCCATGGTGTAAATGGTCCCACGATGGCTGATTTCGAGCTATGAATGTGAGGGGTCAGGCTGCCTGTCTTGGAGATCAGGAGTTTTACTCCAACTCTCTGTGCCTCAGTTTTCTCATCTTTAAAATCACATTGTTGGGATGAGTAAACATCCAGCTCCTAGAGGAATGCTTGGCCAGAGTACATTATGTAAGAGTTAGCTCATATGACGGTTGTTGAGAGTTGTAACAACACTCAGTCTCACTGTTGCTTGTCTGGCTCGGACACTGGCCCAACCCCAGCACCTGGCTTTTCGCCTGATGCCCCTGGCAGAGTCTCTGTCTTGGTCATTTGCCTTTAGGACTGAGGCCTTGTCCACTCTTGCAGCTCTCCCCAATCCACGTGGAACGAGAATTCTGACTTGGCCTGTGTTGGTCACATACTCACCCTGATCACAAATGGTTTCATGCTGCTGGTGTCTATAGGCCTCTGGTTTCAGCCCTAGATGTCCCTGATGCCACCCGCTGGCCTGGACTACCTGTGCCTCTGCCTTGCTCTGGATCGTCCATGATGGTCCCATTTGGCATCTGCTCTGCTCTTCACGCTTATGAAACCACTTCTCATAGGGCTTGTACGCACTACAGAGGGGAGAGCCGGGGCTCAGAGCTATGGTTGCTCCCCCTGCAGCCAGGGAGAGCTCTAGCTCCTGCCACACCCATCATGAGGTCTAGTCACGGCCAGAGTCCCCAACCTCTGCCTCTCATTTAACCCTTCTGTGCTCAGGCCTGGCCCAGGCAGTGCCAGCATAGGCTGGGAAGACGCTGGCACTTTAGGATTTGGTGAAAGACTCAGACAAACTGAGTCAGGCAGAGCCTGGGAGAGGCAAGACAGAGGCTACATTTGGAAACCTTGGTTGGGTCTGAGGCTCCTTTGCCAGGAGACACAATAGAGTGTCATATGGAATGGGAAGGAAAAGAAACAAACAAACAAACCAGACGGGACCAGAGTCAAGGTTTAAATGGGTCTGACCTCCTGTATTCAAATGTAATATCAGCTGCATACCTACTATGTGCCCCATGCTTTCCAATGCCTTATTTAATTAGACCCTTGCGGCAACCTTGTGAAAAAGACATCATTAGCTCACTTTGTCTAGGAGCTAATAGGCACTTGGAGGGATTAGAGCCTGGCATGAGCCCAGGTAAGTGTCACTCTTGTCCTGCTCAGGTGGCCCATGGAGAAGATAGTACAGAGCTAGGTCCCGGGCCAAGGACAGATGGTCCTCTCAATGCCTCATGCTACTGTACAGCTGGAAACCTGGGGCCCAGGGCAGGTTGTCAACAGAGGTCCTCGGTTATGGGCAGAATCCCTCAAAACATGACAGCTGACCATTCTAAGGTCACGCACCTCAAGGCCACCATAGTACTCTGGAAAAAGGATGGATTTAGAGGCAGAGAGACCTGGTTGAAACACTGTGCTTTGCCACATTGTCCCCATGGGGTCCCTGGCCAGTGTCTGGACCTCTCTGAACCTCAGTTTCTTTCTCTGGGCTGCAGGAGCAACACAGCTGCCCATGGCAGGGTTATGGAACTTACAGGCTCTGGAAGTGACTGCAGTAAAGAAAGTACCAGGCAACCTGAGGCAGACGGCCTCCTCCTTCTTACAGCTGACCTGGCCCAAAGCTTCCCTCGAAGTCAACCCCACACCAGAGATGCTTCTGCTCTTTGGACCAGGCAGGGCCATCAGCTCCAAAGGTCTGTTTCCTTTTCCCTCAGGCTCAGTCAGGTGTTCCTGGAGCTAATGAGAACAGTGCAGGGCCTCCCCAGCAGAACAGACTCTTCTTCCATCTGGAGAGCCCTGGGCTGTTTCCAGGTCTCCCTCGTCAGACCCGGAGCCCTTAGGAAGGTGGGCCAAAGAACTGGAAACCTGACTTCCTGGGATTCCCCAAACCCTCCTGCACCATGAACACTGCCTCATCTTCCAGCCACACTCATTTTTTATTCTCGGCCTTTGGCTCCCCTGTTCTTCCTTCCCGCATAGGCCTCCTTGTTCCTCCTTTCTGAGCTGTGGCCTCGGGCCCTTCTGCCCTCAGGACCCCTACCTCAGCACCATGCCTCCTCCAGGAAGCCTTTCCAGTGAGCCCAGTGCACGGTGACCACACCTCTGGCTGAATTCTTCTCCCAGCATTTGATTTGTGACTCGGAATCTGGCAACAGACTGCACCGCACCCTGGGCTGCTCCCTGGCTATCCCGTTCATAACCTGGGCTTCTGTGAGCTGCCCAGGCTGAGAAGGGGCAAAGGATGGGCCTCCTCCTATATGGCCCACAACAGGGAGCCCCGTGCAGAGGAAGAGGGATGGGAGGCAGGGCAATGTGCTTCCAGCATTTTCCCGTACCCTCGGATTTGAAAAGAAGATAGGAAGGAGTGACTAAGTGGGAAAAAAAAAAAGAAGAAAGAAGTGAGTGAAAAGAATTGAAAGGGAAGGGCAGCCATGTGAGACTCAGGATCAGGGTCATAAGAGGACAGATCCAGGCTGCTTTGGATCATGCGTTAAGGCTTTCTGTGAATTACCCCCTGATTATGTAACTCCCTGGTTTAACAGACTCCTCTTTGAAAACATTTGGAACTTGACCTCTTCCAGGCAGCCTTTCCTGATTGACTCGGGTCTCTTCCCTGGCTCCCTGAGCTGTACTACTCTGTACTCTCTGATGCCATTTCCATGATGCTGGGTCCTCTGGGGTAGGGCTGGAGGTCTCTGCTTCACTGGCGGCGAGTTTCACTTTACATTGATCATCTGTAGTCAGAGATATCTCACACTGTCTCTTTTATCAGTTTCAGAGGGTGGGTGAGATTTATTTTGAATGGTTGTTTTAAATCCAGTTTGCTTCCAAGACAATCTGGAGACAAGGTCTGCTATTGTTTTATAATCTTATATGATTCTTTACTATCAGACCCTGCCCTCAGCCAGGGTCCAGCTTAGTGCATAGAGTCAGAAATGTGCTAAATGGCCAAAATATGGAAAGAGCCCAGATGTCCATCAACGAGATGAGTAGATAAAGAAGAGGTGATACACACACACACACACACACACAGAGGAATATTACTCAGCCATCAAAAAGAATGAAATCTTGCCATTTGCAACGACGTGGATGGAACCAGAGGGTATTATGTGAAGCGAAATAAGTCAGAGAAAGACAAGTATCATATGATCTCACTCATATGTGGAATTTAAGAAACAAAGCAGATGAACACAGGGGAAGGGAAGGAAAAATAAAATAAGACGAAAATTGAGAGGGAGGCAAACCATGAGAGACAGTGAACTCTAGGAAACAAACAGAGGGTTGCTGGAGGGGAGGTGGGTGCGGGGATGGGGTAACAGGGTGATGGACATTAAGGAGGGCACGTGATGTCATGAGCACTGGGTGTTATACGCAACTGATGAATCACTAAATCTACCTCTGAAACTAATAAAAAAAGAAAGAAATGTGCTAAATATCACCTGAGGCCATCTTATGGGAATGCCTAGGAGGGCACAATGGGAGGGGCTGGGAAGTTGCACAGAGAGATGATGAGCATCTCTGGGACAAGCAGGAGTTCAGCAGACAGTGGGGAGAGCATTCCAGGCAGAGGACAGCGCTGGGGCAAAGAGCCAGAGAGAGGAAGGAGCCGGGGAGTGGGAGAAAGAGGACATGTGGGTGCAGCTGCAGAGGGGGCAGGAGAGGGGACCCCTGCGGCATGGCAGCCAGCTTGGTGCAGCAGGCCAAGTCATCCTGCCTTGAACTTGGAGGCTGCTTTCACTCTAGCTGGCATGTAGAAATCTGTGCCAGTGTGGCTGGGGGCACAACACGGATGGATCCCCCGAACTGCCTCATGCCACAAAGACCCCATGTTCTGATGCCATTCCTGTGAAGATTAAGAATGGACGAAACATCCAGAATGACAGGACCAGGAACCATGGTTACCTCAGAGGGCAGGTACTTCGTTCTTGGTGGTCACGACTAAAGGTGCGCTGGCCATATTTAGGGGATGGGGCCGGGGAGGCTTTCACGACGAAGAGCTCTCCCACTCAAAGGCTAAGAGGGTCCCTGGTGGGAAGCAGTGCTGCAGGCCACACCAGGGGATGAAGGAGCAGAGGGGACTGGCTACATCTGGGTTTGGGGAAGATGGGGCTTTGGCCATGATGGGAGCCCACAAGGTCCGGGCATCTTGGGGCAGCGAAGTGACGCAGAAGGTGGACACGGGACCTCCATGGCCACTCCTGGGCTTTGTCCTCGGTCAATTCCAGCCCGCTGTCCTGAAGCTGCTCGGACCCAGGAGGAGCCCTAGATGTCCCTCTGTGGTACCCCAGGAGAGGCTGGAAAGAGGCCAGGTAGGGGAGTCAGAGGGAAAAGGAAACGCCCCCTGCCTGGCCTCATGATGAGCACCAGTGATGATGAATGATTATTCTGCTCTGAATGGAGTCTCGGTGAGGTGGGGTGGCCCTGGGAGGTCAGAGTCCCTAGCAGGAGGGCTGGAGGCTGTTGCTGCTGCTACAGAAAACCCTTTTCTGAAACCACAGGCAAAAGCAGAACACAGCTGACTTATGCTAAAACGCTGGCCCACCTCTTCCTGCAGGAAGCCTTCCCGGATTTCCATGCTGTGCAGGTGTCTCTCCTGCGTTCCCACAGCCCTCGGCCCAGCACCAGAGGACGGTTACTGCCTAGGTCTGAATCTGGCTCTGCCACTCCCGTGCTGTGTGTTCTTGGCAAGTTCCTCAAGCCCTCTGAGTCTGTAAACTGAGGACAATAAACACCTTCTGTACTGACCTGTCATGAGGATAAGGAGATAATGTCATAAGCACCCAGAAGAAGTCAGTATTTGTTATTATCATTATCAGAACACATGTCAGGATGGAGCACTGTTGCTGGGTTACTCGTCTGGCACCCCCAAGAGACGTAAGCTCCTTGTGGGCAGGGGCCTTGTGGCCACGTGGATTTCCTGGCACAGTAAACACTTGCATGCATAAATGAACTGCATCCACTAAGACCTCTCCAGAGAGCTTTCTTTTTCTACCCACAAGGCCTCTAAATCACAATAATTCTTCAGAAATGGAGGCTGGATTCACTTTTACTCTGGTCTCTCTTCTCTCCTCTCTATTACCTCCAAGGCCACGAAGAAGCCACGAGCTTCTACTTTTTTATTTTTCAAAAAATTTTATTTATTTGAGCAAGAGAGAGAAAGCACGTGAGCTGGAGGAAGAGGAAGAGAGAATCTGGAACAGACTCTGTGCTGAGCGTGGAGCACAATGCAGGGCTCGGTCTCATGACCGTGAGATTACGACCTGAGCTGAAACCAAGAGTTGGTCACTTAACCGACTGAGCCACCCAGGTGCCCTGAGCATCTATTTTTTTAAATTAATGGCTTCTTCCCAGACTCCAAACTCCGAAGACTTCATTCAGTGGCCTTTTTCATGCTGGGCCCACAAAAATCTTTTTTAAAAAAAGCCCCAGTTGTTCCTCACGAAGTTAAACACAGAATGACCCTATGATCCAGCAATTCCACTCCTAGATCCAAAAAAACTGAAAGCAGGGGCTCAGATACGTACATCAATATGTAACACAGGAACAACGTCCACAACAGCCCAAAGCTGGAAGCAACCCAAGTGCGCATCAATGGATGAATGGATAAACCAAATGTGGTCGTTTGGACAACGCAGTATTACTCAGCCTGAAAAAGGAAGGGACTTCTGACCCATGCAACAACACGGATGCATCTTGAAGAACACTCTGCTAAGTGAAATAGGCCAGCCACTAAAAGGCAAATAGTGTATATACAAGGGGCCTAGAACAGGTGAATTCACAGAGAAAGAAAGTGGAATACAGGCTACCAGAGGCTGGGCGGGAATGAGGGATTATTGTTTAATGAATACAGAGTTTCAGTTTTGCAGGAAGAAGAGAGTTCTATGGGTGGAAGGTGGTGATGGTGGTGCAACGTTACGAACGTACTTAATGTCGCTGAACTGTATTCCTTAGAAATGGGTAAATAGCAAATTTCATGTACTTCCCAATTTTAAAAAAGCACCCCAACAGAACCAAGAAAATGCTGGAGGGACCTCATCCCGAATCGAACAGAGCTGGTTACCACCACTCTGGCATACCCTTAGTGCTCTTTTGCCTCTGGCCTCCTGATCTGTGATCTCTGTCCATCCTCTCCTTGGTTCTTGCTCCAGTGTCCCCTGTTCTCTTTCTCCCCCAGGACCCAGGGCCACATCATTTAGGTCCACGAAATCAACCTGCCTCTGTCCACAGTCACTCCTTTCTGTCCCTTGGGCCCCTCTTTAACCTCTCCATGGCCCCATCATACCCTCTTGAGGATGCTTAAAACGGATGCCTTGAGAATCCGAGATGTAAAAGCTGTGCTTGAGGATGTTCACTACTATATCCACCAACAAAGAAATGGTTAAACAAAATATAGCAAAGCCACTAAGGATAAAAAGATCATGATGGGACACAGAAGTCACAATAAAATGTTAAGTGAAAAATGCAAGGTACTAAAGCTAGATGTGGACTGATTTCATCCATTAAAAAATACAAGCTTTTAGAGGCAACCAAGAAACAGACTCTTAATACAGAGAACAAATTGATGGTTGCCAGAGGGGAGGTAGGTAGGGGGATGGGGGAGATAGGGGATGGGGATTAAGGAGTCCACTTATTGTGATGAGCACCAGGTGATACATGGAAGTGTTGAATCACTATATTGTACACCTGAAACTAACATTACACTGTATGTTAACTAACTGGAATTCAAATAAAAAAATTAAAAAAAAACTGCAGGAAGAAAAAAAGATTTTCAGAAGAAATAGAACAGGATGTTCAATATCATGGTTAATCTTACATTTGCTTTATAGTGTGGTCATGTCATTTTTACAATGCAATTTATTTTTTAAGGCCAGGCAACACCCTTTGGCTGATGATGAAATGTACAATCTTTGGAGCTGACTCTAGACACCCACATGCTGCCCATCACTGAAGTCCACAAATCCCTCTGAGTGACTTCCAGAGAGTTCTGGGAGAGGGGAACATTTTGACTTGAAGCCTCTCTAATGACTTCAACCAACCACCTCACCATGCAAAGGAAGGACAATGTAGGGTCTTCATTTTACTATCACAGTGACCGAGAGCTTTGGCCACGAATGGTTTACCCCTTACATTAGCCCAAAGTTAGACATTCTCACCGAGAGCCTTGCTCTCTAACAAATCTGCAAACTGTGGACTTTTCATACTTGAATGACAACACATTCAAATCATCTGAGCTTTACCATTTTGACCATATGACACCTTACTATGCCGTAATATCTTTATTTAGTGGTTCATATAATTCCAAGGTATGCAGCTTCATACATAAATGGTCATTTCTAACATTCAGTCATTCAACAACTATTTAGTGAGCCAGTGCTGAGTGTCAGGTTTGGTTTGCTAGTCACTAAGAATACAAGAAGAATAGGACTCTGGTTCTCTTGGGACTCATTAACACTGATTTCTTATTCCTTAGGCCTATAAACACCTACATGATCTGGCCCTGCCCCTCTCTCCTACCTTTTCCCTTACCACCATTCTTCTCTGCCTATCTCTTACAGCCACACTTGCTAGTCCCTGAAAACACCAAGGGATTCTTACCCCAGGGCCTTTGCACTGGTGGTCTCCTCTTCTTAGAATGCTATTCTCTCTGGTCTCCTCACTTCATTTAGGTCTTTGCTCAACTCTCACCTCCTCAAAGGCAATTCTATTTAAAGGCAAATCTCTTCCTTCACTCTCCCCGCTCCCCACCCCTGTTTTATTTTTCTCCAGAGCACTTCTCACCCCTTGAAATGTCATATCTCTGCTTATGTTTTATTTTCTGTCTCCCTTGGTAGAGCTTGGGCAGGAAGTTCATCTTTTTCAGCAATGTATCCCCAGAGCCCAGAACAACCTGGCACATAACAGATGTTTATATGTATCTGGAGATTGAATGAATGAATGAGCAAACTGGCTCTTGACAGTTCGGGGTGCTCAGTGAGCCAGCTTTGCAGGAGTCATTATGGTGCCCTGTCAGATCCATGGCCCCCACTGGCAGGCCTCCCCCACCCCCGTTGGGCTCTCTCTGTGAATGGCATCCTTAGCCACTCAGGCTCAAAACCTTGCCACCACTTCTCATTCCTCCCTCCCTCTAGCACCTACATCCAAACCCCTGCCCATTTTGGTGACACTCTGGCCCCCTGCATCAACTCCTTTCTCTCTTCGTTCTTATGACCACCCCCACTCCTTCTCTCTCACTTAGACCTCTGTCATTATTTCTCACCTGGCCTCCCTGCCAGTGGGTCCTCCCCTCCAATCTGTTCTCCACAGGGCAGCCAGGATGAGTTTCCTATTGGCCAGACTGGATCGGTCTCTTCCCTACTCAGAAACTAAAGACCCATCTCTTAGCTTGGCATTCAATGCTCCCAGAAACTACCTCCACCTTCCTACCTAGTCTTCCCTCTCACAACTCCTCTGTTATCCTTTCTGCTCCAGTTGGAATGATACACTTCCCAGTTTCTACACACGCCCAAGAAGGCCCCAATGCCTGTTCTCTGCTCATGTTGCCTCTAATACTTGAAATAATTTCCTTTCTTTCTTCTACTGTACTAATCTTGTAGACCCAACTCAAATGCTACAGAGCTTCTCCAAGAAGCGATTCCTGATTTTCCAGAAGAATAAAATCCATCCTTCTTCTCAGCTCTTTCCCAAAGGTCATCCGTCTCTCTCTTAGGGCAGGCGTTGGGAAAGGACAGGCAACATGATGTAGAAGAAAGAGTTCAGAATCTGGATTCAGATGATCTGAGCTCAAGGCACAGCTCCCTGGCTCTGAGACTTTTAAAGTATGCACCCTTAGATAAGTTCAACTCCAAGTCTTAACTTCCCCATTTATAAAATGGGAATGATAACACTGTGGCTATCATGGGTGTCTTAGGAGAATTAAATGCAAGCGACAGTGTAAGAAATATTTTGACACTCTATCAGTTACTAAATTCAGTCATGATTAGCTGTGAAACAACTGATAAACCGAAGCGTTCCTTGTCCCAGGGAGGCTTCATGGATGTCTTATGCCGGCTGAGTGCGAAGTCCAGTGGGAAAGAGATTTTTTGAGGGAGAGGGACTCCGAGGCCCTAAAATCCCATGTTCTTGGGCTATCTGAAGAGGGAAGACGTGGAGTATACCGACAAAGCTGGGGCTCTAATGGTATTAATAGTTACCTATTCTGGAGCTCTTTCTATGCCCCAGGCACTGGGCTAAGTACCCTATATAAATTATTTCATCTCATTTTATTCCCTCACAGAGTAATAGAAGAGGAAAATCAGGCCCACAGCAATTATATAAATAAGTGCTCCCCTCCCCCCTCCCCACAGTTCAGACCTGAAAGATACCCTGAAAATTTCCAATCCAATGATCTTATTTTTCAGATGAAGAAACAGACCCAGAGAGGTTATGAGCATTCACTGAAACTGTCCAGCCAGTGAGGAGGAGACTGGGCCTGGAACCCAGATCTCTTCACTTTCAGTGTGGGAGCCTCTGCTCTGCAAAAAGCCAGGGGGCACTACGCATCAGGAAGTCCATGTAAATGGCGCTCCTGGAGTGCAATGCCATTTCTGTGGACCACATACGGTGTGAGTGGTGGTCCCTGGAGTTATGACACCTAGTCACCTTGCCAGGCGGCTCACCCACTCAAGAAGGAAGCTCTTGAGACAAGAGCCTCAGGCCCCTAGAGACTGAACATTGCCCTCCTTGCCAACTACTATCTCATCCAACGGAGTCTCCTCAAGAGTGACTGACTTCATCCATTCACCACCCAGCTTGCACTCCTTTGACATACCTCTCGGGGCACCCTGTCTGCACCAGGCATCGGGCTCAGCTCTGGGGACACCCAGCTGCCCTTGAGGGAGCCTTACCCTGAGCTACCACCTGAGCCTGGGGAGGCTGTAATTCAAGCTTCCCCAGCAGCTTTGTCAGCAACAGCCAGAGACTGCACTCAACATACATCAAGGAGGAAGGGCTGGCCTGACATGAAGGACTTGGGGGACCTCCACAAAGAGATGATGCAAGGGGCCTGGTTAGATTAGAAGACCCAGGCCATTAAGGAGGAGGAAGGCATATAGTCAGGTCAAGGTGAAGGAAGGGGATGACTCTGAAAAGCCACACCAACTGGTCCAACTGAGGACACAGGACAGGCTCAATGACTCCTGGGAGAGCCCAACACCCTAGAATCTGATCTCCTGCCCAGAGCTGCTTCATTCTTGCAAATTAAATCCCCAAACCTGGAGTGCTTGCTTGCATAAGAGAGCTCTCCTCTGAGGCTGACTGAGGCAAACTAAAGGCCACCCTTTCCACCCCCCCCCCGCCCCCAGTAAGGATGGTAACAAATGAATGGCACCTGCCGCTCCAAGTGGGGGCAGGGCTGGAATTACAGACTTCCCTGGTACACTCAGATGAATTTGGGGGTTCTGGGGCTTCAGTGGGTATAGGACTGAATTATGTAGGAGAAAAATGAATAGGAAAGCCAGAGACCCTAGATTCTAATGCAGGCTTTGTCACTAACTCTGGTGACCTTGGTCAAGCCACCTCACTGGACCTCAGTTTCCCCATTTGTAAAGTGAGGGGGTTAAATGAGTTCCAAGGGCTCCTCTGGTCCTGACCTTCCAAGCCACGTGATCCTTGGTAAGGTAAGCCCCTCAGGGCTCTGACCGGGACAATCTCCGGATTTTGCAGCGGCCTGGGCCTCATCTAGGAAAAAGGGGCATGCTGGGGGAGGGGAATGCGCTGGGCTCTTATTTTGGGGGTGGGTGGGTGGCGGGTTGTTTAAGCTACACGGTCGGTCCGGGGGAGGCGAAGCGAAGGGAAGGCTGGGAGCCGCGTTTTACAGGCCAGCAGGCTAGCGGCGATCTCCTGCCTCGCTCCGGAGCTTCAGACCCCGGAAAGGCGGCGACGCAGCCAAGAGCCGCGCACCAGCCTCGCTCGCGGAGGCTCGGACCCGGGACCACCGTCTCCATCCTTCCCCGGAACCGTGCACGGGCTTCGTGGGGAGTGGCTGCTGCTCTCTCCCCGGCACCCAGCGCCGAGCCCCCTCCCCGGCGCGGGGGCCCCCTCCCCCAGTCCGGGGGCGCAGGGAGCCCCATGGGGGCGTGGCGGTGGCGGGCTCCCGCTTCTCGGCCCCGGGGGTTGGAGGAGGTCTCAGTCGCGGGGCCGCCCCGGGAGGGACCCCGCGCCTTCCACCTACCGGCTCCCCACACAAAGGCGCCCACAGAGGCGCCGCACTTACCGGCCAGAGCGGGCTCCGGGCGCCGGCGAGCGGGCGGGCGGGCGGGCAGGCAGGCTGGCGGGAGGATGTGCGCGCGCGAGTGCGCGTGTGTCTGCGTGCGTTCCTGTGTGTGTCTGCGCGAGTGTGTGTGTGTATGTGTGACGGGGGCCGCGCCGAGCTCTGTGCGTCTGCGTGTGCGGGGGCGTCCGTCCGTCGGTCCGTCCGCTCGGCGCTCCGTCCCGCGCTCCGTGCGCGCTCCCTCGCCCGGCCGCCCCGCCGAATGCGCTTGGGCTGCGGAGTCGCGGGCGCAGCCTCCGGGTCGGCTCGGCTCCCCCAGCCCCGGCTCCGCCCCGCCCCCGGGCGGCCCGGCGCGGCTCCCCGGGAATTGCGCAGGGCCCGCGGGGCTGGCGGGCGGGGCGCGGGAGCTCCGGCAGCGCGCAGGGCCCGAGCGGGGCTGGATCTCGGACCCTTAGTCCCTGACCGGATCTCAGGCGCCCCCTCCCCCCTACTCTGCTCGGAGTCCCCGCGTGCGCCGCCCCCGCGCGGAGGTTGCCTGGCCAGGGAGGGCGGGGGAGCGGGAGAACCGCATGCATTTCATTCATGATTTTCTCCTCACGGGAGCCCCGGGCCCGGGCTGCGCCGATACGGCGACCGCCAGAGGGACCCCAGCGGGGCCGTGCGCGCCGAAGCCAGTGCGGGACGTACAGGCAGACAGATGGGGGTAGAGGAGAGAGCGAGACAAAGGGGTCAGTGCTGGGCGGCGGGGAGTGTGCACGGAGAGGGTGCTGTGCCGCTCCCCGATGTTGGCCGCAAGATGCCAACATCTGCACGGAGTGGTTGCATATCCGAGCGCACACAGTGCCGGGTGCCCAGGACCTGCTCCAGGGCTCGGAGGAGGCACCCGCCTTCCCACTCGTCGCTCTTCAGTTTCTGGGGAGCAAGACCTCACTCCGCCAGGTCTCTCCTGCCTGACGCTCGCCCTGGGGCGCGCACCTGTCTTGGCTTTCTCCTGGGCACCGGGGGCCGAGACGCGCAAGGAGCTGCCCATGCGCCCCACAATCCCACATTTCCCAGGATGGCACCCTGCTAGCCGGAGGTTCCTGATATTCCTGATGGGGGGCTTTTTGAGGCATCAGGCTGCACACACAGCGGGGATCCTGAGCTCCATTGTTACATGGGGCAACCGAGGCGCAACACCACACAGCTACCACCCTGGTTCCAGCCACCATGTCTTTCACCTGGATTTCTGCAGTAGCCACCAGACTGGTCTCCCTGCTTCCAACCTTGGCCCCCTGCAGTTGATTCTCCATACAGCAGTCAGAGATCCTTTTAAAACGTAAGTCGTCTTCTTCACTGGCAATCCTACAATGGCTCTTCATTTCAGACAAGTGAAAGCTAAAGCCGAATAACAGCCTGCAAGGCCTCTCCTGAGCTGGCTACCTTTGAACTCTCTAACCTCACTCCCTACCACTCTAGTCACACTGGTCTCTTTTAATGCATCACCAACATGGCAGCCACCCTGTGGCCTCAGGACCTTTGCAAGGCTCTGCCTGGAAACTTCCCCCAGTCACATGCCTAGTGGACGCCTTTACCTCTTAAATGTGTCACCTCAAAGAGGTCTTCTGTGACCATCCTATTTTATTTTTTAAAGATTTTATTTATTTATTTGACAGAGACACAGCAAGAGAAGGAACACAAGCAGGGGGAGTGGGAGAAGGAGAAGCAGGCTTCCCCATGGAGCAGGGAGCCCGATGCGGGGCTCGATCCCAGGACCCTGGGATCATGACCTGAACTGAAGGCAGACGCTTAACAACTGAACCACCCAGGCACCCCTGTGACCATCCTATTTTAAATTGGAGACCCACTCCCCCTATTTTCTCCATGGTAATCATGACCTTTATTTTGTGTTTCCTCATATTGGCCCTTCTCTATCAGCTCTCACCTCAGTCCTCAGGCATTCCAGTCCTCCAGGCTCACCAAAATTTTGTTCTCTAAACAAACTGTATTTTTCCCATTTCTATCCTTCGTTCATCCTGTGCTTTCTGCCTGGAAAGCCATGCCCCTATGTTTTACCTCGTTTGTAAGGTCCAGTTCAGATACATCCTTCTCCATGGGGTCTTCACTCATATCCCCGGGGATACTCAGTACTCATTCCTTTCTGTCTGCCGTGATAGCAGGTTCTTTTTTTCTTTCTTTCTTTCTTTTTTTTTTCTTCCAAGTGCACTATAAACTCCTGCGGTAGGGCTGGGTCTCTTATCTCTCCCCAGTTTCCAGCACGGAAGGGACCATCAGGACATGCCTGTGGATCAAGGGCAGTGATTTGGAAGGCCTGGATCTTGATTAGTCTTTTTTTCCCTAGGAGGGGCACAGAGCCCAGGTAGGTCTTGTTCTTCTCAAGTAGTTGCCTGTGGATCCAATATCAGATAACAAGGCCATGCTGCTTGGTCTGCACAGAAGCATGCGTAGATATGTCCATTGGTGCTCAAGGACTTGCCCTCCCTCCTGGAGAGCATCATCTCTGTCCTTCAGCATAAGGTTGATTTTCCCTGATGGCGTCAATGTAACAACAGCAGCGACCATAAATGAACATTTAGTATGCTTCAGGCACAGTTTCGTGTATTTTCAACACACTGCTCTAGTTCATCTTCATGATAACTTTGGGAGGCAGGCATTTTGATATCCGCATTTTCAGAACAGAAACCAGAAAGAATAAGCGACTTATTTAAGGTCCTACAGTTGATATGCGAGGGGTGTGTGTTTCAGATTCAGGTCTAGCTAATTCCAAAGCCCGAGTTCATAGAGCAGGGGTGCCTTACTGGTGAAGGCCCTGGAGGCTGATGGAGGGGAGGGGTGGAGGGCTCAGAGAGCCTGGGCAAGGTCAGCCTGGCCCAGATTCTTTTGGAACCCAGCTCAGGAGTCACAGAGGCTTGGCACTCCGGTGGGTCCGGGGCCTCACAGGTTTCTGTCAGTGATGCCTGGGACGTCCTGTGGTGGAGGCGAGTTGTCGCCCTTCGTGAAAATACCAGAAGGCCAGCACTGCCTCACAGACATTCCTAGCTGTGTGCTCTGGGTTCCAAACCCAGCCCCAGCTGTCAGATGTGATTAACAACGTTCATCTCAAAGGGTTACAGTAAGGATCTGTGCTGATATATACAGTAATATACCTGCATGACTATACCTACAAAGTAGGAGAGGCTCAAAAAACGATCTGTCTCCTTTGCTTCTTGTAGGGCACTTCTGTCCCATAGGGTTTCTGCCCTGTACATCCTCTTATTAAAGAATTTCAGATTCCCATTGTCCAGTAAGTGTTACTGTGGGGCGCAGTTAAGGAAGGAAAGTCTAACGTTTATGAAGGGCTTTAGAAACAAGCTATCCATGTTGCTTCCCTGTATTCTCTCCTTTCATCTGCATGGGTACATTAGGAGGGAGGCACTGTTATTAACGAAGAGGAAACTGAGGCCCAGTACTGTGGCCATGGCTTTCCCATGGCCACCGTACTCCCTAATGAACGGCAGGAATGAGATTCTGACTTGTGTCTGACTCAGTGCCCTGAGCAGCACCCATCTCTTCACCCTGTCAGCATGCAGAGTGAGCCCAATTTCCTTTCTCTCCTCTGATGGGGAAGAAGGAGAATTCTGTGAGTCCCATGGCAATGAAGTTGTCCTTGGGGGGTTGGGAGGGTTTAGGCTTACTGGGCCACTTTCTGTGACTCATGTACCCTTTCTTGAGGAAGGGAGGAAGAGGGGTTTGGGAAAGAGGAGGAGCGGGGGAGAGAAAGAGGGCCTGATCAACCAGAGAGCGTCTTGCTGGTGGTTTTTGATGGGCTCTTAGAGATTAGAGTCAATATTTCTTGCTTTGGTCTCACTTGGAATTCACTCTACTGATAATGAAATGTTCTGCTTCAGTGAAAATGTTCCCCTATCCAGATTTTATTTATTTACTTACTTATTTATAACCCACCCCAATCCACAGAGGATTTGAGGTAGCTTACCACAGGATCAGAAACCATAAAACAATGTTAAAATATCAATAAGGGGAGAGAATCAGGACCAAGGAAGATGTAAATAAACTTTGAGAGACAAGACCAAGGCTTGACAATTACAGCGGATTTTTATCGAGTTCTTCCTGATTGCCAAGGAATTTGTGTACATTATTTTATTTAATCCGTAAAAAGAGCCCTGTGAGGTAGGTGCTATTATCATTTCCATTTTGAGGCATAGGGAACCCAGGGCGAGAGAGATGAACTATGATGCCCAAAGTCACGTAGCTGCTGAGGAGTAGAATCAATATTTGGTTTGGTTTTGGAACTCACACCCTTCACCGCTGTCCTGCCCTGCCTCTCCAGTGGACAAAAGACCACAAATATGCAGACCACAGGGGCCTCCAGAGCACTGGGCTTGAGCCTCAAATTTAGTTCTGATCTTCTTGGATGTCAAAAAGAGAGGGAAATAACACATGAAACTCATTCCCTCACACCGTTCAAGTCTTTGCTCAAGGTCACCTCCTCAATGAGGCCCACCCTGACTACTCCTCTTAATAGTGGAGGCTGCCTCTGCCTCGTCCCTGCTGCTGCCCAGTCCCCCTTTACCTTTTCTTTTATGATGGCACATTTTACCTTCTAACATATCGGGTAATATATAAGCTATATTGTATATTGGTTGTAACATAAGGCACCCTTTAACATATTCTTTTTTTTTTTTTGAAGATTTTATTTATTTATTTGCCAGAGAGAGACACAGCGAGAGAGGGAACACAAGCAGGGGGAGTGGGAGAGGGAGAAACAGGCTTCCCGCGGAGCAGGGAGCCCGATGTGGGGCTCGATCCCAGGACCCTGGGATCATGACCTGAGCCGAAGGCAGCCGCTTAATGACTGAGCCACCCAGGCGCCCCTCTTTAACATATTCTTTATTCATACCTTTATTTGTAAATTTTAAATTAACTTATGTGTTTGATATGGTCACTGTTTCAGTGTCCGTCTTCTCCCACTAGAATACAGGAATCACACGGGCAGACATTGTCATCCGTTTGGATCATGGATATATCCCAGGTGTCACAGACAATGCCTGGTATGTAGTAGGTGCTCAATAAATTTTTGTTGCTTGCTTAAATGATTATTTCAGCGAGGAAGAAACAGACCAATATGTCTAAAGTAGGTCACCTTTTTTTTGCTAGCTTGTATTTTCTTTCTTTCCTTTCTGCTTTCTTTTCTTCGTTTATCCAAAAAGAATTTTCCGTAAAGAATTTGAGGCAGCTCTAGCACTTAGCTCTCAGAGCACAGCTTCAGGAGGCTTTTTTGGATGGTAGTCTCTTAGGGTCCCCGTGGCCAGTGACCTTAGTGTCATTGTTATAGCAAATGCATAAATGGGATTCATGAAGCTGATTTTGGTGAGGTCTCTCAAGACAAGCTGGGCATTATCCCACAGCTAAATTGGCAAAGGTAATTTAGTTTAGGGGTCTAGGAATAGTGTCCAAGTACCTTTTCCAAGGACTTGGAATTTGGAGCAGATGCTGTGGGGATGGAGATGGGAAAATTAAAAGCAGAGCATTTATGTGAAATAATTGACTTAAAAGGAGAGGACATCTTTGTGTTCCTAAGAGCTCCCCTCCGGAGTCATATTTCCTGGCTGTAAGCCTAAAGAGTGAAAAGCCAAGGACATTAACAACATTTGTCAGAGGAGAAGCTGAGCTGAGACCAATTGCTCAGGTGGATGCGGGTTGGGGGTGTGATGTGATCTTTTTGTAGGAGCTGGCCTCAGATCTGGGCCAAGCCTCTGAGAGCCACGGACACCAGCCTGTCAACTCAAGGTGAAGGCCAAGGGCACCTGGCTGCCAATCCTAGGGAGAAACATCTGAAACACTGTCTCAGGAGGAGTGGGAGTCAGAACTTTGATCACTCCTCTAGGATCCTATGAAGCAGATTCACTCAACAAATATTTTATGGAGGGCCTCCTCTGAGCAGGCCACTGTTCCAGAAGCTGGGTACACATTAAAAAACAAGACGGTCAGCTTCCCTGCTCTCATGCAACATACATTCTAGGGGGGGCACACTGCCAAGGAACCAGGTTAAAATAATGAATCAAAGGATAATTTCAGACAGTGGTAAGTGCAGTGAAGGAAAAGAAAAGAGAGCTGGGTGATGGAGAGTAAAGGCGGAGGGAGGCTGCTTCTGCCTGGGTGTTCAGGGAGGGCCTCTCGGAGGCGGTAACATTTGAGCAGAGACTTGAGTTATAAGAAGAAAATGGCCATGCAGAGTAGGGAAGAGCTTAGCAGGCAGAACTTTCTCCTCTAGGCAGAGCAGGAAGGCCAGGGAGAGATGAGGTGGGAGGGGAGAGATGAGGTGGGAGAGGAGGCTGGGGGAGTTTGGATTTCCTTCTAGTGTGCTGGGAAGCTATAGGAAGTTTCTCTGTGGGGAATGTGATGGGGCTTGACTTGAACACGGCATCCTAGAGAGCGGCAGTAACAGGGAAGCACAAGAATCCCAGCCCTCCGTTCCCAAAGGGCCCCCAGAAGATGTCCCGTCTGGTGCTTCCTAAGCCGGCTGCATCTCAGAATCACTGGGGGGAACTATTTAAAAAATATAGATTCTCAGGGTCCCCCCACGCTCCAGAAAGTCTGACTCAGTAGGATCAAGGCGAAGCTCTATCTTAAGATGCTGCTGCTGATTGGCTGGGAACAACCAGTGGTCAAGATCCCCACTTTAGGGGAAGTATGCGGAGGTGCAAGAAGGAGAACTGCCTTGTCTGAGGCCACAGGGTGTCTCCTGACCCTGGAGCACTGATGGCCAGGGGTGTCTGGCAACAAGCCACAGGGGTGACTATTGGCTAACGTAGGCAAGAGGGAATTTATTGGCAGGTCATGGGGGCAGCTTGCGGTTGGAAGGGAAGGCTGAAGAACCATACTTGGAAAGGTGGGAGTCAGGTTTGTGGGTTTGCAGAGTTGGAGCATCTCCATTGTCCCATCCAGGTGTCCCCACAGAGATGCATGAGCACCTAACTTGGTTTTCTTCCTTCCTGCCACTCGACTCAAAAGTTCTGGGACAGCGAGAGACCGATTGGCTGGGTTCTGACTGTGGACTCACCCCATTGGCTAGTGGAGGGCACACCCTGATTGACAGTCCTATTCAGACTTCACTCAAGACTTCATCCAAAAGGAAACCAGGGGTCTGTCACCAAAAGAGCAACCACAAAGGCTCACTACCTGTGGCACCTCAGGGGGTTGTAAAGATCACTCATCACTATCATTGTTACCATCATCATAGAACGCTTCCTTATTTACAGTGGGCCACGTACTATTCAAAGCATGGAACATATATGAGCTAATCTAACTCATACTTTAAGGCTATGAGGCAGATACTGAAGTAGGTACTGAGCTTGGAAACTGAAGCACAGAGAAGGTATGTAGAAACTAATGTCTAGATTCTGCTTTTACAGATTCCAAAGGTCATTTACACCTGTTGCCTAGTTCACTCCTCATTTTTAACCTGTAAGGACAGGCATTTTTACAGGTGGAGAAAGTGAGCGTGCACATGCTGTAGAATCTAGTTAGTAAGAAGGGGAGTCCTTGGATTCATACATTCACTCATTCATTCAGCCACTCATCCATCCATCCATCCATTCACTCATTCATTCATCCATCCATCCATCCATCCATCCATCCATCCATCCATCCATCCA
>NW_023270418.1:417129-453584 GCF_011800145.1 Mirounga leonina
CATCCATCCATCCATCCATCCATCCATCCATCCATCCATCCATCCATTTATCAAGCAGCAAGCAGCTGTCAGGTTCTGGGAATTCATTGGTTAACAAGCTGCAGTTTCTTCTCTCCAGGAGTTCACTAACCCTAGGTAGAATGTTTGTGGCAGTGGGAAGAGAAGAGTCTAGAACATGAGGCTGGCCCAGAAACAAAACAAAACAAAACAAAACAAAACCAAGGGCCTCGTGTTAAGGAGCTTGGATTTTGTCTTGAGGGCAACAGCAGAAGGATTTTAAGCTGGGAATGTGTGCCTTATGAAGATGACTCTGCAGTATGAAGAATGGATTAGAGGGGTAAGAACGAAGGTAGGGAGACAGTTGTGGGGTAATTCGGGTGAGAAAGCATGGCTGCCTGGATTAGGATGTTGGCACCGGAGATGGAAGGAAGTGAACAGAGTTGACAGGTAAAAACTGGAATTGACAGGACTTGCTGGTTGGCCGAGGGTGGGGGGTGAGGGCGGGTTTTAGGATGAGCCCAGGGTTTTTGACTTGGGCAACTAGGTGAGGTGTGGTGCCCTATACTGGGGGTGAAGGCTAGCTGAGGAACCATTTGGGTGTGGGAGATGACAGCTCAGTTTTGGCCATGTGGTGTTTGAAGTTCCAGTACGACAGCGACAGGGAGGGATATAGAAGTTTGTAGACCTTTTGCCTCCAGACCCTGTGATCTTCCCAGAATGCCTTGCTAATTGAGAGTCTCCATCTCTGAGGAACACTCAGAAACTGTCAGATAAACCTGAGAGACCCCCTACTTCATCGCCCTCCCATTTCAGATGAGAAAACAGGCCAGAGAAATGTGGTTCCTGGAAGGTCACACAGCAAGTGGATGGTTGAACTAAAACCAGAACATAGGGCTTCCCGGAAGTCCCCTTCCCTACCATCCTACAGGACCCTCGTCCAGAGGTCACACACCAGACACTTGCAGCCGAAGCCAGACTCCAGAAGGACTCTGTCTGGCCTGCAACTAATTCAAACTAGTTGTCTTCATTAAAAAAAAGATTAGGACATTTCAAGTACAAATCCATATTTAAAAAAAAAGATAACAGAAGATCTGGCAACTTCAGGCTCACATGCCTACATGACAGTGACCAGCGACGCTGCATAGTAGCTGTCCCCTTGAAGCGGGACGTGTTCAGTTTGCCACAGTCCCCACTCTTTTCCCCGTCACCGGGGGCGTGTGCTATTTGCCATTTGTCAGCAGGCTTGCTCTGTTGTTTTCCTTAAAGAGCAAAGTCACATATTTTTGGTATCATAACTAAAATATCTCTTATCTGTCCCCAGCTTGCTTCATTTCCCTGGCTTCTGAAAGCATTTGAGTTAGGACCCTACCCCTTCCCCTCTGTGAACCACACATTCCTCTTTTTAAAGCGAGGCGTTTGAATCCGATGACTCCAAGGCCCTCCAAGTCTGCACTTCAGAAATGAGTCGTGCTATTGACAATGCGTAATTGTTCTGCAGATGGTTTTTGAGGGATTGCTCACCCTTGACTCTTTTGTCCTTGAATTATGATTTGTCTAAGCCCTTGGAAGAAAAATGCCTTTTGTTTTGGGAGTTTATCCTTCATCTTTTGATTTTGAAAAAAAGATGAGTACTTCAAACAATGCAGTGTAGCTGCAGTTGTTAGGAAGAGTGCAGTACCGGAGGCTGCCTGGAGACAAGCCAGCAGAAAACTCTAGTCTCCCTTTCTCTTCCCTTCCTCTCTCCTCCTCTCTTCTCCCCTCTCCTCTCCTCCCCTCCCCTCCCCTCTCCTCCCCTCCCCTCTCTTCCTTTCCCCTCTCTTTCCCTCCCTTCCTTTCCTTTCCCATCCCTTCCCCCATCCTTCTCTCTCTTCTCTCTCTCTTTTCTCTTTTGAGCAAAGATGTCATAATCAAAAACCTCTTCTAAAAAGACCAGTCTTATTACCAATAGAGTTTAGGCTGCCCTGAATCCAAAGGGTTATTTCTAAAGACCACCCCCTCCCCAGCCAAACTATCAAATACTCAGTGAAATGAACTCTTGAGTTTTAATTCTGGCTCTGCCGTTAGATGGTTGGTTCATCTTGGGCAAGTAATTTATTTTTCTCTGGGCTTTGGTTTCCCCGTCTATAAAATGGAAGGTTGGAGGAAATGCTTAGATGCTCTTGCATTTCCTTATGGCCCTAACATTTTAGGAGACTGCCGGAGATTTAGAGAATAAGGTAGCACCAGCAGGTAATGTCTCTGTGACTCTCCTTCAGGGTCAGCAAGACCCCGAGATCGCTTCACCTTGAAACTATAATAGTCAGCAGAACGTCTTTGGCTTTCTCTCCTCTGGCTCTCCAAGTTTTTTGTTTGTTTGTTGTTTGTTTTTATTTTAATTTTTTGTAAAGAGTTTTATTTATTTATTTGAGACAGAGAGAATGAGAGAGAGAGAGCACATGAGAGGGGGGAGGGTCAGAGGCAGAAGCAGGCTCCCTGCCGAGCAGGGAGCCCGATGCGGGACTCGATCCGGGACTCCCGGATCATGACCTGAGCCGAAGGCAGTCGCTCAACCAACTGAGCCACCCAGGCGCCCTGTTGTTTGTTTTTATTTAAGTAATCTCTACACCCAACATGGGGCTCGAACTCACGACCAAAGATCAAGAGTCTCATGCTCCTCTGACTGAGCCAGCTAGGTAACCCCCACCCCTTCCCTGGTTATTTAATCAGTGGTGAAGGAAGGATTTCTATCCTTCTCAGTAGATGTGACGTGCCCCCAGTATCTGTCTCACTGGGTAATCTTACTTTTAGCATCATCCCTTTGTTGTAGGATCTAAATGTCTGTAATTAATTCTTCAAATTCCATATTGCCCTCAGACTGCAGGTCCCCAGCCACAAGGATGATGGAGACGATTTAAGCAACAAGTGCACCCCCTCGTGACCAATGTAAAAATTGCAGAAAGGCTCAGTTCAACAAATGCTGAATTTAAATCCTGCCTCTGCCTAACCCTCAAGGTAGGATTTTTAGAAAGGGCATAAAAGTCCTAATAAGTATTATACAGCCTACAAATAGGAAAGTTATTGTTTATGAAGGTTGTATGTCCACTCCCAGAGCCAACATTTGCCCATGTGACATGTCCACCCCCAAGGCTCCTCAGTTCTTGACTTAACAGTTGGGGTAGTGGGTGTGTTGAGCCCCACACAGCCATCCTCCAGTTAGTCCTGCTTCTCAGTGCAGCAGTGGGACTGGTTATTCAGGAACATAATCAGTTCTCAGCTGTTGGAGAGATAGAAACGCATGTTGCAGGAGTCCTTCTTTGTACTGCTAGAAAAGGGTAGGGATAATGTTAGAATCACTTATTCAAATGTTCAAATACTGAGCACCTACTATGTTCCAGAAACTTCCTATGTGACAGGTGTACAAGTTGTGAACAAAACAAAGACCTTGTTTTATGAGCTTACATTTTATTGATGAGGGGAACAAGCCCCAATATTCTTTTCTAATCAGAGATGCTAAGATTCATCAATTGCAAGTAATGGTCGTCTGGTTTGGCAAAAATTTGTGACAATGATTTGGTCAGGGACTGGGGGCCCTAAGGAGATTTAGTGTAGCAGGCTGAAAACAACTGAGGTCTCAGGGCATCACGCTGACAGACAGAAGCCCTACCCCGTGAAGCTATTCTGGGTCCTGAAAGTGGAATCTGAAGGAGGCTGGTTTAAGGTCTTCATTCTCCCAGGTATGATTAGTCTGAGGAAGAGCCTGTGGATGAGAGGAGAAGAGAAAGAGGAAGGTATACAAACACCAGGAGTTGCATATAGTCACAAATCACCAGAGCTGGAAGATCATCTTAGAGGTGATCTCCTGTAATACCCCCATTTTAGAGACAGAGTAACTGAGGTCCTGGCCTGAAATCACAATTAATGATCATTAGCACAGTGGGATTAAAAGTTGAATTTGTATAAATTGATAAGGAGAACAAATATAAATAAGAGTAAATATTATGATTCCAATTTTGATTAAAAATCACATGTGGTTATATTTTAGAGGTGGGATCATAAGGGTTTTAATTTTTTGGGCACACATTGATATACTTTCAAAATATTCCACAGCAAGACTGAGTAAATGTAAAATAAAAATAAACATTATTCAAAAGAACTTGTATTTTCAATGATTCAAGGGAAATAAACCAAAATCCGATAGCAGTGGTGGAATATATATATACATATATATACATATATGTATATATACACGTACGTACATACATACATATATATATATTTCTTTTTTCTACTTTCATGAATCTTCTGCATTTTATTTAATAACTGTTGTAGACATCGCTGGTCTTCCCAATATGCCGTTCCTCCCTTATTCTGGGCATACAGCAGGATTCCCCTTTCTTGGGGATTACTCTCCCTTGGTGGCCCTTGCACTTCTTGTATTCCTTATTCTGCCCAATAGGTTATGACCTGTGCGGTCAATGGAGCCTGAGGGATACAGCGTTCAATTTCCAGCATGAACCTCCCCAGCAGCAGTGAACTCTAAGCCTCACGTTGAGATGGGAGTACCTTAAGCTGGAAGTTTCCTGCACTGCCGGGGGCTGGGCCTGGAGGGCAGCCGCTCTGAACAGGGGCCCAGACATGCTGTGGACTTTGTATGAAAGGGAAATACCCTTTTCCCCTGTGATGTCACTGAGATTTTGGTGGTGCTTGTTACCCCAGCATTTCCTAGTCTACAGCGAGCGAAGAGTACAGCGATACGTATCAACTTATAAAGTAAAAAGAATCATCATCATTTTGTAAAATGTAATCAACGAAATGTACAATATTCAGAAATGTTTGTCAGATTTCACATTAAGGTATATTTGTAGTGAATAGTCAACCTAAGTTTGATTTAAAATCGAGATAATTTTTTTTCAATTAAGGAATATTGATGTGTAATGACTAGTTTACCGAATTGCAGACTTGGACTATTGGGAGGGGCCTCACACTTGCATCTGGCACATTCTACAAGTTCATATAGAGATATGTCAAAACCATCCAATACACATGAATTGTCTAAACTAATGGATTCCGAAACCTTAATAACCAGTAATACCAGGAGAACTTTACAAAAAGTGAGACTTCTCAGTCACACCTGTGGAGTTTTGGTGAAGGAGGCCTCGTACAGGACCTAGCAAAAGGCATTTGAAGAAATCTGCCATGTGATTTCAATCCCAGGTCTGGGAATCACTGGTCAAGAGGATGACTTCAAACTGCCTTTGTCATTCTATTTAAGTTTCGTTTAAATTTTGTGTTCACCTTGAAATTGAAATCACTTTTGCATTTTCAGATCGGGTTCTCTCGAAGTAGAATCCAAGGTGAGGATCCAGGTGCATGTGATGTGCTAAGGCGTGCTCTCCGGAGAAACCTGTAAGGGAACAAGGGTAAGTTGGACAGGGAAGAAGAAGCAGCCGAGCCAGAGGATGATGTCAGCAAAGTCTAGCCTCAGCATGATCTTGCAGGGAGCTCTGGAGTGGGAATGGCAGCCCAGAGTTGTCCCACCTTGAGCCAAGGGAGCTGGGCTTCTGTACACCCCCCAATGATGGGCAGTCATTCGTCACAGGCAGCCTGGACTGCGGGTGATATAAGCTGTGAGGTGGCTCCAGTCAGCCAAGGACAACTTGCTGGTGGAGTAGCAAGTGTGAGCTGTTAGCAGGAATTCAGTTGGCAGCGGGGGGTGAGTGTAGCAGATTGGGGAAAGGGATCCCCGGGGCGCCAACAGCGTCTGCTCTGGTCCAGCTCTGGCACTACTTAGATCCACTTGCTTCTCGTGTTGAATTCACTCCACCTTGTCTCAGCTTCTCCGGGATTCTGGATGGCCACGGTCTATAGCGAAAGCTATAAGAGAAGGATATGGGATGAGTTGCAGCCCCCAGTTCTGTGGCTGGCCCCAAGGCTGCAGTGGATGCTCATCGTCTCCTTTCTGTACCAGCCATGACAGCTTCTCTTCACCTCTGCTAGCATTTCTGCTGGTCTAGGTGGCTTGATGGTGGAATGACCTAGACACTCAGGGGGTCTGGACCCCTTTTTATCATGTTCTTATTAGGCCATGGTTACTATATTTTTTCCCATTTACAGTTAAACTTGACATGAGAGTAAGAAGGGACACTCCAATGGTCCAACAGTTGCTTTAGGTTACCCAATGGTAAACATATTCCTCCCTACCCCCAATATGTGGTAGCAACTCTATGTCCTCATGATAAGGACCAATTACTCCTGGAAGTATGGTGGTGCCTTTCTTTGACTGGTGGTGTGCTGGCACGGAGAGCATGAAATGTCTAAGGAGGAAGCCAGCGTTTTAAATTCAGTGAGCTACTTATTTTACTCCCTGGTGTAAGCATGCTCCTTCTGGGGACCGGGACCTCTAGATTCCCAGAGTCCAGAGTTGTAGGCAAGGGAAGCACAGATTCCCTAAGTGGGTCACTGGGAGTAAAGGTAAGTGGGGCCCCTCTTACTTTAATCTCTTCATTCCCGGACCCAAGTATTCTACCCATGGAGGACATTCCACCTATAGTGGCCATTGGTTTGAGAACACCTGGCTCTTCAGCTACATCTTTAAGAGGCACATTCACCACTATCAGGGTAGCAGCTTTGGGAATAACGTGATATGTGATAAGAGCAATGGAGTCCACGTGCCCATTGCTTTGCTCTTTCGCCATTGATAAGGTTCCTTAGTCCAAAGCAATGCTATCTGTAGTTTCATGTTGGGAAATGAGATACTGTGCAGGGAGGGGACTGGGGTGAGGCGAGTGAGGTGCCTAGGATGCAGACTTGAAGATGACACTCACTCTTTGGTACTCCAGATGCCTCACCTGCCTCACCTTGGTCCTGACCCTGACGCTGTGAGCCCTCGGATTACGGCGCTGGTGGAGGCACTCCAGGCAGGAAAGGCAAGCCGAAATACCTAGAATATGTGTCAATCTTAGTCAGCATGAATTGCTGCCATTTCCAGGATGGAAGCTTCCAGTTATAGCTCACATGTCAGTAGGTTGCTCGTTGGCCTCCTTGGGGGTCTGAATGTTGGTCTTTGCTGCTGACAGGTTGGACATGAGAAGCGTCCGTAGCCAGATCAATCTTGGTGAGAAGAAACGGTGCTGCAGGACCCAGGCATACCCCCCATCTCTGTCACCATAGCTGTTCCACTCATGATCCCATTTCACCAACACTAAGGTGTCCAAGGACAGGGGCTGGCTGACATCTAATGGATCCTGTCCTCTTGGTTGTTTTCATGCCACTTCTGCAGAGGATGTCCTCTGCTGGGCATTTATGTGTGATACAAAGCATACAGTTAGTGGTTTTTAGTATATTCACAGAGTTGGGCAAATGTCACTACAATCCAATTTTAGAACATTTCATCACCCCAGAAAGAAACCCTGTACTCTTGAGCTCTTATTCCCCATTTCTGTTCTTCTCCCCCTCCCTGCTGCCCTGGCCCCAGGCAACCACTCATCTACTTTCTGTCTCTATGAATTTGTCTCTTCTGGGCATTTCACATAAATGGAATCATAGAATATGTGTGCTCTTTTGTGTCTAGTTTCTTTCACTGAATGTAATATTTTCAAGATTCATCCATGTTGTAGCATGTTTTAGTACTTCCTTAATTTTGTTGCCAAATGATAGGCCACTGTATGGATATACATTTTGTTTATCCATTCATCAATTGATGCATGTTTAGGTTGTTTCCATTTTTTTGCTGTTGAGTAATGTTTGTGCACAAGTTTTTGAGGAGATATTTATTTTCATTTCTCTTGGGTATATACCTGAGAGTGGAATTGCTGGGTCAGATGGTAACTCTGTGCTTATCATTTGGAGGAACTGCCAAACTTTTCCATGGTGGCTGCACCATTTTACATTCCCTCCAGCAATGCATGAGCGTTCCTCTTTTCCTGCCACAGATACCTCTAGTACCATGGGATCCGTGGGCCATATGGCCCAAGTGGCAGGGTTACACATACTGCAGACTGAAATTGCTACAGTGTCCTTTCTTGCTTCTTACCCTCAAAACTGGCATCCTTCCTCATCACTCTGGGTCTGAGCAGTATCCCCCAGGGGGAAACGTGCTGCTTCCAAGACCCAAAGAGGCTTAACAAGCCTTGCACTTCTTTCTTGGTAGCAGGATTGTAAGTTACAACATCTTATCTTTTACTTTTACAATATCTTATCTTTTTCTTTGTGCCAGCATGCGTAAAAACCACCGAACCCTTAAAACTTCACAGATAAGGCAGGCAGGGCCCTGAATTTTTAAATATTTATCTCCTAGATATCCAGAGTACTTGTCACTTCTTGATCATCAGGTCAAATAAATATGATGGCATCAATATAATGGACCAATATGGTATTTTCTGGAATGTCTCTTTAGAATATTTTGCAACAGAGGGCATAATTGTTGTACACTCATGTGCTTCCCACCTGAAGCAAATTTCTTCTGACTTTAATTCCTGATGGGTATTAAAAATAATGCATCTGCCAGATCAAAAGCAACACCATATATCAGAGGCCATGTTACTATGTTCTGGTAAAGATAGGAAATATAGCACAACAGCTGCATTTGGTAGATGTCAGTAATCCCCTGTCATCTGCCATATTCATCTGCTTTTTACAGGGGCAAAATATGAATTAAATGCACATATGATCAAGACAATCACTTCTGAATCATTAAAATTTTTGAAGGTGGTACCAATCTCTGCCATTTCCCCTGGAATGCAACTTTTAAAAAATTTATTATTTTGTCTAGAAAGGGTATAGTTTCAGGGGACAAGTATAGCACTTTGGTTCCTTGGGTTTCTGGGTCAACTCAGACTTGTATATAATAGCCCTCAAAAGATCTAGGCATTCCCCTTCCCCAGACATTGTATTATCCTAAATCCTGGCAGTTACCCGAATACTTTGGGGAAGGACTGGAGAAATCACTACTATATATACTTACTGTGGTATTTCAAGGCACTTCCTCAAGGGGACTCAGTCTTTCTTTCTTTAAAAAATAAAAAATTTGGGGGGCGCCTAGGTGGCTCAGTTGGTTAAGTGACTGCCTTCAGCTCAGGTCATGATCCTGGAGTCCCTGGATCGAGTCCCGCATCGGGCTCCCTGCTCAGCAGAGGGTCTGCTTCTCTCTCTGACCCTCCTCTCTCTCATGCTCTCTCTCTGTCTCTCTCAATAAAATAAAATAAAAAATCTTTTAAAAAAAATAAAAAATTATTAAAAGGTTTATATTTTGAAAAATTTCAAGCTTACCAAAAGTTGCAAGAATAGCACAAAAAAATATTGTATGCTCTCTCCCAGAAGCCCCATTCAAGTTTCATCAAGAATGTCCTTTATGAGGGGTGCCTGGGTGGCTCAGTTGGTTAAGCATCTGACTCCTGATTTCAGCTCAGGTCATGATCTCAGGGTTGTGAGATCGAGCTCCACGTTGGGCTGGCTCTACACTGAGCATGAAGCCTGCTTAAGATTTTCTCTCCTTCCCTCTGCCCCATCCCCCCTCTCTCTCTTACAAAAGAAAGAAAAAAAAAAGAATGTCCTTTTTGGCATCTGGTCCAGGTTCACATGCCGTGTCTCAGTGGTCTCCTTCAATCTGCAACTTTCAGGGGTGCCTGGGTGGCTCAGTCGTTAAGCGTCTGCCTTCGGCTCAGGTCATCACCCCGGGGTCCTGGGATCGAGCCCCGCATCGGGCTCCCTGCTCCGCGGGAAGCCTGCTTCTCCCTCTCCCACTCCCCCTGCTTGTCTTCCCTCTCTCGCTATGTATCTATCTGTCAAATAAATAAATAAAATCTTTAAAAAAAAATCTGCAACTTTCATGACTTGTACATGGCTATGAAGATCACCTGGCCAGTCATGTTGTAGAATGTTCTTCAACATGGCTGTGTCCAGGATTTTCTCATGATTAGCCCTGGGTTATACAGTTTGGTCAGAATACCACAGAAATGATGCTAATGCTGCATCCTTCTCATTGCAATCCTACATAATGTGGATTTGCGGTATTAATTTGATCACTTGATCAAGATGGTGTCTGCCGTGGTTCTCCACTATAGTTACTTTTTTCCCCCTTGTAAAATAGTATGAATTTTGTAGGGGAAATACTTTGAAGCTATATTAAATTCCTCGTCTCATTTTAATCCTCTAGTTTTAGCATCCATTGAAATTTCTTGCCTGAATTAATTATTACTTCAATGGTTGCCAAATGTTGATTTCCTAATTCCATCAATCTTCAGTTGGCATTCTACTATAAGGAAACACTTTTTCTGTTCCCCATTTATTTTTCCATTTATACATTTTTGTCATCATGGACTCACTGATTCCCATTGTTTCATGAGTTATAATCTGGTACTATCAGCATTTACTTTGGTGCTCATATTGTCCCAGATTTTTCCAATAAGAGTCCCTTTAAGCTGGTTTCTGTGTTTGTTTGTTTTTAAGATTTATTTATTTATTTCAGAGTGAGAGAGAGAGTGTGCGCACACATGCGTGACCATGGGGAAGGGCAGAGGGAGAGAGAGAATCTCAAGCAGACTCCCCACTGAGTGTGGAGCCCGACACAGGGCTCAATATCACGACCCAGAGATCATGACCTGAGCCAAAATCAAGAGTTGGACGCTTACTGACTGAGCCACTCAGGCACCCATCTGTGTTTGTTTTCTATGTCTCCAGCATTCTTTGAGTGCTTCCTTACTTTCTCGAATAATACAATTTTTCCAAGTTCATCTTTGGCTTTTTTCCTGCATCTGTCCTGGGATCAGCCATTTTTTTCAAGGAGACTTCCTTTCTTTAAATGGGGAATGGTATGTAGAAACTAAAATCTATTGGAGTATTGCTGTTTAGAGCCCTGACCCCACACCACCAGTTGTCAGAGCTAGAATATACGTATGTGTGTATATATGTATATGTATCTGTGTGTGTTTATACATAGACATTAATATAGATATTTCTGTATCTATATACATATTGAAAACCATTAGCTTACACCTATACCTCTAATTCCAATTCAGCACCAATCCAACAATTGGTTTGGATTGGATATAGCTTTCCCTGTATTTGCCTTTTCCAACTGTGAGAAATCTGGCTCCCATTATGCTCAATATATTTATTGCTGAATCCTCCCCTGCATATGACCAATAACCTGACCACGCTAGGCCAGCATTCTGCTTGGACGCCCTCCTCATGCAGGCCCTGATCCTGCTGTGCTCGTCTCCTCACCCCCCTGCTCTGATGTCCTCCTGGCACTGGCTTGTCAGCCTCCCTTTCGATTGATGGGTGTTAGGTCTGAGACCTGGCTCAGGTCTGGAAACTGGGTAAAGCATCATGACACTCTGTTGAGATGGCTGACCTCAACCTTGGGCTCATTCATTCTTGATGTCTCTTGATTATATATATTAAGTGATCGATGCCGGCAAACATTTATTGCCCCGATGAATACCGTGCTCCGCTTTCCATCTCCACAGATTCCTCCAGGTCAGGCCGCCTGGCTGCTATTCTGATACTGTCACCCATTGTGGGGATTAAAGTCATCTTGTCGTTGATGATTAATGCTGCCATCTGGCCTCTACTACTCCAGAATGCTATCATCCCTTTTGAAACCAGAGAGCCCAGCTTCGTAATAGCATCTCCTGCTGCCAGTTTTAGCCTGCAGAGGACAGCCTCCACGGAGCTTCTCCACCGTGCTGACACCCTCCTCCTCATTCATTCCTTTTCACCTTGGTAGAGGTAGTGTCCTCTGGGCTGTTCTGAGGTGCAGAGCCTGAACTGGGCGTTCTTGCACAAGTGATGAGATAATGGAGTGTTCTCATGAGAAACCTGTGAGAGAGTGAGGGGAGTGGAATGGGGAAGGGGCAGAGCTAAGCATGGAAATGGTTTCAGGTAAAATCAAGTCTCGTCTTGACCTTAAGTAACGTGGAGTCCGTCCTAGCTTGAGGCAAGAAGGAGGGGTTTTTGTCACTTTGATCCCCCTTGACCAGGCATCTCAGGGTGAGCTAGCTCCATTTACCCAAGGACCAGCCTCTGGAGAAGGTTGCAGATATGAGCTATTAACAGTGGCACTTGTGCCCGTTGGTGGACGGACAGATGGAACCAAAGCAACAAAAAGAGTTTCAGGGATCTGGACAGGTCACCAGCAGTGTCTGCTACACCTGGACAGGCTTCAACCATAGGTAACTCTGAATCTGCTCATTTCCCCAGGACTGGGGACATTTCCCCCGTCCATTCAACTCTGGTTCTACTCCACGACTGTTCCACGACCTCTTCTTTCCTTAAGCCTCTGATACCTTTGCCATCATCCTCACTGTCAGCTGATGACCTCAACAAGGACAATGGAAACGATCAGAAGAGACATTCCCCAAAGTTCCACCTCCATATCTGTCACCCACCTGAATCTTTAACTATGTACCTCCTCCTCCCTTCTGTTACTGTAGGTGAACCATCCCTTCTCTACTGTCACTATTCCTACTAAGGCCAGCCACGTGTGGTAAGAGTAGGAGGTTGGAAGGTGAAGCTCCACCCAGATGGCACGGCTGGCCTACCCGGGGCCACTCTGATCCAAGTGTAAGGGCTGTGGCAGGGTAAGACATATTCTAACCACTCTCTGATCTCCTGCTGGTCGCCTCCTATTGGCTGAACCAAGGAAGCCCAGGTGTTGGAAGGGAGCCTCCTAGGGGCACAGAGAAAGGCGGAGAAGGGTGGAGAACTGGTTGAGGTGGGGGTACGTAGACAGTACCCAGCACAGCCATCTATATACTGATGATTTCCAAATTTCCATCTCCACTGGAACCTCTGAGTTCCAGACTCCTATAACTAGTTTCCTGTCGAATTAGCCTATCCATTGCTGCATAGCAAATTACCACTCATTTAGAGGCTTCAATCAGCACACATTTATTGTCTCAGAGTTTCTGGGGGGCAGGAGTCAGGGCACGGCTTAGCTGGGCTCTGCTTGGGTGGGGAGGGGGCTCTCACCAAGCTGCCACGGAGGCACATTTGATCTTTCATATGGGATCATATTTGGCTCCAAGGGTTTCAACTAAAGACTGTGGATCTGTCTTTATAAAATGGTAGTGGTTTGCCCTGCCAGCGATCTGAAGGATGTATTGTTCCCTGGGGGGTGAAGCCGAGACCATGGAGGGAGGGGAGGAGTCTTGGGCGCCAGTTGCCATTTGTTGACAGTATTCTTCAGTCTGGGATGACTCTGCACAAGTCAGTACTATTCTGAGGACTGTTGTGGCTGCGACTTTTTAGGTAGTTTCAAGTTGTCTTCCTAGGGGAGCATGACTGAAACAATCGATCCTATCTCTGTCAGGGCGGTTGTGTGGGTCAACATTTACAGCGAGGACCCGAGGCTGGGCTGTTCCACCCTCTGCTTATGGAGTACCCCAGAGAGTGGCAAGGAGAAGAAAACACCTTCCTGGGGTGTCAGGACTGCGGTCATGTGGCTGTGGGACAAGTACAGTCATTCTTCACACACTTGCTGTGAGGCGGAACCTCTGATTTTCCAGGAGGGGGAGCAGAGAGAATAACCAGAGGGGTACAGTGGTTGTGAAAACGGTCCTGACTTTTCATTTTACTTGTTAGAGATTCAAGGGTCTCACACACTTGAATGGACCGGTCCCACAATTTGGTGTCACCCAAATGAATAGGATTTTTTTTTTTTTTTTTTTTTGGCACCTCTGACAACTAGAGAAAACAATGTCTAATCAACTTTCTAGACTCTCTGACATTTAATATTCTGGCTTCTGCTTACCCTTCCACCCACATTTATTACTACTATCCCTCTCCTATTTTCTGGCATAATCCTTAAAAACCTTGTCCATAGGGTGCCTGGGTGGCTCAGTTGGTTAAGCGACTGCCTTCAGCTCAGGTCATGATCCTGGAGTCCCTGGATCGAGTCCCGCATCGGGCTCCCTGCTCGGCAGGGAGTCTGCTTTGCCCTCTGACCCTATCCCTTCTCATGTGTTCTCTCTCATTCTCTCTCTCTCAAATAAATAAATAAAATCTTTAAAAAAAAAACAACAAAAAACCTTGTCCATAAAAGACATAGTTAATGGATCCCAGAACCCTATCACACTGAGTGTGGCTGGAATTGGAGAATTCCCCTGAAGACAGCACTCAATAGACTCTACCAATCAATTGGCATTAACCTGAGGAGGAAACGTGCACCTTGTTTATGCTCCCTGAGTAATTTTTGTGCCTTTCCTGAAATTACCTCCTGTCTTCCAGCTTCCCCTGTCACCATCTCTTGTTATAAAAAATTGTCTTTTCTTAAACTTACACACCTCCCAGAACTATGTGAGTATCAAAAGATCAAAAAAATAGGGATGCCTGGGTGGCTCAGTTGGTTAAGCATCTGCCTTCGGCTCAGGCTATGATCCCGGGGTCCTGGGATCGAGCCCCGCATCAGGCTCCCTGCTCAGCGGGAAGCCTGCTTCTCCCTCTGCCGCTTCCCCTGCTTGTGCTCTCTCTCTCTCTCTCTGACAAATGGATAAATAAAATCTTAAAAAAAAAAAATCAAAAAAATAGTTGTAGAAAGGCCCTTCCCTGAAGCCGTGCCATGTTTGCGACCCCACCCTCTGTGCTCTGTTAGCTCGGAGATGGTAGTTCCTGGTAGCCGATATCCCCTGGCATCCTGAGAGCATGCCGTAGTGCAACATCTTGTCTGTTTCTACATCTCCCACGGGGTCAGAGCGGGTTGCCAGTGTTGATACCTGATATCGACTTGTGAGTCAACTAATGACTGGACAGGAATGGCCGTCTTGTCCAGCAGAATGTGCAACGTGGCATCAATCCAGATTCCAAGCAGGCTGTGGATACCAGGGCGCAGTGCTGCAGAGGTCTGAAAAAAACCAGCCTGCCTTTGACACTGATTTGTGTGGCTGGCTGGCTCACAAGTCCTTTAGTGCCCATGTTTCTACAACTACAACCTTTCCCTTTTGCTGGTGACAGATCCCACTTTCCTGAAAAGGGATGATGGTTTGTGAATAAACAGGAGCCTTCAGAATGCCCCACATTTTGTCTCTAGCAATTGGTCTAGGTGGTCATGCGACCAGTGCTGGACCAGTGAACATCATCCACTGAGGTTTTTGTTGTGGTTGTTGTTTGTTTGTTTTTTTGGGGGGGGTTGTTGTTCTTCTAACTGGAAGTAGCAAGGAAATTTCCTTTTCATATGGAGCCTCTAGCGAAGATCAGGGGAGGATAGTTTATCCCCAGAGATCAAGGTGATGAGGGTTATTCCCATCTGTTGCAAGAGTTTGAGGGACTTTAAAAATGTTATGGTGAATGGGATTTTTGTTTCTGATGACACTTCTGTGTTCACATGGACTGTGTGCATACTTAGAGGGAAAATGTGAAACAGTCCCACAGCGGGGCAGAAATCTTGGTCTTAATTTTAAGACTATACCTGGCTTTCTTTGGACTCCACCTTTGTTCTTCTCTCTTTCTGTCTCTTATTGCACTTTTTTTTTTTTTTTTAAGTAGGCTGCACACCCAGTGTGGAGCCCAACACGGGGCTGGAACTCATGACCCCAAGATCAAGACCTGAGCTGCGATCAAGAGTCGGACACTTAACCAACAGAGCCACCCAGATGCCCCCCTCTTGGTGCACTTTAAATTTCTGAGTCACAGTGGATTTTTGTTCTCATCGTCACTGTTATCCCCCGAGTCCCTGCTTTCAGCTTTTTTTTCATGTGATTTTCATGCACCAACTCACATGTATTAAAATCTCATACACAATCTTGGTTAGTGTAATAAATTTAATTAAGTTTTGGTGTCCATGGGAATTTGGCCCATTGTTTATCAGAAAGCAAAAACTAGAATGTAACTTGATAATAATAATTACTAACACTTATGTATCACTAGCAGTTCTAATCACCTTATATATAAACACACTTGATTCCCGAACAACCTTCTGAGCTAATATCAACATCAACATGATTTAAAAGTCTGTGCCATTGGGGTGCTTGGGTGGCTCAGTCAGTTAAGCGGCTGCCTTTGGCTCAGGTCATGATCCCAGGATCCTGGGATCGAGTCCCACATCGGGCTCCCTGCTCAGTGGGAAGCCTGCTTCTCCTTCTCCCACTCCCCTTGCTTGAGCACTCTCTCTCTGTCAAATAAATAAATAAAATCTTAAAAAAAAAAAAAGTCTGTGCCATTATTATCTTTGTTATTCAATAAAGTTGGATTTAAAGGCCATTTTTTTATCCTTTGATTTTGTCCTCTCCATATTGTTCTTTTTTAAAAAAAAGATTTATTTATTTATTTGAGAGAGAAAGAGAAAGAGTGGGAGGAGGAGCAGAGGGAGAGACTCTTCAAGCACACTCCCCGCTGATCACGGAGCCTGATCTCACGACCCTGAGATCATGACCTGAGCCGACACTCAGGTCGGACTGAGTGTCAGACACTCAATCAACTGAGCCACTCACGTGTCCCATGTCCTCTCCATATTTTTCTAATCAACTTTATTGAACTAAAATTTACATATCACATTTTATGATATGTGCCCATTTTGTGTGCATGATGTATAGTCAAAGTGAGTTTTGACAGATACATACATCCATATAACCATAACCCTCAGTCAAAATACAGAACTTTTCTATTACCCTAAAAAGGGTCTTCATGCTTTGTTGCAATTGGTCTCCCAACCCCACCCATTACCTCAGACAACCCCTTGTCTGTATTCTGTTACTAAAGAGTGATTTTTCCTGATTTAAAATGGACTAGTACATTATCTCATTTTTTGTGTCCTGTTTCTTTCTTTTTAAAAAAGATTTATATTTTTGAGAGAGAGAGAGAGGAAGAGCATGAGCAGGGGGAGGAACAGAGGGAGAGGGACAAGCAGACGCCTTGCTGAGGGTGGAGCCTGACATGGGGCTCCATCTCACAACCCTGAGATCAAGACCTGAGCCAAAAACAAGAGTCAGACGCTTAACCAACTGAGCCACCCAGTCACTGTTTCTTTCTTGCATGGGTCCAGACTTTCTTCTTTTTATTGCTGAGTGTACTCCATTGCATGAATTTACCAAAATTCATTTATCTATCTGTTCACTTGTTGTTGAATATTTGGACTGTTTCAAGTCTTTGGATATCGTGAATAAAGCTGCTGTGAACATTCGTGAACAAGTCTTTGTGTGTGTATGTACTTTTACATCTCTTGGGTAAATACCTAGGAGTGGAATTGTAGGACCATGTGGAAAACTATATGTTTAACTTTATAAAGTCATGCCAACCCCTTTCTCCAAAGTAGTTGTACCATGTTACATCCCCACCAACAACGACTAAATGCTCCACTTCCTCCAAATTCTTTCTAACCCTTCATGTTTCCATTCAGTTTGGAATATTCTTTAACTTCCCTAGTTTTCTTCTTCTTCTTCTTTGAGGGTGGGTTATTGTTTTTTTTTTTTAAGGTTTTATTCATTTATTTGAGAGAGAGAGAGATAGTGAGAGAAAGCATGAGCAGGGAGGAGAGGGAGAAGCAGGCTCCCCGCTGAGCAGGGAGCCTGACATGGGGCTTGATCCCAGGACCCCGAGATCATGACCTAAGCCAAAGGCAGACGCTTAACCGACTGAGCCACCCAGACAATCCAAGCATGGGTTATTTAGAACCACATTACTTAATTCCCAAATATTGGGTATTTCCCAAATATCTTTTAGTTATTGATATTTAATTTAATTATTTTCTGTTCAAAGAAAATACATTGTATGCTTTTAATCCTTTTAAATTGATTGGGACTTTATGACAAAACCAAAAGACAACTGACAGAATGGAAGAAAATATTCGCAAATGTCTTATCAGATAAAGGGCTAGTATCTAAAATCTGTAAAAAGCTTATCAAACTCAACACCCAAAGAACAAATAATCCAATCAAAAAATGGTCAGAAGACATGAACAGACATCTCTCCAAAGAAGACATCCAAATTGCCAACAGACACATGAAAAATTGCTCAACATCACTCAGCATCAGGGAAATACAAATCAAAACCATGATGAGATACCACCTCACACCAGTCAGAATGGCTACAATTAACAAGTCAGGAAAAGACAGATGTTAGCGAGGATGCACAGGAAGGGGAACCCTCTAACACTGTTAGTGGGAATGCAAGCTTGTGCGGCCACTCTGGAAAACAGTGTGGATATTCCTCAGAAATTTGAAAATAGAGCTACCCTACGACCCAGCAATTGCACTACCAGGTATTTACCACAAAGATACAAATGTAGTGATCTGAAAGAGCACCTGCACCCCAATGTTTATAGCAACAATGTCCACAATAGCCAAACTATGGAAAGAGATGTCCATTGACAGATGAATGGATAAGGAAGATGTGGTGGGTATATATATATATATATATATATATATATATATATATATATACACACACACAGTGGAATACTACTACTCAGTCATCGAAAAATATGAAATCTTGCCATCTGTAATGACATGGATGGAACTAGAGGATATTATACTAAGGGAAATAAGTCAATCAGAGAAAGACAATTATCATATGATCTCACTCATATGTGGAATTTAAGAAACAAAAGAGAGGATCATAGGGGAAGAGAAGGAAAAATAAAACAAGATGATATCAGAGAAACAAACCATAAGAGACTCTTAATCATAGGAAACAACCTGAAGGTTGCAGGAGGGGAGGGGAGAAACTGGATGATGGACATTAAAGGGGGCACGTGATGTAATGAGCACTGGATATTATATAAGACTGATGAATCACTGAACTCTACCTCTGAAACTAACAATACACAATATGTTAATTAATTGAATTTAAATTAAAAAAATAAAATTACCTTGGAATGTTTATATACTTGATTGATGGGCACATAATTTATGTAATCTTGAAGAATTTTAGACTGAAACTAATTTATGTTTTTGGTAACCTCATATGTGGTTTTTCAAACATGTTATTGTAAAATATGTGCTTATGCTAAATAAATTTAAACATTGCAAAAGGTTATAAAAAATTTTAAAAATTAAGATAAAAATAAAAATTCAACTATAAAAAAATTAAAAAAATAAATTGGGACTTTAAATACCATGATCCTGGATAGGGTCTAGCTTGTCAAACTTGAATGAAATTTTCTTGAAGTTTGATATATTTAATTTTAAGTAATTTTTAAAAAGATGACAAATAGCTCGACTTGGCTGCAACATGAACCTCTTCTTCTTTTTTTTTTTTTTTAAGATTTTATTTATTTATTTGACAGAGAGAGAGACAGCGAGAGAGGGAACACAAGCAGGGGGAGTGGGAGAGGGAGAAGCAGGCCTCCCGCAGAGCTGGGAGCCCGATGTGGGGCTCGATCTCGGGATCCTGGGATCATGACCTGAGCCAAAGGCAGCCATTTAACCGACTGAGCCACCCAGGTGCCCCAACATGAACCTCTTCTTAAAAGGAAGACCCGGGACATAAAACTGAAAATGTTTCCTGGCACTTGACAAACGGAAAATGTATTGCTGACAAGAATCATGAGTTGGAAGAAGTATGTGCTAAATCCCTGATCTTTTATAAGAAGTCAGTAGATTGTGCCTGATGTAGAGAACTGTGATCTTAACCTGTAAATTTATCATTTAAAGTTATAAAGATAACTACTAAAAATTAAGAATAGAAACTCTAAACTGTGATTCCCCCACCCCCCGCCCCAGGGAATGGAATGGGAGGGCTTTTATCTTTTATTTTATGCAATCCTGTGTCATTTGAAGAAAATACTTAGAATTTGTGTGTGTGTTACCCCTATGATTAAAAAGGTCTAACAAAACAAAACAAAACAAAGGATAGGGTGGGCCAGGCCATGGAGGCCTTGAATGCCAAACAAAGGTGAGTGCACTTTATTCTCTAATTATAAAGCCTCCTGGTGTGGGCTCATGCTGCTTGGCCGTGGTGCCCAGACTCGTCATTAGCTGTGAAGGCTCTGGAACAGTGATTCTCTGCAAGAAGGATGCTGGATGGGTGGGGATGGGCAGAGGCTGAGGTTGATTAACATCTTGTGAGGTTTTGTGTGTCCAACGAATCTGGGCCTCCAGTGGCCAGCAGGCCCCCAGAAGGAAGTCACAGGAGCTGTCTGGCATCTTGATAAGCCCTCGTTAGGCACCAGTTTTCAGTGGAGCTCCTGAAGTCACCCTCTGACAAGGCAAAGAGCAAACAGAAAAACTCTTCCTTCCCGCATGGTCCCCCCACCTCTCCGGTGAAAAGAATGGAGGAAAGGTAAGGATTTGCTTTAGGATTTATCTTATTTCCAAAGCCCAGTGTTAGTTTTTCTAATTAGTTCACATCTTTTTTTTTTTTTAAGATTTTAAGATTTTATTCATTTATTTATTTGACAGAGAGAGAGACGGCGAGAGAGGGAACATAAGCAGGGGGAGTGGGAGAGGGAGAAGCAGGTTTCCCGCCGAGCAGGGAGCCCGATGCGGGGCTTGATCCCAGGACCCTGGGACCATGACCTGAGCCGAAGGCAGACGCTTAACGACTGAGCCACCCAGGCACCCCATTAGTTCACATCTTTGACTCCACCTTGGGGTAGGTATGTGTGGGTCTCCCTTAGGAAGAGGCAGGAAACGTCCACCTGACAGCTTTGGGTGCTGGCAAACTCGACTGTGGGAGATTTGACTAGGGTCACCAGAACTTCTCTTCTGGTTCACCTTTCTCTATTGTTTTGTTTCCTCCAAATGTTCAAATCTGCGAAATGGGAGCAATAATGGACATAATTTCATCCAGCCGATGACCAACTATTATTGCTCACGGGGACAGCAGAGTATTTCTAAGCATGTGTACAACACTCTTAAACTGGATGACTAACTTCACACCGTGGAATGTAAGTGAGCAGGCCAGTCCTCTAAGGAATGACTCTGCCTCACGGAGAGATCTCATCACGTGTCCTTCGGTGTTTCTGCCAACTTTTGCCTCTCAGACTCTGTGATGTTCTTTCCACCCCAGGCGTCCTTCCTATGATAGTCCCCTGCCGATTGCCTCTGAGGCTGCTTTTCTGGGGGAGAAAAAGGGTCCAGGATGCTTTTCCTTTCAGCAATGGCTTTCACTCACCTAGTTCTAGTTCAAGATGTTATTGACCATTCTCCTGTGGTGTTTCTGAAGTTTGCCTCCTGGTAGATTCAACATCCTCCCTCCCCCACATCCTCACATATGCTCACACACAGACACTCACATAAAAACCCACTCACGTGGGGCGCCTGGGTGGCTCAGATGGTTAAGCGACTGCCTTCGGCTCAGGTCATGATCCTGGAGTCCCGGGATCAAGTCCCGCATCGGGCTCCCTGCCCGGCAGGGAGTCTGCTTCTCCCTCTGGCCCTCCTCCCTCTCATGCTCTCTGTCTCTCATTCTCTCTGTCTCAAATAAATAAATAAAATCTTTAAAAAAAAAAAAAACCCACTCACGTGAGTACAGACACACTCATGTAACTTTGGGTTGTCTGTTTTGTTTTATTGTGGACTAGAAATGATCACTTTTTTCTTTACGTGTAGCCCAGTGGAAGCTCAGCTGTGTATTTTTATATTCTAGCAATGAGCAGGAGAGCACGGCAGCTATGGTTGGAGACTGCAGATAGGCTGTCTGGGAATAAGTCGGGGCTCTGAACCTGGCGCTTAGTGACCTTGTGTCTCCGTGAATGCTCTGTGCCTCCATTTCTTGTCTGAAAAGAGACGATCATGTTAGCACTCACCTCTTAGGGTTATTTGGAACATTTAATGAGAAAAATGTACCCAGTGCCTGGCACATATTGGGTGCTCCATCATAGTTAGCTGCTACTCTTAGTCCAAGTGCCCACTATGCCCTTGCCCTCTGGCTCCTGGACCTACCTGCACTCACGACTTTCACTCATACCAACCTGGTCATAGAGCTCAAGGCCTTCTCTAGTTCCTGTCACTCATTTCTCAGAGTGGTTGTGAGGGTTCAATGAGGGAATGCGTCTCATGATTCATCTGAGTAAGGGGCAACTGTTAGTATTATCTCCCCCTAAACAAATGTATATTCCACGCTCCCCCTGGGACCTGCTCCCCTAGGGTAGGGTTCAGCCCCGGGGGCCAAATCTAGCCTAGAAACCGTATCTGTAAATTAAAATCTTATCTCAACCCAGGCATACCCGTTTGTGTACATAATGTCTATGGCTGCTTTCACACTGTAATGGCAGAGTTGAATCATTTCAGCTTAGACCCTATGGCCCACAAAGCCTAAAATATTTTTTTATCTGGCTCTTTGAGGAAAATGTTTCTTGGCTCCTATACTAGAGTAAAAGATGAAGGCAGATTAAATGTTGTTTGAGGTAGAGATGAGAGAAGAGAATTAGGTATTTCAGGTCACGCCTGAGTGGGTTGAGGTATGGATAGGTGACTGGAAGCTGGGGAGACCCAACCGTGGAGCCTTCCAGTGGCATTCTGAGTGTGACGCCTAATTGCAATCCAGCTTGACCTTGTGCGTAAAATCTAGAACCTGGAGAAACCACCCAGAAAAGAAATTACTCTCAGCAACCAGAAGAGTGAGTGTATGTATAAGGAGGGCACTGCCTAGAATTGAGTGGGAAGCAACTGAGAGGAAATCTGATTCTTGGAGACCAGGCAAAGGGACAGAACATCTAAGCTACCCAGGTGGTCTAAGATCCTGCTGTCTGCCAGCCCTGAAAGTAAAGAACTATCAAATCCCTGAGTGGAAGGAGTGTGGAGGCCATGTAATCCCAACCCCTCCTTCTATGGATGGGGATGCTGAAGCCAAAGAGGGGAAGGGTGAGCCCAAGTTTACACAAGGAATTGATGGATAAGGAGCCAATACTTGATCTTAGTGCACTTTGCACCAAGCTAACTTTAAATCCTGTTCCTACTTCTCTTTCCAGATACTATCCTGGGGCTGGGAGAAGGCCCCTCCCCAAATTTTTGAGAGAGAGGGCTTCATTTGTTCTACAATAAACAGCAAGCTACAGTTCTCAATTAAGAGCTGAGCAGGGAGCCTGATGTGGGACTCAGTCCCAGGACTCTGGGATCATGACCTGAGCCGAAGGTAGACGCTTAACTGACTGAGCCACTCAGGCGTCCCTGGTGCTACCATTTCTAGTTTGAGGGCTGTTGTTAGAAGCAACCAATGAGAGGCTGTGTAATAAAGAAATTGGCTGCCTTTTGTCCCTGGTTCTTGGGAAGTAGCATCTAAACCCTTGGAATCTCCTGAATGATAAGACTGTATTTGTTATTCATGGTGGGCCTTCCAGACCACACCTGAGAGTTTATGGTAATGGGTTGACTCATGGTAGGCCCTAGACAATTAATACTAACTAGATGACTCAGAATGGGGGCTACCCTTGCTAGAAAGACCAACCATGTGGTTAGAGGGTTGGGGCTCTGAGTCCTGGGGAGGGTCGGGGCCATCAAGACCACATGGTCAGTGAGTCAATGAATCATGTCTGCATACTAGAACTCCAATAAAAGCTCTGGATTCTGACGCTCGAACTAAGCTTCCCTAGTTGGCAATCCTCTGCATATTGCCATGTACTGCTGTGCCAGGAGGGGGACACATTCCTGAGGGTGATGGAAGCTTCAAGGCCCAGACCTTGCCCTATATGCCTCTTTTTTTTGCCTGGTTCTGATTTGTATTCTTTTGCTATAATAAAACTGTAATCATAAGTGCAGTGCTTCTCTGAGTTTTGTGAGTCATTCTAGAGAATTATTGAACCTGAGGGGATAGTGCAAACCACTGAATTAATAGCCAGCTGCTTAGAAGTGAGGTTGGCCAGAGGTCCTCCAAACTTGCAGCTGGAGTCTGAGGTGAAGGCAGTCTTGTGAGGACTCTTGTTTGTGTCTCTCTCTTTTTTTTTTTAAGATTTTATTTATTTATTTGACAGAGAGAGAGAGAGACAGTGAGAGAGGGAACACAAGCAGGGGGAGTGGGAGAGGGAGAAGCAGGCTTCCCGCGGAAGGGAAGCCTGATGTGGGGCTTGATGTGGGGGCTCGATCCCAGGACCCTGGGATCATGACCTGAGCTGAAGGCAGTCGCTTACCGACTGAGCCACCCAGGCGCTCCTCGTTTGTGTCTTCTGTTAGGGTGTACTTGAGAATGTTGAGTTATGAGAGAGTTCTGGGGGCAGAGTCCATTCTGACCTTGAGACAAAGTACAAGAGCGGTTCTCCTGGGAAGTTGGCCTATTTATATATATCATGAATGTGGGACTGACTAGACTTTGGTCTTCAAGCCTGCCAGAAAACCCAGGGCCCTAAGGGGTTTGCGTGAGTGAGATTAGGCTCATTAGGCGTCACACTCAGTCTCATTCCTGACATCACTTTGTCCCCAACCCTGAGCGTCTTTTATTTTATGCCCCATGTTTAATTCATACCGTCATGGATAACCTAGATGTCATTGAGGGCCTTGCATTCTTCCATCACCTCTGTCTCCAGGATCTGTTTTATACCTGACCTCTTTTTTCTCTGATGTATCGTTCCGGAAGAAAGTTCATCTAACTTGATTTACACACATCCACACATAGAACTCCCCCTCCCCTCACCAACCTACCCACATTATTCGTAAGTGTGATGTAGACTTCACTGAAGATTTGAGGGTCATGAGAAGAGGTCATATGTCAAGTAAACAAATAATCTATGTATAAATATTACACATTTCTGTTTTCCCTCACGAGAGATTTCTCACCGGCCCTTTGTCTTACCTGGTAGCCGGCCAGCCATCTGCCATCTTGCTAATTCCCCTCTTCCTCTTTCTTCTCTGTTTCTTTCCTTCTTTCTCATAAGCAAAAATAAATTCTTCACATTTTCTCAGTTGCCTGATGTGTAGGAGTCAGTCAACTCCTTTCTGGATTTCTCTCAGAGGGAATTGATCCTCCGTGGGAGGAGGGCCAGTCAGAAGCCTCCTATCCAGCCATCTTGCTCTTAATTGTATTTTTATATTCTAGCAAGAGCAACCAGAAAATGAAGTAAAAAATATCATGTGCAGCAGCATTAGAAAACATAAAATACTAATTTGACAAAAGGTGTGCAAGACTTATGTAGAGGAAACTACAAAAAGTTGCTGAGAAAAATTAAGGAAGACCTAAGTAAATAGCAAGTAATACCATGTGTATGAATTTATTTATTTATTTATTTTTAAAGATTTTATTTATTCATTTGACAGAGAGAGACACAGCGAGAGAGGGAACACAAGCAGGGGGAGTGGGAGAAGGAGAAGCAGGCTTCCCGCGGAGCAGGGAGCCCGATGCGGGGCTCGATCCCAGGACCCTGGGATCATGGTCTGAGCCGAAGGCAGTCACTCAACCAACTGAGCCACCCAGGCGCCCCATGTGTATGAATTTAAAGACTCTTTATTCTAAGAATGTCAATTATTTCCAAATAAATGAATAGATTCAACACAATCACAGAATGTTAGAGATGATCAAGGGGTGCAGAGACTGCTCCCAATATCCCTTGTCCTCCTTGGTCAGGTAAGAATTCTGAGAGTTTCAGAACAGAGAAAGGACCCATCTCCCAGCCCCCTTGGTGCAGATGGCACTGTGTAAATGACTCCTGGGTCAGGGCTCTAATAGAAGGGGCATGGCTATCCCCCTACCCCCAGTCCCCACCCTGGGGTTGAATGGGGCTGAATGCTGATGTGGCCGGTAGCCATGTAGGACCATAAGGCCTCTAGGGGAGACAGGAGCAGCAAATTGGAAGGAATGCTGGTGTCTGCGGGGCTTGGAGTATTCAGGCCAAGTCTAATAAACTGGGAGGAACATCAGGCAACGTGTGCTTGCCTTGTGAGGCTTTATAACTAAAGAATAAAGTATATCATAGGGTGATTGGAAGTTCACCGTGGCCTGACCCCATTTCTTTTGTGGCGTTTGTTTTCTTTATCATAGTAGTAATGCATTCATGTGTATAACTTCTTTCCAAATGGTAGAGAAATGTGTACAAAGTGACAGTATCCCTGCATCCCATTCTCCAAAGGCCACCAGTCATTACAATTTCCATTCCTATTTTTTTTACTATTATTAGCTCAGAATAGTAAGCTTATATTTCTATTTTTAGTTTATCAGCATCAACAAGTGGATCAAGTGACTTCTCTCTTTTCAAAAAAATGTTTACAAAGATTTTTTTAAAATTTATTTGAGAGAAAGAGTGGAGTGAAGGAGAGAGCATGGCGGGAGAGGGGAGGAACAGAGAGAGAGGGAGAAGCAGTCTTCCTCCTGAGCAGGGAGCCCAATGCGGGGATCGATCCCAGGACCCTGAGATCATGACCTGAGCTGAAAGCAAACACTTAACCGACTGAGCCAGCCGGGCACCCCTCAGATGACTTCTCTTATAAAATGTAAAGAGTTCAGCACCCATAGCATATACTTCTTCCTCCACTCCATGAAATTATTTATTTATTTATTTTTATTTGGTGTAGATATTAAAAAATTTAGGTCTTATCTCCTATGACTTCTTTTCATGTGCCTCACGCTACAGTCAGATTAAGCTACTTGTCTTTTTTTTAAATGTCATTTGAATTAGAAACTATTTCAGATATTCAGAAAAATTCTTCAATGGATTTATTCAGCAAATATTTAATAAGGATCTTGTCACGGACTGAACAGTGTCCCCCACATTGTGCAGCAGGCTGTCTTGCAGTAGGCTTCTTCCTTCCACAGACTGTGAGTTCCTTGAAGATGAGTGTGTTGCCTTTGGATCTCCAGTGCCTGGCACAGGGGCTAGAACATAGAAGATGTTCAGTTATTATTTATAGAATCAACAGAAGAATGACTTAGAGACTTTGCTATGAAAAGCCCACTTAACGATTTGTTCAAGCCTGCAAGTGGATGGCTTAATTGCAAAGATCTGTTAAATGGCAATTATAAAAAAGGGTATATTCGAATAAATATTTTATTTTTACCTAGAGTTCATTCACCAGAAATGAAGGAGAAAGAAGGACTTCCCTTTGAATGTGGATTAGCAAATAGAGTTCTACTCTTTCTTGCAGAAAGCACATCCATTAAGCATTGTCTGTGATTTGCAGGTGGATTTATTAAAGTGGAGAGCATAACATATGCACAGCATTCTGCATGAGGAAATTTTTCAATATTGCTAGATTTTTCTCAATCTAGTATAGTTTGTCAGGCTAATTCAATAACAATAATTTTGAGACTAGCTTTTATGGCCCTTTTAAACATTCATAATTAATTTTCATTGACATTATAATTCTCCTTTCATTCTCGCTACATTGTATTTTGTTAAGTTAGGTAATTACATGAACAAGTCCAACCAGCATAAGTACGATTGGAAACAGACCCAGCTGTTTCTCATGAAACAGAGAAATCAGTGCTCTCGTGTCCAGGTGTGTACTAGAGAATTTGTGAATGGCCCTGAGGGCTCAGTGTTTACTGGACATCAATCAGTATGTGTTCGGGGTGGAATGAAAAGGGTTGGTTAAGAAGACAGAGTCTATTAACCAGAGGCTTATTTAAAAGGTGTCTACTCTACACAGAAATAGCAAAGTGCTTGATAAAATAGGTTTAAATACTGTTTGTTAAATTCATGTACAAATAAGCAGTTGTGGATGTCAGCTCCCAAAGGTGCCATGAGGGACTTTCAAATCTTTTCTCTCTCCCTGAAGGAAACTCCTGGATGTCCTGCATGACCCACCCCAAGGTGAAGCTACAAGGACAATCATCATTAGCTTTGGGAAGAAGGGGCTCATGAACAGACACTTTCTTTCCCCCCTTCTTTCTCCCCTAGAGGCAGCAAGCAGACCTGCAATGAAAGGGAAGAGGCTTCTTCAGACTGACTGACTCCAGAGGACACTTTCTGTTCCCTTGAGTGGGAGATGTTTGCAGGTGCTACAGCAGAGCCTGGTGACAGAGCCAGTCTTTTCTGGAAGAAGCTGGACAACACCATGATCTTCAGGTAGGGGTTGCTTGAGAAAAATAATTGCTGAGCATCTTCTTCACGGCAGGACAGATCCCACGCACCAGGGAGGGATTCAAAGACATGCTATCTGTTCTTAAAGACTTCCCAGTGTGGTGGTGGAGGAGGAGACATACAAATGAGTCATTATGGCACGATGTTGTAAGTGCTGTAATAGAGGGATGTCAGGGCCAAGCAAGTTCAGCGTGGGCTGCAGTGGCTAAGCTTAAGCATCCGGGAACTTCATGGTGCAGCCAACATGAAGAGAAACACCACTGACATCAAAAGAACCAGTTGCCTGGGTGAAGCCCAACAGTCTTTGATTCACACATTAGATGAAACTTCTCTACAGACCTCCTCATGATGGGTGTATTCAGCCAAAGCTGCACATCTGCAGCTATCACAAGACTCCCAGGGCTGACTGTCACAGGACCCCTCAGTCGAAGTCAGGGCCATCACAGTGGCAGCTCTCTGGTGCAGAGCCTACAGCCATCTCTTCCTGCCTCCTCCCACCATCCTGCACTCTAGCTGAGCCAAAACTACGGCCGGGCCCTACTGCAACGTTCGGAAATCAAGACGTGTCCGTGGGATGCAGCATCAGTGGAGTGCTGGACAGAGAAGAGCATTGGATATGGAGTCAGGGAACCAGAGTTCTAAGTACCGAAGCGCGTTACAGCAATGGTCGATACGTTTGGTTGGAAAAATAGAAAACTGTGGTTGGCATCACTTTCATAGCTACCTTGTGTTGTCTCCTGAGTACTCAGTGCTCATGGCTTAGCTCCTCTCTCTGAAGGTAAATCTGAAGGCAGTCTTACAGTCTGTGAGGAGCAGACAGCCTGTTGCGTTGTCATGCCATTCCTGTCTGCTGAGTTCTGTGAGGAGTGAGAACAGTCCAGAATTGTGTACCGAATCTAAGTTTTTATCAATCCGACTGGCATCACTATGGAAGGATCAGATATTTCCAATCCTGCTCCTATGGGGACTGGCCATGAAACTGACTAAAAGTCACAGCCAGAACAATTGGTACAAAATCTTGAGGCTTACAGAGTGTTCCCAGACCTAATATCTGTAAGCTAATAATAGACGGTTTCCAAGATCATTTCTATTTTGAAATCAATACAGGTTGCAATGGCCAAATTAGAACTGGCGGGACATATTTCTTGATTCCACAGTGGTTGAGGCCAGAGCTGAATAGCGATTTACCAATTGTCAAGGGCAAAAACCATGGTTTTCTTTATTAGAACCTAAGGCCAGCTGTCACCATGCCATGGACAGATGCCACCAGAAGACTTTTCATAGACTAAATTGAATTACCTGGACTAGTCTTATGATGCCAAAGGACATCATTTTCCCCAAACTCAGAGAACCCAGTGAGATGAAAAGTAACAGAATTCACTTATTCAAGTTTTCTACCTGCAGAATGCCCCCAGTCATGGGACCAAACATGAGTCTTAGGGGAACATAGTCTGAGGGGAAAATAAGGCATCATCTTTTCCTATACTATCAGAGAACAATTATGAACAAAGGTTTTTATGATTTTTGGACAGTGATCCCTTCCATTGCAGTGAAAATTTGCAAAAAAAAAAAAAAAAAAAGAAAGAAAGAAAGAAAGAAAAAGGATGAAAGAAAGAGCATTTGATAAGGAAGATTCAGAAGATTAATGTTTTCTCTGAGAAAAACTGGAAGAGCCAGACTAAAAACCATCAATTTGAGACTTTGGGGAATCACTGAGACATTTTGGAAGCACAAGGTTGAGAGAAGAGTGAATGATTACCAAGGCTGACGGGGCGGCGTTGACTCTCAAAGTCATTTCTGAGACTCTTCATCGATGACCTGAATGTACTCCCAGGGGCATCTTCCACTGGCGTCCCTGGGAACACAAACAAGACTTGAGTACCTGCTGTATACTCACTGATTCTCAGGGCCACCCTGTGACATGGAAATTACTGTCCCCATGTTACAGAAGAGGGAAAGGGAGGTTTGCAGAGATTATGATACTTACTGAAGGCCACACAGCTTTGGAGTCCTGGAACCTGAATTCAAACCCAGCTCTCTCCAACTTTAAAGCCTGGGCTCTCTCTACTGCAACACAGACCTTCTACTGACATGGGAATGTTCTGTGATCCAAATATCCCCACTGACTGTTCTAGGCCAGGACATGTTCCCTGGAGGCAGGGGGAGATATGTCTGGATAGGCTGTGTGGGATGACAACAGGACAACAGCATTACTTCTGCTCTGGGACAGTGGCTTCGGCTCAGGGGCAGGAAGTCAGAAGTCTTAGGCATGAAAAATGGATAATCTCAGTGACTGAGAGAGGTCCACCCACCAATGAGAGAGGAGATCATGCTTTAGGTCATGAAGGGAATGTGACTTCTTGCTATGACACTGTGAGGGCACCTTAGGCTGTTGGGCCAGAAATAACTCAATGTGTCAGCTTTATGACACAGAGAGGGATTTACTCTTGTCCTTTGCTGTGTCCCCAAAGCCTAACTCTATGGGGGTGACACAATGGGTAGTCAAGAAATTTTTAATCATCAAATGAAGAATGAATGAATGAATGAATGAATGAGGAGCCTAAGGGCAGTGGAAAATTTAGATTTAATGTAACATAAAAAATTCTTAATGAAATTAGTTACCCAGAGACACACACATAAGGAAATGAAGAAAAGTTCATTTCTCATTATTCCTTCTGTGGAAAGTTCTGGTGTGTGTTTGAAAGAACTCCTAATGCCTGCACAAATAACTAATTATGGCCACTGTGAGGTCTCCAACCCAGGCAGGGCCAGCACATGGCTTTAGTGAGCACCCAAAGATGGAAGCACATAGTTTAGGGAGAGGATTCAGAGCTTAACTGAATTTCTCTGCATTTCAGAGGAATAAGAAGCTAGGCTAGGGAAAGAGAGGCAGCACTGGGCCTGAATAGAGGTAGCTGGGGCATAGAAATACAGAAGGGGGATTATTAAGTGATTTTCCTATGAGATATTTAGTATAAAACCCATCTATTTTCCTCACATGTGATTCTGAGTAGAATTTTCTTTGCAGATTAAAACATTCATATAAGAGAATTTGGGGAGGTAAGGGGGCTTTTTAAAAGGTACTTATTTCCACTTTATGAAGGGCTTTCGCTGAAAAGAGAGATGCTCTTGCAGATTCCAGATGAAAAACAAGGACCAACTCACTCGTAGGTGAACTGTAGCAGCTGACTGAGTGCTTACTTGTTATGATCTTTAATCCTCTAAATAGCCATGTGAAGCAAGTATTATTATTATTCCCATCTTGCATATGAAGAAACAGAAGCACAAGGACGTTGAGTGATATGCTCCAGGTATCATGCTCAAAAGTGGTAGGGCCTGGATTTGAATCTTCCGCAGGGAGAAACTTAGCATGTCTGACTCCATATTGCTTCTATTTCCCTTGCTGTGGTGACCTATAGTTTAGAAACTTCTGCTTAGCCCTGCATGTAGGCACGTTACAGCTAAGATTTGCAAAAACTGCTCTTTACTCAAAATCCACCTCACCCAAAGAGATAAGGTAGTAGCCAGACTAGTCACCATTCCAATTCCTCAAGATTGAGGAATGATCATAACTCAAGGGAGGATTGAAACTCTGCCTCATAGGGTTAATGGGGCTGAAACCAGCAGAAAATGTAAAGCTTGTTTTTCAGAGAACTGTTTCCCCCTTATCAGCTCTTGTATCTTTTCTGACCTCACTAACAACCTCACAAACAAACAAACTAGCTGTCTAGGCAGAAGCTTAGACTCAAGGTCAACTAATACGTTTCAGCCTAGAACAAGCAAGGCCCTGCATTCCTTACCTGAGACAAGGAGCCCAAAACTACATCTACTTTATACTGGCTCTCAGAGCTTGCCCATAGCCCCTTCCCCTTGTCCTGGGATAACCTCCTGAGGTCAGGGGCTGAATCTTGCCTCTTTCTGATGCTGTCTCCACCCCAAACAACATGGGATGTATGTTACATTATGTTTGCTCAATGCGCATGCTCCACCTTTTCTCATGAATACTTGTAAGTTTTCCCGCCCTTTTCATCAATATGCATGTCTGCTCCTACCCTGAATTTCCCCTTAAAAACCCCACTTGAGGGGCACCTGGGTGGCTCAGTCAGTTGAGTGTCAGACTCTTAATTTCAGCTCAGGTCGAGGTCTTTGGATCATGGGATTGGCCCTGCATAGGGCTCTGCGCTGGGCTCTGTGCTGGGCATCCCAGTCTGCTTGGGATTCCCTCTCTCCTTCTCTCTCTGCCCTTCCTCTCCTCCCCACCCCACTCATATGTGCTTTCTCTCTCTCTTAAAAAAACAAAACAAAACAAAACAAACCCACTTGATCCTTAACCCAGAATCTCAGAGATGGTCTTTGGATATCAGTTCTCAGTCTCTCCAGGTTGCTGGACTCCTGACTAAAGCAACCTTTCCTTTCCAACCAACACATGTCTCTGAGTATTGGCTTTCAAGCAGTGAGCCGTTGAACTTGGATTTTGGTAACAAACCCAGGCAGAGGTCTGTGTCAGAGTCCTCACCCTTCCCAAGCCCTGCAGCCCCACCACCAGGGTGCTGTGTCCACTGCACATGGAAGGTGGTGCGGAGAGGAAGCAAGTAACTCTCAGGGACAAATCTAGAATGGCAACCACTTGTGTGTTTTATTAAACTAGAATAAGCAAATTGTGTAAACAGCTATCAATATGGAAGAAAGAAGGGTGGGTAGAGGACAGCTGAGAACCAACCACGACACCCAGCAGCCCCTTTTTGCCTCTCAAAGGCCCCATCAGTCCAGACTGGCCAGGGGCTCACACAGGGCAGAAGTATCAGCATGGAAGCAGCTAGACCCCACTGGGCCCCAGAGTTAGCATCAGGGGCTGATTTATCCATCACTCATAGTTCCTGCAGTCCTGGGTGGCCTGAGGAGATGGAGGAAATCCACAACATCTGCTGTCCTCCCTCAGGGCACCATGGCATTTTCACTCATGGACCTGAACACAGTTTGAAGCTCTAATTTGTAAGTGGTCATCTTTTTCTTTTCTTGGTCTCCCTTATTAAACTCAAAGCTTGTAATGCCTAGATCTGCTGGGGTTTTTTGGGTTGATGTTGTTCACCATCATGTTCCCAGCATTTAGCACATGTCCCTTAGAGACCATCTTTTATAGTATCCTCATTTAACACAGGAAAAAGTTGAGGCTTAAAGAGTCAAAGGGATTTTCCTGAGATCTCATTGTGAATAGCAGGTCCAATACCAGCCTTGATCTCCTGGAGTCCTGCCTGAGGCTTTCCCATTGTTCTCTGCCACATTTTTCATTATGTGAGAAGTTCCCCCCAAAAAATCCTCATGTGAGCTCAGAATGTGAGGGAGATTCAGGGGTATAGAAATGGCTAGTTGATCCGAATATCCATTTCCCTCCTCTCTCACATAATAATTCTGTGATTTTTAGACCAGATAAGGGATCCTAATCCCAGCCCCCCTTAACGCTGGATGGCACCATGTAACTTGGCATTGGGCAATGGGAAGTGAGCAGAAGCGATGTCACCAATTCCTGAGTTGTGTCTTTCCTTCTCTTCACCTCTGGATGGAAAGCAGAAGTGTCCAGGAGCCGCATAGAGCCGTGTAGGATGAAGTCACCCCTAGGGATGGGGAGCATCAAGTGGGAAGCACCCTGTGTCTGATGCTGTGGAGTCACAAGTTTGGTCCTGGTAACTTCTCTCTTGTTTAAGTCACGATTATAATGGGTATCTTCCTAAAGCAACAAAAATCATAAATTTAAAACACTTATCAATACATGTGTACCCCCTCTTCTTAAAAAAACCCATTACATTCCATTCTCAAGGCATCTATGTTAATAATGAGAGATTATTCCCAAGAAGTGACATTAGACAGAGAGGTGCAGACAACCAAACTCTGAGGAAATATAATGAGAAATTGATCCAATCACACAGGGAGAGAAAGTCCCAGGAAATGCCACTGTAAGGAGGCCATAAGAAGAGATGGATTCCCTCCATTTGCCATCAAATCTCATTTCCAACTTCTCTACCCTCCTCCGCGTCCTCATTATCCTCATTGATGGGCTCCCTCTCTCTCTGGCTCCTGGTTGCTTTCAGCGGAAGGGGAGACATGGACAGGAGCTGGAGGGTGGGAGGAGGGCGACTGGGAGTTTGTGACTTTCTGGCTCTCTCTCTCTGCCAGGCTGTGAGTTAGCAGTGGACGTGTTACTCTGCCTAAGGACTCTGCTCCTGTCTGGTGGCCCTTTCCTACAGCCACAGCCCTCCTGAGTTCTGTTAACTTCTTCCCCTTGTCTTTCAAGCCTAGTGATCTTAGGCTCCTGCTATTACTTTCCTTAGGGGGTAGTGGTCACCATCCCATGTAATTTTCTCTAAATCTGCCCATATTGGTAGATTGTACCTTAATTAAACTCTTCTGAATTATCCCATTTTAGGCCATCTGTTTTCTGCTGGCATCCTGAGAGATACTGAAAGGAAAGTAAATTCCAAAAAGCAAGTCAAACAGATGACTGGGTTATTCACAGCATTTTAGCTTTGGGATGTGTGCATGTTCCCAATCTTGCTCCCTAAATTAAGGAAAGCAACAGATTTCTCACCATGACAGCATGGTTTGAATAGTTGGGATGGAGGGGCAAGTGGGACAAGGGTTTAATGGGGGGAACAGGTGGGTTTACCAGTTCAGATTTCCACAGTCAAGGTTGCCAGCACCCAACGTGGCCGGAAGGTGCTTCATGCCTCCTAACTTTTCCTGCAGGAGCCCCTGAATACTGCACCCTCAGATCAAGTTACATGGATGTGCACTAGGAGGAAAAACCCAACAGTGGCTTTGGAAATAAATACTTGATCAAGGTGCCGTCCCTCCATTCTTTTTGCAGGAGGTGACAAGCTGACCTGTGCTGAAGAGAAAGCCTCCTGTGATTGACTGTGGCTATAGGACACCTCTCTGCCCAGGAGCAGGGGTGAAGCAGGGTGCTGGAGTAAGGCTGATTGAGATGCAGGACAGCCCCCGTGATTTCCTGTACAGGGATCTTCTGGCAAGTGAGAGTGTGGTGTTCTGAGTCATGACTCCTCATGAGATATTTCTTGACACTTGATCTACTCGACTTCTTTTGCTTCACCTCTGCCTATTCCTCCCCCACCCCGCCACCCCATCCAATGTCCTTGCCTGCAAAGGAGTGTTGTTTGGTAGCCATTTGCTTCCAACTGTGTACCTTGGCAGCAATGTCAAGCAATGTGAGCTTGTACTAGGAGGCTTTATAACTGAGAATAAAGCATACTCTCCTTACGTGTCATTCAAGGCCCTCCATGGCCTGTTTCATGCTTTTTCATTGTCATAGTTAGTAACACACATGGGCTTATACTTTCTTTCCAGTTGACATAGAAGTGTACCAAATAAGGAGTAAAAGTCTTCCTGAATCCTATTCTTCAGAAGAAATGACTGTTTTTTTCAGTTTTTCTAAATTCTTTTATTAGTTATAGATTTGATCAGTAAACCAATATTTCTGTTTTTTTTAACTTATCAGTATTAACAACAGGATCAACTGACTTCTCATGTAAGATGTAAAGAATTTAGGATATGGCTGAGAATTTGGAATTATAAGACTGGGAATTTATAATAACTGTGATTAATATGCTAAGGAATCTAATGGAAAAAGTGGGCATTGTGCAAGGGCAGATGAACACTATCAGTAGAGAGATAGAGATTCTAAGAAAAAGGAAATGCTAAAAAGAAAAACATTGTAACATAAGTGAAGAATACCCTTGATGGGCTCATCAGTAGACTAGCCAACCGCATTTCAAAGGATCAGTGAGCCTCAAGATAAGTTACTAGAAACTTCCCAAACTGAAAAGCAAAGTGAAAGAAAGACTGAAAAAATGGAACAGAGTGTTCAAGAGCTGTGGGATGATTACAAAAGGGATAGAATACATAGAATGGGGATATTAAAAAGAGAAGAAGGAAAGGAACAGAAGATCTGTTTGAAGTAATAATGGCCAAGAGCTTTTCAAGTTATTTGCAGGCACCAAACCACAGATTCAGGTAGCTCAGAGAACCTGAACTAGGATAAATAATAATAATTTTTTAAGACCCTTATACCTAGATATTCAATTTCTGGGGCCAGAGAAACCACTCTATGTGATACTGTCATGGTGGATGCATGATATTCTGCATTTGTCAAATCCATTGAGTTATACAAGGAACCCTAAGTAAACTATGGACTTCACTTTATAATAATGTATCTGTATTGGTACATCAATTTTAATAAGTGTGGCACATTAATAGAAGGTGTTACTACTGGGTATTTACCCCAAAGATACAAAAGTAGGGATCCGAAGGGGTACGTGCACCCCGATGTTTATAGCAGCAATGTCCCCAATAGCCAAACAGTGGAAAGAGCCAAGATGTCCATCGACAGATGACTGGATAAAGAAGATGTGGTATATATATACAATGGAATATTATGCAGCCATCAAAAGGAATGAGATCTTGCCATTTGCAACGACGTGGATGGAACTGGAGGGTATTATGTTGAGTGAAATAAGTCAAAAAGAGAAAGACATGTATCATATGATCTCACTGATATGAGGAATTCTTAATCGCAGGAAACAAA